>NC_142867.1:30129000-30431250 GCF_051225735.1 Oryctolagus cuniculus
ACACAGTTAAACTAGAAATTGATAACAAGAAAAATCCAAGACCAGATGCCTTCACTGGTAAGTTCTACTAAACGTTTAAAAATGGGTTGAGGGGCCAGTGCTGTGGTGCAGCAAGTTAACACCCTGGCCTGAAGGGCCGGCATCCCATATGGGCGCCAGTTCAAGACCCGGCTGCTCTACTTCTGATCCAGCTCTCTGCTATGGCCTGCGAAAGCAGTGGAAGATGGTCCAAGTCCTTGGGCCCCCACACCCATGTGGGAGACCCAGAAGAAGCTCCTGGCTCCTGGCTTTGGATTGATGCTGCTCCAGCTGTTTCGGTCAACTGGGGAGTGAACCATTGGATGGAAGACCTCTCTCTCTCTTTGCCTCTCCTCTCTGTAACTCTGACTTTCAAATAAATAAAATAAATCTTAAAAAAACAGGATTGATATAAATTCTACTTAAATATTATAAAAAATAGATAATGAGGGAATTCTTCAATCTAATTCTATTACCTTAATACCAAATAAATACATGAAGTAAAGCAATGTATTATTGAACAACCAACATAACAAGGAAGAAATTAAGAAGAAAATTTCAAAATTCATTAAAAAAAAAAGATTTATTTGGGATCAGTGCTGTGGTATAGTGGGTAAAGCTGCTGCCTGCAGTGTCAGCATCCCATATGGGCAATGGTTCAATTCCCAGCTGTTCCACTTCTGATCCAGCTCCCTGCTAATGCACCTGGGAAAGCAGTAGGAGATGGTCCAACTCCTTGGGTCCCTGTACCCACGTGGGAGACTAGGAAAAAGCTCCTGGCTCCTGGCTTCAGATGGACCCAGCTCTGGCTGTTGCAGCCATTTGGGGAGTGAACCAGCAGATGGAAGATCTCTCTCTCTCTTTCTTTCTTTCTCTCTCTGTTTCTGCCTCTCTGTAATTCTGTCTTTCAAATAAATAAATATTTTTTAAAAGCCACCATCTTAAAAAATGTATTTATTTGTTTGGAATACAGAATTACAGGAAGAAAGGGAGAAACAGAGAGAGAGAGAAAGAGATTCGATTTGCTGGTTCACTCCCCAAATGGCCACAGTGGCTGGGGCTATGCCCGGCTGAACTCAGGAGCCAGGAGCCTATTCCAGGGCTCCCGTGTAGGTGCAGGGGCCCGAGCACTTGGGAGCATCTGCTGCTGCTTTCCCAGGAGCATGATCAGGGAGCTGGACTGAAAATAGAGCAACTGGGTCTCAAATTGGTGCCCATATGGGATGCTGGTGTTGTAGGGGGTGGCTTTATCCAGTACACCACAGAACCGGCTCCTTAAAATTTCTTGAAGTGAATGAAAATGGAAAGAGAACATACCAAAACCTATGGAATACAGCAGAAGCAATGCTAAGGGGGAAAGTTTATAGCAAAAAATGCCTATATATCAAAAAGCAGAAAGTGCTCAAATAAACAACTGTACTTATCATACTTCAAGGAACTAGAAAAACAAGAACAGTCCAACTCATGTGAGGAAAAAGAAAGAAATAATAAAGTTAGAGCATAAATAAGTGAAATAGAAATGAAAAACAATCAATGAAATGAAGAACTGTTTTTTTGAAAACATACAATTGGCAAACTCTGAGCTAGAATAAGAGAAAAAAAAGGGGAAAGTTTTAAACAAATGAAATGAGATATGAAAAGGGAGACATCACAACTGACACCATGGAAATGCAAAAGATTGCTAGAGATTACTACAAATAATTACAGGGCAACACATTTGTTAATTTAGAGAAATGGACAAATTCCTGGAAACATACACCTTACCAAGACTGAATCATGAAGAACAAAATGCTTAATCAGGCCAGTAACGAAAGCAAGAATAAATCAGTAACAATAAGTCTCCCAAAAAAGAAACATTCAGGATCAAGTGGCTTCACAGGTAAATTCCAGTAAACATGTGAAAAAGAATTGACATCAATTCTACTTAAATATGATCAGAAAACAGATGAGGAGGGAATTCTGCAAAAACTAATCCTAATACCTTAATTGCACAATAAAAAGGAAAGCTACAGGATAATATCTTTGATTAACATATATGCCAAAATCCTAGCCAATAGAATCTGATATCACATTTAAAAAGATTATTCATCATAATCAAGTGAAGACTCATATCATGGCTTCAAAGATTGTTCAACATAGGCTAATCAATGAACATGATACGCATCAACAGACTGAAAGTCAAAGGAATCACATAATCACCTCAATGGTGGTATAAAAGGCATAGGTAAAATTCAACATCTTTCCATGATAAAAACCCTGAACAAACTAGGTATTGAAGGAATGTGCCTCAAAATACTAAAGGTCATATATGACAAGCCAATAGCTAACAATATCTTGAATGGGGAAAACCTTAAGGCTTTCTAAGATGTGACATAAGACAAGGATGCCCGCTTTCACCACAATTCAACATAGAACTGGAAGTCCTAGCCAAAGAAATTAGGCAAGACAAAGAAATAAAAAACATCCAAATTGGAAAGGAGGAAATTAAATTGTGATTGCTTGCAAATGACGTAATCCCATATTTAGAAAACCACAACTTCTCCAACAAAAAATTATTAGAACTAGTAAATGATTTCAGGAAAGTTGCAGGATACAAAGTCAACATACAAAAACCAGTAGTATTGTTACATAGCAATAATGAATTATCTGAAAAATAAGTCAAGAAGTCAATATATTTCCAATACTTACCAAAGAACTCCACCTAGAAATAATTTAAACCAAGGAGGTGAGAGATCTCTATGATGAAAACTGTAAAGCATTGATGAAAGAAATGGAAGAGCACATTAAAAAAAGGAAAGACAGCTCATGTTCCTGATTGGAAGAATCAATATCATTAACACGTCCAAACTACCCAAAGTGACTTATAGATTCAATGCAATCCCTGTCAAAATATCTATGATATTTTTCCTAGGAGTAGAAAAACCGCTACTAAAAATTGTATAGAACCATGAAAGCCCCCCAAATAGGCAAAACAATCTTGAGCAGAAAGAACAAAGCAGGAGGCATTACACGATGTGACTTTAAAATATGGCACAACCTATTTTAGAGTTCTGAGTGTTAGCCATCACGCCATGGAAACTCTTACTGTTAAAACAGATACATATATCAGTGGAACACAATAGAGACACTAGAAGTAAGCTCACACATCTGTAGCCATCTGATCTTTAACACAGGACGGCATTTCAATGAATGAGGGTGGGAAAACTGGATAATCACAGGCAGAAGAATGCAACTAGTCTATAACTCACCATGTACAAACATCAACTGGAAAATGGACAAAAACCTAACGTACGACCTGAAACATTGATACTCCCACAAGAAAACAGAGGGAAACTCTTGGGGATATTGGAACGGGCAAAGATTTTTTTGGATCAGACACTAAAAGCTGAGGAAACAAAAGCAGAAGGAAACCAACACACACTGTGGTGTGGGAATAGAAATTAGTACAGCCATCGTGGAAAACAGGGGATCCTAAAACAGCTAAAAACAGAACTACTGTAGGATCCCTTAATCCCACTACTGGATATATAGCCACAGGAAAAATTTAAATTCCATCAAAAACATCTGCACTCCCATGTTTATTGCAGCCCTATTCATAATATCCAAGAAATGGAAGCAGCCTAGGTGTCCAACAACTGATAAATGGATTGAAGAACCTTAAAAATCAAACCAAGATGGGGTGACCTAAGCCAATACCATTAAAAACAAGAAGTCACCTTTGCCCCAAATAAAAATTAAAGTTTAAAATTACAGCCCTAAATTTTTTCCCCCAAAGCTAAAATTAGGTGCAGCTATAAAATAAGGGATGCTATGCTTAGCTAGCTGCGATACTTGTGCCTGGCTGTGCTAAGACCTAACCCAGTTTGTATGTCTCCTAATACTCAAATAACGGTGTGGGAAGCGGGACGCCGCTCTCCCACCAGGGGAACAAAGGGAGCGAGAAGTCGTCCCCCCTCAGGGTGAACAAGATGGCGTTGGCAGGGAAAGGTATACTAAAGAAGTAAACAACAAAATGGCGACGAGGGGCATGCTTCCCATGTGATCTCGTAGCTGATTGGATAGAAGACGCATGCCCTTCACATGATCAGCTCACGGATTGGACTGCTGTGTGCATGGACTCTATAGTGCTTTTGATTGGTTGCTGCGGGTATATAAACCGTGTGGCTTGTACTGGGGGCGCTCTCTGGACTCCCGAGTTCAGGAGGCCCATCTGCGCAGACGCCGAATAAATCCTCTTGCTTTTGCATCAGTGTGGAGTCTGAGTCTCTGGGGTGTGCCTCTCGATGTGTTAGCATCCTCACTCCGGGGGTCTAACATGGACAAAGAAAATGCAACGCATACACACAATGGAATACTACTCATCTGTAAAAACGATGGAATCTTGTCATTTGCAGCAACACTGAAGAAGTTAAAAACACAATGGTCATTACCAGAGGCTGGATAAAGAAGTGGAGAGGGAGAGATGGGAAAAGGTTGATTACTAGGTCCTTGTTAGTTAGATAGGAGTTAGAAGTTCTGGTGGTCTATTGCAGGGAAGGGGGACTACAGATGATGATAGCATACTGTGTAGCTTACTATAGAAAGAACCGGGAGAAGGGATTTTGAATGTTTCCACAATAAAGAAAGGTTAAATATTTACCCCAATGGAACATTATGAAATGTATATATGTATCAAATATCACATGGTACCCCACAAATATGTATAAATACATACAATTTTTTAAAAGGTTTATTCCTTTCTGCAGTGCCTGGCGAAGGGGGCATACGTTGTTGTTCTTGATTCCTGGCGTAACTTAAAGGGAAGCTGTCACAATATGCAGGACCCTTGATGTCCTGCAAATGAAGGAGGAGGAGGTTCTCACGTTTCTTGCAGCAGGAGCCCACAAAGGTGACACCGACCTTGGCTTCCAAATGGAATAGTGTATCCACATAAGGAAAAGCGACGGCAGCGCCATCATCAATCTGAACAGGACCTGGGAGAACTTCTGTCAGTGGTTTGTGCCATTGCGGCCACTGAAAACCCTGCTGATGTCGGTGTGATAGCCTCCAGAATCACTGGCCTCAGGGCTGTGCTGAAGTTTGCTGCTGCCCCTGGAGCTGCTCCTGTTGCTGGCCACTTCACGCCTGGAACCTTCACAACCAGATTCAGGCAGCCTCCCGGGAACCACGGCTTCTGGTGGTTCCCTATCCCAAGGCTGACCACAGCCTCTCACAGAGGCATCTTATGTGAACCTGCTGGCCACAGCTCTGTGCGACTCAGACTCTCCTCTGTGCTCTGTGGATGTTGCCATCCATGCAACAGCAAGGGAGCCCACTCAGTGGGTCTGATGTGGTGGATGCTGGCCCAGGAGGTTCTGCACACGCCTGGTACCATCTCCCGTGAACAGCCGTGGGAAGTCATACTAGATCACACCTGATGGAGAACGAAGAGCAGGCCGCGGCTGAAAAAGCTGTGACCAAGGAGGGATTTCAGGGGGGATGGACGGCCCCAGCTCCTGAGTTCACTGCTGCTCACCCTGAGGTTGCCGACTGATCTGAAGGCGCACAGGTGCCCTCTGTGCCCAGTCAGCAGTAGCCCAGTGAAGCCCGCAGTGCTGAGCCCACCACTGAAGACTGGGCTGCAGCTCCCACGGCTCAGGCCACCGAGTGGGTAGGAAAGACCGGCCACTGAGAGGTCTTAAGCTGTTCTTCATGGTCTCTGAAGCAAAGATGGAAATGAGCTTGATGGAAAATAAACACCAGTTCCTACAGGAAAAAAAAAAGATTTATTTAATTATTTGAAAGGCAGAACTAGAAAGGGAGAGAGAGAGAGAGAAATCTTCCATCTGTTGGTTCACTTCCCAAATGGCTGCAGCAGCCAGGGCTGGGCCAGACCGAAGCCAGGAGCCAGGAGCCAGGAGCTTCTTCCAAGTCTCCCATGTGGATGCAGGGGCCCAAGCACTTGGGCCATCTTCTGCTGTTTTCCCAGGCTGTTAGCAAGGAGGTGGATAGAAAGTGGAACAGCCAGTACTAGAACAGGAGCCCATATGGGATGCTGGTGTCACAGGCAGGGGCTTAACCTGCTATGCCACAACACTGGCCCCAAATATGTATAATTTTCATGTGGTAGCTTAAAATTTTGTAAAAATTTTTAAAGAGTATATTTTTGATAAAAAATAAAGAACAAAAATATCTTTGGCAACTATGAATGCACTGAAGTTAAACCACACCTCTAAATATCCCATTAATCAAAGACAGCATGAAAAATCAGAAAATATTTTGACCTGATAAAAAACCATAACATACACATATTTGTGAGATTTGGCTGAAAAATATTTTCTTAAATTTACTTGAGAGGCAGAGAGACAGAGGAAAGAGACAGAGATTGAAACAGAGAGAAAGACAGAAGGACAGAGAGAGAAAGAGCTCCTATCTGGTGGTGGGTTGTTCACTTCCGGAATGCTTGCAATGCTGGGACTGGGCTAGAGCCCAACCCAGAAGCTAAGAATGCACCGTGGGTCACCCATAATGGTGGCAAGAACCCCATTACTTGAGCCATCACCGCTGCTTTCCAGGGTCTGTACTGGGAGGGAATCGAAGCCAGGTGCTCTGATGTGGAGCAGAGGCATTTTAGCTATTAAGCTAAATGTGTGGTTTCACAGAAGGATTTAGAGTAAAAGTTATGGCTTTAATGTTTGTATAAAAAAGGAGAATGCTTGAAGAGAAAAATCTATGCATTAATAATGAACTGATTTTTCAACAATAGTGCCAAAAGCATACAGTGGGCGAGAGGACAGTGTATTCAATATGCAGAAGAGTGAGATTGTCTGCTCATCCCACACTACATACAAAAATCAAATCAGTATGAATTAAAGAATTAAACATAAGACTTGCAAGTGTAAAACTACTAGAAGAAAACATAGAGAAATATCTTCTAAATACAGGTCTGGGCAATGATTTTTGGGGGGATATGACCCCAAAAGCACTGGCTCAAAAGCACAGACAATGGCTTGCATCAACCTGAAAAGCTTCCGTACAGTGAGGGAAGCAATTAGCCGCGTGAAGAGACCATCAACGGAATGGGAGAAAACACGTGCAAGCAGTGCATCTGATAAGGTGTTAATATCCAAGTTATGTAAGAAATCCAAACAACTCATTACCAAGAAAACAAATAAGCTGATTTAAAAGATGAACAAATAAGTTGAATAGACATTTCTGAAATGTGGCGCAGTGGGTTAAACCTCTGGCCTGAAATGCCAGCATCCCATATGGGCGCCGGTTCTAGTCCCAGCTGTTCCTCTTTCAATCCAGCTCTCTGCTATGGCCTGGGAAAGCAGTAGAAGATGGCCCAAGTCTTTGGGCCTCTGCACCCACATGGGAGAGCTGGAAGAAGCTCCCGGCTCCTGGCTTCTGTTCGGCACAGCTCAGGCTGCTGTGGCCATCAGGGGAGTGAACTAGAGGATGGAAGACCTCTCTCTCTGTACCTCTCTCTGTAACTGTCTTTCAAATAAATAAAATAAATCTTTAAAAAAACATACAAATGATCAACAAGTATATGAAAAATGCTCGACACCATTAGTCAGGGGAATGGAAATTGAAACCACAATGAGAGATCAGCTCATGTCTGTTAGAATGGCTGTTATAAAAAAGTTGAAAGATGTTCAGTGCTGGTGAAGATGTAGAAGAAAGGAAACTGTACACTGTTGGCAGCAACATTCTGTCATTATGGAAAGCAGTGTGAGTACTACTCCCACAGTTGAAATAGGACTTTCTTGGCTGGTGTTTCACACAGTGATCAAAGCTTCTGCTAGAGGTGCCAGTGTCCCATACATGAGTGCCTGGGTTTGCGTCCTGGCTCGTTCCCACTTCCAGCTTCTTGCTAATGCACACCATGGGAGGCAGCAGATGAAGGCTTGATGAGTTGGGTCCCTGTCACCCCTGTGGGGAAACTGTGATTGAGTTCCCAGCTCCTGGCTGTACCCTGGTCCAGGGCCAGATTTTGCAGGTGTTTGGGGAGTGGACCAGCAGGTGGGAGATCTCTATTTGTCTCTGTCTTTCTTTCTCTCTGCTATTCAAACCAATAAAATAAATAAATTAAAAATTAAAGAAATAGTACTAGCCTGTGATCCCCAAATCCTACATATCTCCAAAGGAAATCTCCAAAGGAAATGAAATCAGTATGACAGCAGGGCTGGCATTGTGGCATAGTGGTTACTGCCTTTTGTGAAGCTGACATCCCATATGGGTGACGGTTGAGACCCGGCTGCTCCATTTCCCATCCAACTCCCTGCTAATGTGCCTGGGAAAGCAGTGGAAGATGGCCCAAGTGGGAGACCCAGATGAAGCTCGTGGCTCCTCACTTTGGCCTGGCCCAGCCCTGGCCGTTGTGGCCAACGGGGAGTGACCCAGTGGATGGAAGACTCCCAGCCCCTGTTTCTTTTCTCTGTGTAACTATGACTTTCAAATAAGTAAGTAAATAAATCTTTTTTTTTTTTTTTTTGACAGGCAGAGTGGACAGTGAGAGAGAGAGACAGAGAGAAAGGTCTTCCTTTGCCGTTGGTTCACCCTCCAATGGCCGCCGCGGCCGGCGCGCTGCAGCCGGCGCACCGCGCTGATCCGATGGCAGGAGCCAGGATCCAGGTGCTTTTCCTGGTCTCCCATGGGGTGCAGGGCCCAAGCACCTGGGCCATCCTCCACTGCACTCCCTGGCCACAGCAGAGGGCTGGCCTGGAAGAGGGGCAACCGGGACAGAATCCGGCGCCCCGACCGGGACTAGAACCCGGTGTGCCGGCGCCGCTAGGCGGAGGATTAGCCTAGTGAGCTGCGGCGCCGGCCCAATAAATCTTTTTTAAAAAAGAAATCAGTATGTCAAAGATAGGTCTGTACTCCCATGGTCAGGGAGCATTATTCACAATAGCCAAGATATAAAACCAACCAAAGCAACCATTTGTGGAAGAATGGATAAGAAACTGTGACATTCTCTCTGTCTCTCAAATTAATTAATTAATTTTTTAAACACTTAGAAAAAAAGGAGGGTCAAGCATTTGGGCAAGTGATTAAGATAATACTTTTTGGTCACCAGTATCCAGCATCAGAGTACCTGAATTTGATACCCAGCTCTGGCTGCTAACTTCAACTTCCTGCCAATACAAACCCTTGGGGGCGGCAGTGACAGCTCACTTAGTTGGACTTCCGCCACTTACGTGAGAAATTTAGAGTGAGTTACCAACTCCCAGCTTTGGCCCAGACCAGCCCTGGCTGCAGTGGGCATTTGGGGAGTGAACTGGTAGACAGAATCTTGCTCTCTTTCTCTCCTCTCTCTGTCCCTTTCTCTCTGTCTCTGTTTTTCAAATAAAATAAATAAAAAATTAAGACGAATAATTTTTAATAAAAGAAGTCTATCGTTTGCTGACAAAATTAAAATTGTAACTAATGGACTTGCCATAGGAAAACTCTCAGGCCATACGATTTCCACAGTAAATTCCGTCAAACATTTAAGGAAGACATAATACCAATTTTACACAAACATTTTCAGAAAACAGTGGGAGAAGGAGCATTTTCCAATTCATTTTGTGAGTTAGGCATAACCTTTCTACTAAGGACATTACAAGAAGAGAATTACACACCAATACCCCTTTTGTGTCTAGATGCAACATTTCTTTACACACTGTTAAAGGAAATGAATATTTCAAAAGGAGATAATACATTATTACCAAATAGTGTTTACCCCAGTTATGTAAGATTTAACATCAGAAAATGTGCAGGATATTAGGGCAGTATACAAAAATCAATTGTATTTATAGCAAAGAGCAACAAACAGTTGGAAAATGAAATGAAAAACTCATTATCATTTACCACACTATCCTCCAAATGAAATACTTAGGACAAAGATAATGAAAGGGATTTAAGAACCCATTTTTAACAGCACAAACACTGTTGAGAAATATTAGATAGCTAAATAAATCCATATTTCATATTCAAGGATGGAAAAATTCAACACGGTTAAGATGTCACTTCTCCCCAAATTAATCTATCGTAACGTTGCAATTACCATCCAGCAGTCCTTTTTTCCTTTTGTAGAAACTGACAAGCTCATTCTTCCATTATGTGGAAGCACAAAGTTCTAAAGGAATCAAATGATCTTGAAAAAGTACATAGTTAGATGATTTATAGGCCATATTCAAATATTTCTATAAATCTACAGTAATCAAGACAGTGTGGTATTGGTGTGAAAATAAATAGATCAATAGAACAGAGTACAGGATCTGAAAATAGATTTAAAAATATATGGTCAATTGGGTTTTTATATTAAAGCTGAGGCAATTCATTGAAAAAGGTAAAACAAGTTTTTAAAGTGTAGGAATGACTGGATGTCCATATGTGGAAATAAAGGAATCTTGGCCTCCCTATAAATCATATTTTAAAATTAGTTTAGTATAGACCATAGATCTAAACTTAAAAGCTAAAACTATAAAGTTCCCAGAAGCAACATACAAGAATATAAGTCCTAATTTGAGAAAGGTAAGCATTTCTTAGAAAACACAGAGCTCTGGCCTTAAAATGAAAATTTAATAAATCAGATCTTTTAAAAATGAAAACTTTTGCTCATTAAATATATCATTTAAAAAGTCAGTGGGAAATACATACCCTGGGAGAAAATATTTACATACACAGACTTGACAAAGAATCCAGAACACCTGTGGGCACCTTACAGCGTTCATGCGTTCATGGAAAATGTAATAAAAAGATCAGTTTAGTTTGCTTAAAAAAAAGTTCTGAAATCCATTCATAAATTTGTTCAGAATATGCATTTCCATGACTTTCTGAAGATTCCTCCTATAAAGAGCTCCTACAACTCAAAAAGAAGATAATCAAATACAAATAATGACCAGACTTGAGCAGTTACTCCTCAAAGATACAGGACTAGCCAGCGAGCCCGTGAACAGGGTCTCAACATCACTGTCAAGAAACAGTCAATTAAAGCCATCATGAGAAACAAGGACCCAGCCGCCAGAAGGCCTGAAATCAGAAAGGCTGACAACACTGTGTGCTGGGGAGCTGTGGAATGTGTGTGGAACTCTCAGACCTTGCAGGTGATCGTGTGGAGTGGTATAAACACTTCGGAAAACAGTGAAGGAGAAAAAAAAATTAACTTGTTTTTCTGCATTCTCACAATGCTTCACTTCTAACACCAAATCTATGGATTTTTTCCACCCAACAAAAATTCTCTAACTTTCCAGATCCCAACTGGGGGTGCTATAATGTAAATAGCTTCTGACTCAGAGTTAGCCCGAGACCCCACAGGGCGAGGACTGTGGCCGAGGAGGAGACTGCCCCTACTCCAGACCCCAGTTGCTCCTGAAGACAAGTCTCGGCTTGTCGTCTGTGCTTCTGACCAGCTGGCTCCGCGAGGGAGGCTCCCACAGCCCAACCCTTAGCTTCTACATTTGCTGGAATGACTCAGAGAAGCACTTGGTTATGTTTACTAGTTGATGATAGAGGACATGATAAAGGATTCGGAGATAGACTGAGGGAAAGCAGCCCAGGGCGAGCTCCAGAATTGTCGCAAGAGCAGGTGTTTCTGTCCCATGGAACTGGGCTCACTCCTGAGCTATTGCTGCAATAACTTGACCTGGGCCAGGCAGAAGTCAGGAGCCAGGAGCTTCCTCTGGGTCTCCCATATGGGTGCAGGGGCCCAGGCACATTAGCAGCGAACTGGACTGGAAGTGGAGCAGCTGAGTTGAACTAGTGCCCATATGGGATGCCAGCATTGCCGGTGGTGGCTTTACCTGCTACGCCACAGTGCCAGCTCCACAGTTAATTTTTCAAAAATTATTTTAAAATGGAGAGGGGGAGAGAGAGGGGGAGAGGAGGGGAGAGAGAGAGAGAGAGAGAGAGAGAGAGAGAAAGTATCTTTCACTTGCTGGTTCACTCCCCAGCTGTGGCTGGGCCAAACCAAAGCCGGGAGCTGCGAGCCTAATCCAAGTGCCCCACATGCCTGGAAGGGACCCAAGTGCTCGTGTCCTCACTGCTGCCTCCCAAAGTGGCTTCACAGGAAGCTAGAGTCGAGACTTGAATCCAGGTACCCCAATACAGGGTGCAGGTGTGCTAAGCAGCATCTTAACTCCTGCACAGTATGTCCACACCCACAGGATTTTTTAAAAGAAGACTCATTTATTTTTATTTGAAAGGCAGAGTTACAGACAGAAGGCAAGGGGGGAGGGTGGAGAGAGAAAGAGAGAGAGAGAGAGAGATCGGCTGATTGTTCTTCAGTCTGCTGGTTCATGCCCACAACAGTGACTGCAACAGCCAGGGCTGGCCAAGCTGAAGCCAGGAGCCAGGAGCTTCTTCTGGGTCTCCCACATGGATGCAGAAGCCTGAGAACCTGGGCCATCTTCCACTGTTTTCCAAGCCATTAACAGGCAGCTGGATCAGAAGTGGAACAGCCAGGGCAAGAACCAGCACCTGCATGGGATGTCGGCATCTTAGGGAGTGGCTTAACCCACTATGTCACAAAGATGGCCTCCACAGGTTTTTACAAAATTAAATAAACATCTGCTCTATGATCGAGCATTTCCACCCTTAGATGTTTACCCAAGAGAAGTAAAAACACATACCTACACGAAGATATGCATGTATGACGTTTATGGTAGTTTCTTTCACAATAGCCCTAAAAAGGAAACAATCCAAATGTCCATCAATAGGAGAATGAATGAGCAAATTCCAGTACATTCGGGTAATTGGAATACTGCTCAATAATAAACAAGAAAATAAATACACATAAGAATGTCAAATATAGTGCCAAATGAAAGAAAATGGAATCCAAAGAGTGTATTTCTATATAATTTTGTATATAAAGAAATCACAATGGTGTAACTCCAGGTTGAGGGTAAAGACCTACTGGGAAGAGGAAATTTTGTGTCATAGAAATGCTCTGTGTTGCCGGTGTCGCAGCTCACTAGGCTAATCCTCCACCTGTGGCACTGGTACCCAGATTCTAGTCCCGGTTGGGGCGCTGGATTCTGTCCCAGTTGTTCCTCTTCCAGTCCAGCTCTCTGCTGTGGCCCAGGAAGGCAGTGGAGGATGGCCCAAGTGCTTGGGCCCTGCACCCGCATGGGAGACCAAGAGGAAGCACCTGGCTCCTGGCTTCAGATTGGCACAGTGTGCTGGCCGTAGTGGCCATTTGGGGGTGAACCAACGGAAGGAAGACCTTTCTCTCTGTCTCTCTCTCTCACTGTCTAACTCTGCCTGTCAAAAAAAAAAAACAAAACAAAACAAAAACAAAAACCAGAAATGCTCTGTGTCTTGCTAGGGATGTAGGTTACTTATTATCTACCCTTGTTAAAACTTAACAAACTGAACCTCAGGTCTGAGCATTTCCTCAGAACACGTAACAGAAAAACAAAAATCGCAGACTTTGGTGTCAGATACACTTAGGTTCAAGTTCTGACTCTGCCGCTATCTGTGGGCTGATCTTGGGGAAACAAAGTGTTCTCCTTAGAAGGCACTCTTCTCAGCTGGAAAAGCGGGAGTAAGAATTAAATGTGAATACACAAAGTGTCATAAATGTCCAGTAAATGGAGGCAATATTTTATTTTACAATACTAAAAATGTCACGTGACTGTGTTGAAAATCATATCAAGAGGAAAATAATAATCGTCCACAATCCCATTCAGAGATAATCACTGGGAATCTTCAGGCATATTTTTTCTATTCACATTTGTTTCATATTTTTCTGTGCATGCAATTGAATTCATAATAAATAGACAATGTGGATTCTTTTGTTTCATAATAAAAGGATGATCTTATATCCTCAGAAAGGCATGTAAGCATTAAAAAAGTAAGGTTGGGAGCTGCAAAGAATCTGTTCTCCACTCCCCCTGCTACAGAATACCCAGAGTGAGCTTTTAGGACGTGACTCTGATGTGACTTCCCAAACCTTTCAGCAGAATCCATTGCCCTTAGGAGAAAGTGCAGGTTAGCAGATGCACAGGCCCTGGATGGCAGGTGGCTGGGTGGTCTAGAGTGGGGTGGCTGGATGTACCTCTAGATTCATCTTCTAGATGCACCTCTAGGAGTGACCTGAAGGCTCTTCTCCATGTGTCTCTCACTTTCCCGGGGTCAACAGGCTGTCTGGGACATGTTCTTCCCAAGCAAGTGGCTCCTGAAGGCACGTGGAATGCTTGAAGCCTAAGATTCAGGCTCTTAAAATACTTCTAAGGCTTGGCACACCAGCATTATCTCTCACATCTCATGGCCAAGCCAAAGGCCAAAGTCAAGGAGGAAAGTTCTCAACACCCTGGCCATAGCATGACTGAAGCTGCAGAGGGTGGTGCAGAATTGGACCAATAGTTTACCCCAAGCCCTTGTGCTCTTGGCCAACAGCCCACTTGCAGCTCCTCCCAGGTATCACGTGCTCCTTCAGGCATCTTCTTTTTAGACTGTTGACTCCGCGCTCACACTAAACATCTGCTTGACTCTCCCTAAGTCAAGATCAGGCCAGTGCACCTGCTCTGTGTTCCCACAGTATCTGCTCTTCCCCATCATAGCTATTATGGTACTGTTTTGTGCTTGGCATGGTCATTTGTCCATGCCTCCTACCCCTTATCTCCTTTGAAGGCTTAGGTGAGCTTGTGCCTAATGCATGAGCTTGTGCCTGATGCCCCATGATAAGGATGGGGAATCCTTAGTTTCTAAAAATGGTATACTGGGTATTTCATGCTTTGGACTGGACACATGTAGAAGGACACACTTCAAGTGGGAAAACTTAGCCCTTTCTTTGGGTTATAGCAGAAACTAACTCATAAAAGATATGAGTGGCCTTTGCTTGTTTGCATTCATTTGGACATTTTTTTACAAAAAAGATTTATTTATTTGATTGAAGGGTAGGGAGAAGTTGAGGGAGATGCTCCATCCACTGGATGGAGCACTTTTCAAATGCCTACAACAGCACTGGCTGGGCCAAGCCAAAGCCAGGAGCCTGGAATGCCACCTGAGCCTCCCATGTGGGTGGCAGGTGCCCGAGGATTTCAGCCATCATCTGCCGCCTTCCAGGGTGTGCATTAGCAGGAAGCTGGATTAGAAGCAGAACAGCCGGGACTCAAGCAGTGCTCTGATATGGGATGCAGGCATCTCAAGCGGTGGCTTCATCAACTGCATCACAATGCCCACCTCTAGCCATTTTCAAAATAGAGACCTAATAGCAGCTGCTCTTTGGGGAATCACTCCCGTGCCACTGGATACAGGCTTCTGTCTTCTTATTCTGTGTCTTATATCCCCTGCCGGAGCCAAGTTTGAGCTAATCTGATGCTCTCACCCAGCAATGTGCATCAGGTGGAATCACATGATGGGAAAAAGATTTGCCATCAAATTTTCTGGAAGGCAGATCTTTGACCTGTGTGCTTTTCTTATACAGATTCTCAGAGCCACCGGGGTTCCTACTGTTGATGAAGTCCTTAGGTTTAGTGTTTCCTAGACTTCTCTGCTGTCATGTATCCTTTCCATCAATCCCTGCATTTTGTTTTTATTAAACTACCCAGAGTCCCTTTCTATTACTTCTTAAGAAGGCGACCAAGTGAACTCTTCCTGATACCCAACCAGATGCTCAAAGTCAGACTCCACTCTGTGTATTTTTACTTCTGGTCCACCTTGAAGGGGATGGAGAATTTCCAGCTCTTATTTTGGTTTCACGGACCTTTGAAGTCTTGTTCAGCTCATTTTACAAGGTGAATCTCCAGATAATTCAATACTGTAGAAAGCAACATCTCCATGCGTATGCACCTTTTCTTTCCAAGGAGAGAGAGAAACTTTCTATGGTTGCTGGAACAGGAAATGGCTATGGAATACCAAGTCCTGTGGGTTAAAAATGTACCCCTATAGCCACACTTGCCACGCAGGTCCCTTGAGTATTCCCAGAGCTTTGAGGACAGACATAGTCTTTGAAAATTATCAAAGTTGGTTGGCCAGAAGGTGTCCTGGGGGCTACTGTATTGCATCCCCCACTAAATCCCTCTATCTATCTATCTATCTATCTACCTACCTACCTACCTACTTGTTATCTATCTATCTATCTATCTATCTATCTCTTTCTATCTTCTATTAATCACCAGAGCTGAATGAACTTCCATAGGCCCTGGCCAGTTTTACATCTTACACAAACTAAACAGCACAGGGACAAATGCACTCACACAACTGTTGGAAGGCCCCAGGCACGGCTCAGTGTGGGCTAATCCTCACTCTGTGATTAAGCTCCCACTTGCTGGCTGACACGGGAGAACAAAAGCATCCACGCATTATTCCTGCTTGCCAGAAACCTACTCCATCCATGAAAAAGCAAATTATGAGATCCGGTCCTAATTTGGGACAAATGACACTGCTGGTTTATTCTTAATTGTCCTTCTATGCAAATTTTTCTTTTCCTTTTCTAATTTGTCATGTGAGAAAAGTTAAATTAGCCTGAACATGTGGGAACAGACTCCACCGATCTGAGCTCTTCTCTTCCTTCCTGTAGGCATTTAATCAGTTCTATTTTTTGGACTAGATTTGTTTGGCAAGTCAGAGAGAAGATAACAAGATTGGGGGCTGGGGGAGGCAGGTTTTTAAAGATAGAAGTACAAAAGCAGCTGCCATTTGAGGTCTCAAATTAGGATGGAAAGCACACTCTCTACAGCTATATCTTACCATAATTGAAAGTTTAGAACGGAGTGGATTTGATTTGAATCAAGAGGCTGCAATTAAATTTATTTTTCTAAGAAGTGCCCTCTGAGTGTATAATATAGTCTTAATACCTACTCTTCACAACTAACCGGGAGACAAGAATATATTTCATTGTGAATGTACTTCGTTTTAAACCATACGGTTTTATTTTAATATGAAGATTTTTCTTTTTTTGAGAGGCCGCAAGGTATTTGTGTGAAACGCATTAGGATTCTTTCTCCTCTCCCTACTGTTACCTGCTGGCGTAACCTTGACACAGCCCCTTCCTCGGCCACAGTCTCTGCTTCCATATGTTAATAACCCCTGGCCTGGCCTGCCTAACCTTACAGGGCCAAGAGTGGTCACTAAAATATACGGCTTCTCATTGGATTCATGGGACAGGACGCCCAATCTCAGTGAACTACCAAATCCAGTTGGCCTGGGCAGGTTCACGGAAGTAGGCTAGTTGGGAATGGGGTAAAACGCAAAAACCTGGAGCTCCTGGTGGTGGACTTTCTGGCCAGCACCATGTAATGGTGGGAAGATAAGTTGGTGCAGCTTTCTGGAGGGCACTTGGCTTTTCTAGGAAACCATCCTGCTGAAGTAACCATGCCAAGTGCATGGGAGACAAACATACCTGATGTTGGCTACTATGGATGGCCAAGTTCAAGGTTCTTTTCATGTATTAACTCATTTAGTCCTCACTATGACCTGCTGAGCTTATCATCATCACTTCATAGAGGAGGAAATGCAGGTACAGAGAGGCAAAGCAACCCCCACCCCCAGCCTCACACAGTCTGTAGGTGGCCCAGCTGAGGTTTGAAGCTGTGTGGTCTTGCTCCAGGCCCTGTGTATTCAGCCACTTTGTAGGCACAGAAGCAAGTTTTGTAGAGCCTGATGCTCATAAGATTTTAGACACTCTCTTAAAGAACACAACATGAAGAATACAAGTGAGGCACAAAAATAAATATTTAATTACAATGAGAAAATGCACTCCCTAAATTACAAATCTGAAGAAGCACAAAAGCCACAAAGCATCACAAAATTCAGAAAATTAACATGATGTTTTTATTAATTTACAGTCTGATGTGCTTTGATAATACTTCTTTTGCTACACTTTCTGGGCCGCATACTGTTTGATTGCTTCTTATTCATGTAACAGCAATTTTGAAATACCTTTTTTATATAAAAAGAGTAGGAAGAGAGTTCAGTCTTTCCTATGGCATGGTAAATCAAAATTTGTTTTTGATTATTGGTAACTGCAATGCATAAAACACGCCGCTTTGTACAGACATATACTTGCTGTTTGCAGTACTGCTACAAAGAGAGAAATTCTGTTCTCCATGGTTCCCATAAAAAAAAACCCTGTATGGGACATTTGTAGTTGTATATGCTGCATTATCAAGTCTGTTTCTGGCAGACTTTATGAGAATCAAAACCCTTTTCATACTTCTGACAATTGAAAGAATGTTCTGCAGACCAGCTTCTGGTTCTGTGCATTTCAAAACATTTCCTTTCCATTCCCACACAATTCTGCACCTGCTGTGCTCAGACAATGTTTATAGTGGGAGGTGACCCGTGGCCCTGCAACCTTGTGTCTTGACTCCTGTGAGTTGGCACAAGGGGAGTTAGGAGTGGTTCTGGAAGCCCCTCTTACACTGTGCAGTTAGCATACTCCAGCCCCCACCCCCACAAAAGCGAACTAAATGCATCCCCTTGGGAGGGGTCTGAGCGAGAGGGACGAGAAGCATGAATTTCTTCAGCTTTGTGGATTCATCGCATAAAGCAGGAGGATGCTCTTTGAAACTGCTTTCTAAGAGCAAAAACCGGAGGAAGCCCAAGCAGCCATCCGTAAAGGACTGGCTAGACTACAAATGACCCTTCGATAGAAAACAGCAATGTGAAATGTCTACATGTGGGTGAGGCATGGTGGTGTAGGAGACACAGCGTGCTGGATGGTATACATAGCATGGTCCTGTTGGTGTATTTCAAAATGGAGATATTTGCAGATGCACAGACACATTTTGGAAGCATGTTTAAGTGACTGTGTGGAGGGGATCATCTATCTCCAGGGTGTTTGCACTGCGCGTTTAGGGGATGAGAAGGGAAAAGATTTAATTTTCACTTTATACCTTTGTGTTTTGCTTGAAATATTTGATGCTGAGTATACATCAATAACATAGGTGCTCACTCGCCTGTGACAGAACCCCAACTCAACACACGTTAAGAGGGGAAATGCATCCATTCAAACAATGATGTTGACCAGGAGCATTGCACACAATTAGTTAAGCTCTCGCTGCTGCCTCCCAGGGTGCAAGCTGTGCACTGCTGGGCCAGGTAGCGTGTTTACACTTCTGTACCTAAGCACCTGTAAGTTCTAAGAATTTAAATTGGACCCTGGAAACCCTGCCACTAACTGAAACATTGTTAAATGGAAAAAAAATCCATTACCTTTAGTGGGGAAAGTACTGATACATCCCAGCCCAACCTGAGAGACCTAAATAATCCTCACAGATAGAAACGGATAGCAATTGAGCAATAAAAATAAGGTTAAGTTCATAATACACAGCAAGTTGAAAGTAAATAGCAGGAAATAGGCACGGTCAACGTAGGTAAGGTAATATAAGGAAGGCTTATTTTTTTCCCCAAAGGAGAAAGAGCAAATGTGTGTGCAATGTTGGAAGAGGTTCTTCACCAATATTTTGGGCTCAGCTTGGGTTGTCTTTTACTCAAGCTGCACTTGAAAATATAATTAAGGCATGGAGATACACCTTTAAGACTAAATACGAGCACACTTCAAAACAATGGCATCAGCATGGGCACCCAATGCACTGAACGCTGCAGAAGGTCTGTTGGGTGCACCTGGCAGAGCAAAGTACACTGGGCTCACCCAAAACAGCAAGTAGCTCCACTTTCCCAATATTTTCCTTTCTGCAAATACTTATTGTGCTTCTGTATGAAAATTTGTTAGCCCCGAAATAAAAATAAAGTGAAAGACAGATAATAGTTGTCTGAAAAGAGTTCTAATTTTTCACGAGCTATTATGAAGAGATTTTTTTTTAAAGATTTTATTTATTTGACAGGTAGAGTTACAGACAGTGAGAGAGAGAGAGAGAGAGAGGTCTTCCTTCCATTGGTTCATTCCCCAAATGGCCGCTACGGCTGGAACTGCGCCGATCTGAAGCCAGGAACCAGGTGCTTCCTCCTGGTCTCCCATGCGGGTGCAGGGCCCAAGCACTTGGGCCATCCTCCACTGCCCTCCCGGGCCACAGCAGAGAGCTGGACTGGAAGAGGAGCAACCGGGACTAGAACCCAGCGCCCATATGGGATGCCGGCGCCACAGGCGGAGGATTAACCTAGTGTGCCATGGTGCCGGCCCCGAAGAGAACATTTTAACAGTCCTTGTATGAGGTAATTGTACAGCATTATTTTTGTTGTGTTTAGTTGCTTTTTAAAAAAATATTGTCTGGTGTTCTTTAAATTTCTGGTGAAATCTTTAGTACAATTATCTGCCACTTTTGTTTTTCTACCTCTAGAGGCACCTGCCTCGACACCTCTCTTTTTTTTTTTTTTTTTTTTTTTTTTTTTGGACAGGCAGAGTGGACAGTGTGAGAGAGAGACAGAGAGAAAGGTCTTCCTTTGCCGTTGGTTCACCCTCCAATGGCCGCCGCTGCCGGCACGCTGCGGCCGGCGCACTGTGCTGATCCGATGGCAGGAGCCAGGTACTTATCCTGGTCTCCCATGGGGTGCAGGGCCCAAGCACTTGGGCCATCCTCCACTGCACTCCCAGGCCACAGCAGAGAGCTGGCCTGGAAGAGGGGCAACCGGGACAGAATCCGGCGCCCCGACCAGGACTAGAACCCGGTGTGCCGGCGCCGCAAGGCAGAGGATTAGCCTAGTGAGCTGCAGCGCAGGCCTCGACACCTCTCTTCTCCTATTCTACTCTGGATCAGTTTTCCTCTTGAATGGCTGTCAGCTGTTTTGCAGGTCTTCTCTTTCCCATTCTTTCAGAAATTCCTTTTCTCCTCTCTCCTGTGCTGTTTATCTCATTATTCCATCTTCCTCAGCGCGTGCCTGGTTTTGATGGTGCACACCCTTCAGTAACTTCTTTAGAAAGGTACATGTGTGAGGCCCGAGTTGTGGTGTGATGGGGTAAGCTGCCACCTGCAATGTCGGCATTTCACATGGGTACCAGTTCGAGTCTCAGCTGCTCCACTTCCAATTCAGCTCTCTGCTAATATGCCTGAGAAAGCAGAGGAGGATAGCCCAAGTGCTGGGTCCTTGCATCCACATGGGAGACCTGGATGAAGCTCCAGGCTCTTGGCCTTGGCTTGGCACAACCCTGGCTATTGCAGCCATCTGGGGAGTAAAGGAACAGATGGAAGATTTTCTCATTTTCTTTCTCTCTCTCTCTCTCTCTCTGAAACCCTGCCTTTCAAATGAATCTTTTTTTTTTTAAAGAAAGGAATATGAGAAGTAAAATTTGAAGAGCTACATTTCTAGAAATGTCTCTAGTCTATACTCATACCTTATTGAGAGTATGAGAAGATAGAATTCAAGGTTGGAAGTCTTTTTTCTCCTGTTAGACTTATGTGGTGGCACTCTAATCTCTATTCTCTATTCCTCCCTGATGGTCTGCATTTCTGGTGATTGGAAGTTTTAGGACAGCAGCACTGATGTGAGAATTCTTTCATCATGCTAGGCTCTTTGCAATGCCCCTCAATCTGGAAGCTTACATCCTTCCATTCTAGAAAACATTATATTATTTCTTTGACACTTCCCTTCTTCAATTTTCTCTCTTGATTATTTAGACTCTGGATCTCCATACAAATTGCTTCTCTCTCATTTTTCTGTCTATTGCAAGGTTTCTGGGGGGATGTCCTCAGTTATATCTTCTCCTCCATCTATTGCTTTTTTTTTTTTTAATTCTGCTCCCGCATTTTCAATTTTCCTATGTTTTTTTCTTGTGGTCCTTCTCCTGTAGTATCTTTTTTAAAAAAATTATTTATTTTTACTTGAAAGGTGGAGTTGCAGAGAGGGAAGGGCAGAGGCAGAGAGAAGAGAGAGAGAGAGAGAGAATCTTCCATCTGTTGGTTCAGTCCCCAAACGGCTAGAGCTGGGCCAGTTTGAAGCCAGGAGCCAGGAGCTTCTTCCAGGTCTCCCACGTGGGTGCAGGGGCCTAAGCACTTGCACCATCTTCCACTGCTTTCCCAGGCACATTAGCAGAGAACTGGATCAGAAGTGCAGCAGCCGGGACTCGAACGGGTGCCTATATGGGATGCCAGCGCTGCAGGCGGCGACTTAACCCACTATGCCACGGTGCCTGCC
This sequence comes from Oryctolagus cuniculus, assembly GCF_051225735.1. Lineage (NCBI taxonomy): Eukaryota > Metazoa > Chordata > Mammalia > Lagomorpha > Leporidae > Oryctolagus > Oryctolagus cuniculus. The sequence continues at coordinate 30,151,021 of NC_142867.1, forward strand.
CCAATATGGCTGTAGTGTCTTTTCTTCTTATGGCTATTGATTATAAACTTGTTGGAAAGTGTTATTTTTCTCCCTGCATTGCACTAATTTTCTCAGTTAGATATTTCCTTCCTCCCTCCCTCCTTCCCTTTCTCCCTTTCTTCTCTCTCTTTCTTTTTCTCGATCTCACTCTCCCTGGAAGTTGTTTTTAGTCTCCCTTGCCATGTCAAATTCTGTCCTTTACTATTGGATGGACATCTCGGAGTAGGGCTCTAAGCAGCTGACCAGAAGTTCTCTGCTTGTTGGTGTGGTGCCAGCTACTGCATTTCACTTTAGGCATGTGGGGAGGGAGCTGGCTGTTTCACTTGGAACTTCCAGCTGTTCGTATTTTAAAGCCAACTTTCTAAGCTCATTAAAACCCTTGGGATTCTTGCCTGCGGTGGAGTGGGTTGAGTCTCTCTCCAAGTTTTGTAGGACCCAGGTATGGGCAGTGTGCTTACTTAAGGTCTGGCATTTTTGGTGGCACCAAGCCTGTGTTTAGTAGGCATCTCACCCATCCCCCTCAGGTGTGCCCCCTGGACTCCCACCAGTTGGCCTCATCGGAAAGCCAGGGTAGAGAAAGGGCAGTTGGCAAGACTAGGGAGAGTCGAGGTTGGAGATGAGGCTCCTTTTTATAAGTCGACCATATTTAAAGGGGCTTTTTACGTTGTTTTAGTTTTTAAAAGCGTTATTCGAATGGATAAGGACAATTATACTCCATTTAAATAAACTCTCGCCTCATTAAGACTAAATGATTCTGAGAATCCATATCCTGCCACTGCAAGACAGCTCATTGCTCAGCGAGAAAATGCCCAGCAGGTAGACAGCCAGGAGAAACCTTTTCAACTCTGGGTTCCATGAAGAAAACAGGGAAGATCTATTCCCTTATCACATCAGACCTCGGCACCCGCCTCGTGTAGTCCCATGGCTATGACTTCCTCCGAGACATCATGTGTCAGCAATGGCTACGTGGGTACTCTTCCAGAATAAAGTGGGATGAATAAGCCTGCCTGTGAATACCAATTATTCAGCACTTGATGAGTGCTGGGCCTTGTAGCAGGTGCTTTAAGTCCATTCTCTCACAGCTGTCTTATGACCTAAGCTGGTGCAGGCTGGGTCCTGACCAATCCGAGCGTTGTCCTAGGCTTGGGAGCCCATTTTAGCGATGGCCCCCAGAACTGGGCCAGGTGCAGTCTGAGCAGAACTCCACACCGACCCCTGCTTCAGTCTTCTCAATAGTCTACCAGGGAGTTCAGGTAATTTCTTCCCCTCCGTCCCATAGAAGGGTTCTGATCCTTAGTGGATGATAAAAACTCTGGCTCAGGGAGGCTCAGTCACTTGCTGAGGTTTTCACAGCTGGCAGGTGTTGGAGCTGGGATTCCAACCCACAAACTGCCGGGTTCTAAACCTGGTGCTCGGACCAAGATGCTCCTTTCCCTGTGGCAGGGAGGGCGGGGCAGGGTGGAATGGGGGCTCTGAGTGGGGCCTGCTGGCTCACACAGCTGTCCGCAGCAGGTGCCAGCTCCACCCAAGCTGCCTCCCGGCCTGGACTTCAGAGGGCCTCACCTCTGTGGTTCTGCACCTCTGCTTGATGGCTTCTCCCGACGACATCTGGGCCTGGGGCTGACACGTGTCTACCAGGGGCTCTCCCTCTCTCCTTGGCAGCCAGACCACTAGAGGGGCTCTCGGGCTTTAGGGAGGAGTCCTTTCAAAAGATTCAGGAGGTGTGCAGTCTGGGGTGCCAAGAGGGTCACAGAGGAGAAAGAACGCCGTGCTGGGACCAGGACAGTGTCTAGGAAGAAGCTCAAATGCAGCCACGGCTATAAGGGTGAAATTTCTCCCCACGTCCTCCAAGCAGGAATAGTGAAGTAGCTACCCTACTACAGAGCCTTTCCCTCGGGGGTGGAGGTGAAGGGACACGTGTGCTCATACATGCACATATGTGTGCAAGTATATTCATATGCACACACGTGTGTGTGTGTGTGTGTCTGTGTGTAGTGGTCACAAGACTTGTGTACACTTAGAAATTTAAATATGGCTGGCACCACGGCTCACTAGGCTAATCCTCCACCTTGCGGCACTGGCACACCGGGTTCTAGTCCCAGTTGGGGTGCCGGATTCTGTCCCGGTTGCCCTTCTTCCAGGCCAGCTCTCTGCTGTGGCCAGGGTGTGCAGTGGAGGATGGCCCAAGTGCTTGGGCCCCGCACCCCATGGGAGACCAGGATAGGTACTTGGCTCCTGCCATCGGACCAGCGTGGTGCACCGGCCGCAGCGCGCCGGCCACGGTGGCCATTGGAGGGTGAACCAATGGCAAAGGAAGACCTTTCTCTCTGTCTCTGTCTCTCTCTGTCCACTCTGCCTGTCAAAAAATAAAAAAAAAAAATAAAAAATTTAAATGTAGGGGCCAGTGCTGTGGCGCAGCGGGTTAAATCCTTGGCCTGTAGCACTGGCATCCCATATGGGCTACGGTTCAAGTCCCGGCTGCTCCACTTCTGATCCGGCTCTCTGCTGTGGCCTGGGAAAGCAGTAGAAGATGGCCCAAGTCCTTGGGCCCCTGCACCCATGTGAGAGACCCGGAGGAGGCTCCTGGCTCCTGGTTTCGGATCAGCACAGCTCCAGTCACTACGGTCACTTGGGGAGGGAACCAGTGAATGGAAGACCTCTCTCTCTGGCTTTACCTCTCTCTGTAGCTCTGTCTTTCAAATAAAATAAATCTTAAAAAAAATACTCAAATGTAGAGCTTGGAATAACTGCAGTGGGATGTGAAGAGTGACTTCTACCTGCCTGGGACCCACATGTGCATGCCCACACACAGATGTTCACGGACCCAGTTGTCTCTGCACATGAAGCTCTTTGTCCCTGTCCCTAAACCAGGCAGAGGTGGAGGTATTTATTTGCCTTTCTGTTGAACTGTTCTCAAGCATCGCAGTGGTTGCAACCGCATACTCTTCCTGCGACAGTGACAGAGCAGTGAGCGCCTGGATTCCCAGCCCCACGTGGGGTTACGCGCTTCCTAGGTGTTACTGACATTTCCCGTAATCCCATAGCATAGACCTGACACCTGATTTTAGATAAGGACACAGAGACTCTGAGAAGTGAAGCAATGCACCTGTGCCTTGTGCTTTGAAACTGCCCCGGCACACATCTAAACCCAGATCTGATTGCAAACACTGGCTGCCTTCAATGTCTTCGTGAATTCAGCAACTGTCTATGAGGCACCTACTATGTGCCAGGCACTGTGCTGATTGCTGAAGGTATGACAGTGGATGAAATGGACAAGACAACCTGACTGCGTGACGCTTCTGTTCAACCAGAGGGAATGCATCAGACAAGCCAAACAGCGATGTGCCTCAATTGTAAGAACTGATTAGGGCTAAGGAGGAAAAAATAAAGCAGGCAAAGTGAAGAGCAGCAGTTTGGAGTGGCTGAGTCCTTGGACAGAGTGACCAGAGCGAGCCTCATGGCAGCCTAGTGTAAAGGCCTAAAGGAAGTGAGGGAACAAAACACATAGTTATCAAGGGGAAGGGGATGCATTCCAGGCAGAAGCAGCAGCCAGTGCAAAGGCCCTGAGGTGGGGGTATCAGGTGTGTTCCACGAATATTGGGGAAACCAGCACAGGGAGAGCCAAGGCCATGTGGGGACAGCACTGACTAGCACACTTCCTTCTGTGGCAACATAAATGTCTGTGCATTCTCAAGGCCAAACAAACGTTGCTGTCTTACTTCTGTCAAACGTCTTCACCACACTCCATGTTTCTCCATACTCCACGCTCCCGACGTCTTTCACCAAGTCTACAGAGACTGGAGGCTGGGTTTTGTCCCTAGGGAAGAAGGAGGGGCCCTGTAGGTTTCTGCTGATGTCCACCTGTGGGGAGCAGGGCCCGTCTCCCGTAACATGGCAGGACCTGGCGCCTGGGAGACAAATAAGTACTGAGATTACCGAGACTAGACTAAACTACTGGAACTGCTAAAACTAACACTATGCATCTGATCTCCCACCATATAGCGCTGGGAGGGAGTAAACAACTTCCACACAGCTGCCTCACCAATTTGACTAACAAGCTGCAGGAGCTGACCCTGCCCCTGATTGGAGGAGAGCAGCGTGCTCAGCGCGCGTGGGGAGAGAACGCCAGCAGAGTTGGGATTGGTGGAAGAGGACTATAAAGGAGGAGAGAGACAACATGCAGGAGGAACATCTGAGGAACCTCTGAGAGAGCCGGACAGCGGTGTGCCGCTCCTCCGCGGAAGCCGGGTAAGCGGCGGGGGTGCAGCCCCTCTGCAGAGGTGGGGGTGGGGGGTGGGGAGCGGCAGCAAACCTGGGAAGGGCTGGGGAAAGAGAATAGTGCAGGGTCCGGTGTCATTCCTCCGCAAGTGGGGGAGCGACATCCACCCAAGCTGGAGGAACCTGCAAGGTTAGTTAGTTCAGCGGTGGGGATGGGGAGACCTCAGTCCTCTCATTGCATTAGCGTCACCCTCGAGTAAGGCAGCTGGCCAGGGAGCGACTCTGAAGGCCCCCGCATGAGTCCACCCCTGCTGCTCTGCCTTTCTGCTCTCCCTGTGAGCCCAAAGGGAAGCTCTGTCTAATGCTTAAGACCATGTACTTAGCTAACCTGCACTGGCCTAAGTGATATTTTATGAGGACTTAATCTAACAGCTGATCATCTTTTGCACTCTGAGAGAGCTCACTGTATCCCAGGGAGACCTCACTGTCGAGCCAGGCTCCCTGTTCTTGGCTGGAGAAATGGCCCTCACCCTGCCTCAGATCCAGCACTGAGCGGAGTCTCGGGTTGCGAGGTCCTGGTCTTGGGAGACCAGGACCAACCCAAAGGAAATCAGATGCAGAGAACAAAACAAATTAAATTTTTTTGAGGAAATTGCTTTTTGCTTCTCATGTGCCTAGTTCCCTTTTATTTAATTTTGGGGACTCTGTATGAGTTAGTTACAAATAAACAACTCAGTATTTTCTGCCCATTAATCAATAGATATTAAATATTAAAAAATCCAATTTCGGATGGCAGGTGGACCTGGATGGGCACTGTTCCAATTGCCTGCCCCACTCAGCCTCCTTTATGGGGGTTTCTTCTAAGCTTCCCAGGTGGCACCTTGTGACTCGCATCTCCCTGCACACAGGGGAATTGATTCCCTGGCCCAAGTACAGCCAATCCATTCACTGATTGCCAACCTGTGAGGCATCTTGCACAAAGACTGAGTCCAACAGGGACATGGGAAAATGTCTGGGCCATTTGCATTTCTCCACAGGGAGAACTTGACCTCAAAACCTGGGGGCTTGAGTGCTTGGGGCAGGAGCTAAAGTTTCACACACAGAGAACACAGCATAGCTGCAGCTGGATGAGAGGAGGCAAAGGGATTTCTGGTTGCGAGAATCTTCTCGATCTTGTAGGATGTCCGCTTTCCTTCTGCAACCCTCTCAACCCATCCCCACTCTTCTCCCTCACTTTTGCTCCTATATATTTTTTCCTTAATGACCTCAGAGTGGAGGGAAGAGATGGAGAGAGAAAGAGAGAGCTTCCACCTGCTGGTTCATCCCCCAAAATGTTCACAACGGCCAGGTCTGGGCCAGTCTGAAAGTAGGGCCAGGAACTCCATCTGCGTCTCCCATATGAGTGGCAGGGACCCAAGTTCTTGGGCCGCCTTCTGCTGCTCTCCCAGGCATTAGCAGGGAGCTGGATCTAAAGCAGAGTAGCAGGGACTCAAACTGGCTCTCTGCCATGGGCTGCCATTGTTGTAAGTGGCAACTAACCCGGTATACCACAATGCTGGCTCCGCTCAGGTTCTCTCTGACATCTTTTTCTCTTTTCATCTCCAAACTCTGATTCTCTCAGTAAATGTCTTGATGTAATCCAGTGGCAAAAAGGAGGAAGGGGAGGGCGGACTTGTCTCAAATTATGTAAGCTCTAGGCTATGTCACTCTAATTGGAAACTCCTGTGGAAGAAAAGCTGTTTTCTTTCCGTGCAGAAAATCCCACTAACTGTAGGTCCAAATCCTTGTGACAATGGGTAAACTGAGGATGGGAGAGATGTAACCTTCAGCTTTAGGAATGAGTAAGGAAGGCAGGATTGGGGGTGGGTATGGAAAATAATTTGGCAAGCTCCACCTTTGTAATCAAGTTGAAAAGAATTCACAGAGGGGCCAGCACTGCGGCACAGCGGGTTAAGCCTCTGCCTGCAGCCCTGGCATCCCGTACGGGCACTGGTTTGTGTCTCAGCTGCTCTTCTTCTGATCCAGCTCTCTACTATGATCTGGGAAAGCAGTGGGAGATCCGGGAAAGCACTGGAAGCCCCTGCATCCACTGGGAGACCCGGAAGAAGCTCTGGGCTCCTGGCTTCAGATCAGCCCAGCTCTGGTCATTGTAGCCATTTGGGGAGTAAACCAGCAGATGGAAGACCTTTCTCTCTGTCTATCTGTCTATAACTCTACCTCTCAAATAAATAAGTAAATCTGAAAAAAAAATTAAAACTTGCAGATAATCACCCAACAGGATATCAGGAGCTAAGTCCCAGTACAAAGGATGAGAGGGAGAGGCAGGAAGCTCTGTGTGGAATACATTAACTGGAGAACATCCCTTTGGCTCCGTGAGGGCCTCTGGGCTGGGTAACATCGGCGAAGAGAAGGAAAGAGTCTCCAGGTGTTGTTAGGAGGAAGAACCACATTCTCTAGGGCCAGGATAGGCTATGGGCAGGTCACCCATGCTGCTGTGTAGTACATGACCCAGGGGGGCTCCATGCATAACCTGAGTGAACACAGCAGTAAAGCATTTCCTTCATGTCTCGAAGAGCAGGTGGTAACAAACATGTATGGAGACCAACCACATGCCAAGAACAGGGCAGGGCCCTGAGGATCCAGGCACGGTGCTGTGGCTCCTGGGGGAGACAGTCAGTCATGTGCCACTGTGTTTGTGTAGTTGTCCAACCGGGGTGAGGCGGAGAGAAGGGACTGTTTCACTGCGTCTGCAGAGGGTGGTCAGGGAAGGCTCCAAGACAGAGGGAAGGCTTGAGCTGAAGCTTAAAGGAGGAAGAGTTCACCAGACAGACCACAAGTGTTGGGAGGGCCTGTTCCTGGCAGAGGAAACAGCACAAACAAAGGCAAAGAGCTGCTGGTTCCTGCCCTGCCTACCAGGAAAGTCCGTTACACTATTTTAATTGGCAGTGGATAGAATGTAGCTGATGTGCAGGGTTGGATGGCTCTGTAGGAACTTGGGCCCTGAAGAGGTGTAGGAAGAGGCAAGGATGTAAGTCTTAGGTAACCACAGAGAAACCTCCATCTCCATCCACTAGTACTTGGACTGTGACAGCACAATTGATGAGGAGAGACACAGGGAGGCTTTTTAGGGATCCAAGGTCACAGTGAATGAACTACTTGCTGGGGGTCTTCCTACTGAAAGTTCTGCTGTGGTGTGAATGTGTCCCACCGAGATCTGCATGGTGAAATCCAGCCCCTACTGTGGTACGATGAAGAGGTGGAGTGTTTAGGGGGTGCATAAGTCACCAGGGCAGGGACCTCCTGCAGGCAACGAGTGGTCCCATGAAAGAGATTGAAGGAAGCTTCCTGGTGCTTTCCAGGCTCTGAGGATACAGCAAGAAGCAGAGAGTGAGCCCTCACCAGAGGCAGAATCTGCTGCTGCCCTCAACTGTGGATTTCCCAGCCCTCAAACACGGCGAACCAGGCACTTCTATTATTCATACATCACCCCGTCTAAGGTCATTTGTCACAGCAGCCTCAACCAACTCAGACAGGACCTGTGTTTATTAGGACCTTTATTGTGTTATCAAACTCCCACCGGGCAGGCAGATGATGTGAAAAAGTGACGTTAGCAGGTGCTAGAGCTAATGTAGAGTGGCAGGGACTCTGTGCACTGAGGCATGCATGCCCTGTCCAAAGGGGACAGCCATTACTCAGTACTGATCAGCTGTTGGCTGAAATGTGGTCCCAGTTTTGCTGGATTTCCTGAGTTTTCAAGAGAAATCAGAAGTCTGGTTTTTAGGTAATTTTTTTCTGTGCTGTAGATAAGAGCAATTAATTCAAATGTTTTCAACAGACCATTCAGGTTGAGCTAAACTCAAGCAAGAGCAGGATTTAGCTAGTTACCTAGCTCCCTTACACACTCATCCACCTTTCCATCTACCTGTGTACACATCCACCCTCCTGTCCATCCATTCATGCATCCACCTTCCTAGCCACTCATCCACAAATACAACCACACATTCGCTTGCTTTTCTGTTTGCTCACTAATAAACCCCTCTCCCTCCTGACATTCATCCTTCCATCTGTCCATCCATCAGTCATTGTTAAAGTATATTCCCTCTGGGACCAGTGCTATGGCACAGTAGGTTAATCCTCTGCCTGCAGTGTTGACATCCCATATGGGCACCAGTTCTAGTCCTGGCTGCTCCACTTTCAATCCAGCTCTCTGCTATGGCCTGGGAAAGCAGTAGAAGATGGCCCAAGTCCTTGGGCCCCGCGTGGGAGACCCTGAAGAAGCTGCTGGCTCCTGGCTTCAGATCAGCACAGCTCTGGCCATTGCAGCCATTTGGGGAGTAAACCAGCGGATGGAAGACCTCTCTCTCTGTCTCTCTCTCACTGTCTGCAACTCTATTTCTCAAATAAATAAATAAAATCTTTTTAAAAAGTGTATTTCCGGTCGGCACCGTGGCTCAGTAGGCTAATCCTCCACCTTGTGGTGCCGGCACACCGGGTTCTAGTTCTAGGCGCTGGATTCTGTCCCAGTTGTCCCTCTTCCAGTCCAGCTCTCTGCTGTGGCCTGGGAGCACAGTGGAGGATGGCCCAAGTGCTTGGGCCCTGTACGCCATTGGAGACCAGGAGAAGCACCTGGCTCCTGGCTTCGGATCAGCGCGGTGCACCGGCCACAGTGCGCCGGCCGCGGCGGCCATTGGAGGGTGAACCAACAGCAAAGGAAGACCTTTCTCTGCGTCTCTCTCTCTCACAGTCCACTTTGCCTGTCAAAAAAAATAAAAAAAGTGTATTTCCTCACAAACCTTTGCAGCATGGAAACATTCATTTGTTCCACCTTCTTCACCTAACCTTGGCCCTTGGAAATCCTGTTTTCCTTCCAGTGCAAGCAAATTGTAAGTTCATAAGGTGGTGCAAATATGGGCAAGCTTGTGCCTGCTTCCTTTTACAGGAAAATTTTTGCTTTCTCTTTATGTCCTTGCTGTGCTGCCTGAAGTAGGAGGGTATTTTTTCTCCCCTTGGATTTGAGCCTTCGCAAGTGTTCCAGAACAAAATTAAACCAAATAGAGAATTAGATTCCCCTCCCTTTTCTTGGAAATATCTTGCCACTGGGCCATGCTCCCTGGGAATTAAATAACTCTTCAAAAGGAGATCAGAAATAGATTTCTCAGTGGGGTTTCTAGACGCCAGTAAATGGATTTATGGAAAACGGGTTAGGTTTGGCAAATTTTAAATTGTGATTGGGTGAATGTGCAATATATCCATGCGAATAACCCTTTTTTAACTTTCTCCCCCATATCAGTTGGAATTATTACTTCTTAATATTCTGCTTCTATTGGCCTTCCCCACTCTCTCTAAATATCTCTTCTAGCTTGAGGCTAGTGGACCGGAAGGGAGGTCAGGTAACTATTTATGGTGCTAAATTCATGACGTATGTGACAGCATTTTTTTCTGATTTAAGAAATATATTTATGATCTCAATAGGAGGATATTACTAGACGTATAAATGCCTTGAGCTTCAGTTTTCTCCAGCTTCTATATCCCCTGCCCTAACCAGAATGCAATAAATCTTCAAAGGGTCTATTAATGGGCCTGACAAAGGCACCGAGACTGGGCCTCCCGCTATGGAGTTCAAACCTTGCTTCAATGTAAACGTTCGCTGAGCTCTTCCCTCTCTTGCATTGGCTTTTCTTGTTATTCTTATTGTGAGGTTAGGAGTCCCAAGGGTGGCAGCTTTTGATGGAGCGAGGGGAAGGTCAGCAGGGAAGGTTCAGAAAGGCATCTCGTGGCCTGCCCCTCGCCTCCAGGCCATTTGGCCTGCCTCTTCCTCAGCCAAGCGCTCCCCGTCTGTGCGGCATCAAGGTGTATCCACGGTGTTGTGGGGAGATGGGGTGCTCCTCCTCCGTGATCCGGGGGCACAGGATTACACAAGACAAAGGAGGCCCATGCTGAGGGAGGGTCTGCCTTCTCCTCTAAGGGGCTACTTCTGCTCAGCTCGCTCAGCCTGAGGGTGGGGGCTCTCTTGATACAAGGACTGGGCGGCAGGGAAAGGGCTCCACAGCTGGGGAGCCGCGGCAGGGCAGGACAGGAGACCCGCGAGCCCTTTGTCACCTGCCAACTTGCAAGCGGAGGTCTGAGTACCCCAACAGCAGCAGCCCTAAGTGCCTACTTGTGGTCAAACACCTTACAGATGTCATTCCACGTCATCCTCCAGCAATCCCTGGGAGTGGGGACTCTGTCCATTCCCGTTTTGTAGTTAAGGAAACAGAAGCACAGCGGGTTGTGGGTGTGTTTGTGTGAAATAATCTCCATAATGGCCCAAGTGCTTCGGCCCTGCACCTGCATGGGAGACCAGGAGAAGCACCTGGCTCCTGGCTTTGGATCGGTGCAGTGCGCCGTCCATAGCAGCCATTTGGGGAGTGAACCAACGGAAGGAAGACCTTTCTCTCTCTCTCTCTCTCACCGTGTAACTCTGCCTGTCAAAAAGAAAGAAAGAGAGAGAGAGAGAAAGAGAGAGAGAGAGAAAGGGAGAGAGAGAGAGAGAGAGAGAGAGAGAGAAAGGGAGAGAAAGAGAGAGAGAGAGAGAGAGAGAAAGAAAGAAAGAAAGAAAGAAAGAAAGAAAGAAAGAAAGAAAGAAAGAATCTCCATAGCCCCAGAAAGTGGAGTAATCAGGACAGAGTTCAAAAAGTCCACCAAAAAAAAAAAAAAAAAAAAAAAGAAAGAAAGAAAAGAAAAGAAAAAGGAACTTAGAAGTTTATCTTGGTGCAGTTTTTTCAAAGCATGCATAGGTTTTCCGTGATGAAGCTTTTCCATGAACTTGTTGAGGACGCCTTGCGCACACTAGCTACGTGCTCACCCACAGGTTCGTGTTTAGTTAACCGCACGCACTCCTGAGGTTATGTCTTGCTCCCAGCCTGTTGTTTCATCATCCTACCTTCAGTTCCTAAAACAGGCACCCGCTCCAATCAGGAACGCTGCCAGTCCCGGCTGAATGAGTGAAAAGATGTCAGTGGTTTTGGGTGATTTCTTTTGCAAACCCTTACCTGCCCAGCCAGGACAGTGCTCTCCCCACCGGATTGTTCCGGATGAACAAAAGCAGTTTGGCTACAGATTTATAAACACATCTGGGATTGGGAAACCCTCAAGAGGGAAGAGGCCCACCATCAAATCTAAATAACTAGGGGCGGGAGAATGACCTAGTGGCTAAGACACCTGCGTCACACGTCGGCATGCCTGGGTTCCGTTCCTGGCAGCGGCTCCTGAATCCAGCTTCCGGCTAATGCGGCCGTTGGGAGGCCACCGTAATGGCTCAATTAATTGGGTTCCCGCCACTCAAGTGGGAGACCTGGATTGAGTTCCCTGGGGGTGGGAATGGGGGTGGGGTATATTGCTGGTATTTAGGGAGTAAACTAGCAAATTGGAGATGCAAGTCCCACCCCAGCCCCCGTCCCGAGTTCCCGCTCCCTACCCCCAACCCTCTCCCCACCCTCTGCCTCTCAAATTAACCAAAAACCACAACCATCCTGGCTTTGCCCAATGCCCATGCCCTTGGCTCTGCCCTCGCCCTGGCCTTGCATCCCCTTCTACTGGCTGTCTCCTCATTCCCACCCCCAGCGGCCACAGGTGGCAGGTGAGCGGGCCAACAGCTGTCCTGTCAGGCACGGGAAATCGGTGCAATTTCCTGAGAAACACAGAGGAGAGCGAGCCTCATAAAGCAGAGGAAGGAGGAGGGCCGAGGCAGCCTGGCAGCCGCTGGCTGCATTTCCTGGGGACGAGTGACGTGTGACGGAGGAGAGCTCCTCCCAGGCCCTCTGCCTGGAAGCGGCCTGGGCGAGACCTGAGGACTGGCTCCAGGGGCTGGCCGCTCGCAGAACTGTCTCTCCCTTCCGGCCAGGCTTGGCTCAGCTCCCGCGGGTCCCAGCGCTCTCCCCAAGAGCGCGTTTGCAGCTGAAGGCCCTTTGATCTCCTTTTCCTGCCCTGGAAGCTCCGCCTCCTCTTTCCCTCTTGAGGCTGAGCCGGGGAAGACACAGCTGTAGCCGGTGTTCTCCTGGGGTGCCGAGGAAGTATCATTTCTTTCTTTGTAACCACTCTGCTTTTCTTTTTTTTTTTTTTAACTTTTATTTAATGAATATAGATTTCCAAAGTACAACTTATGGACTACATTGGCTTCCCCCTCCCCCATGACTTCCCTCCCACCCGCAATCCTCCCCTTTCCCGCTCTCTCTCCCCTTCCATTCACATCAAGATTCATTTTCAATTTTCTATATATACAGAAGATCAGTTTAGCATACATTAAGTAAAGATTTCAACAGTTTGCACCCACATAGAAACACAAAGTGAAATATACTGTTTGAGTACTCGTTATACCATTAAATCTCAATGTACAGCACATTAAGGACAGAGATCCTACATGAGGAGTAAGTGCACAGTGACTCCTGTTGTTGACTTTACCAATTGACACTCCTGTCTATGGCATCAGTAATCTCCCTATGCTCCAGTCATGAGTTGCCAAGGCTATGGAAGCCTTTTGAGTTCTCCGACTCTTACCTTATTTAGACAAGGTCATAGTCAAAGTGGAAGTTCTCTCCTTCCTTCAGAGAAAGGTACCTCCTTCTTTGAAGACCTGTTCTTTCCACTGGGATCTCACTCACAGAGATCTTTCATTTAGGTGGTGGTGGTTTTTTTTTTTTTTTTTTTTTGCCAGAGTGTCTTGGCTTTCCATGCCTGAAATACTCTCATGGGCTTTTCAGCCGGATCCGAATGCCTTTAGGGCTGATTCTGAGGCCAGACCACTCTGCTTTTCTGCATTGGCCCCCAGCTGCTGTTTAATGCAAGTTTTTAGAAGTCGTGTTAGTCTCTTTAAAAAAAAAAAAAAAAGAAACAAAAAAGCCTCCCACTCCCTTAGGTTTCTCTCCTGCTTGTCTGGGGGGCAGGGGTGCACAGTGGCAGGGGGAGGGGGTGGCCTCTGGGTCCTTACTGGTCACCCCTGCAAGATGGCTGGTCTGGCGTGCCCCTTGCTGGGATCTACTGAGGCTGGCTCCCAAGGGGCAGCTACGGAAGCCTGTGGTTGGTGCACTCTGTGGTTCGGTTCCTCTCTCGATTGACTCGGGTCCTGGGTGTTCTCCTGGCCTGGCCAGCGCCATCTTGGCTCTCACTTGGAGGCACCTGTCATGTTAGCCACTGTCATGTTAGCCACTGCAGAGCCAAGAGCCAGGTCGTATCATTGTTGCCTTGCAAATCTTTCCTTTATTCTCATTAGCTTTCTTTGAAGGAAAGTCCAAGCATGCGTGAACTCTGTCGACCATTTGATTTCAAACACACGTAATATCCGTCAGCGGTCTAACTAGCCACAGACACCGAAACGCTCAAAAGGCACTGAGAACGGAATGCAGGGACCAAGCCAGGTGTCGTCAGGGTGAGTGGAGCGGAGTAGGAATGAGTGATGCCCGGGGAACAGCAGCAGTGAGCAGCCGTTACCAACTCTGCCTGAAGGGGCAGAGACCACCGAGAAGTGAACGCAGAGAAAGGAGCTCCTGTCGGATGCAGGGCCTGCTGCCTGTTTTGTAAATAAAGCTTTATTGGAACACGGCCACACTCATTCACATGACATACATTACATCACAGCTGCAGCGCTCTGAGGTGCAACCGCAGAGAGTGATGGTGACGGAGACTGTTGCCCACACAGCCCATTCTCTGGCCTTTTGCAGAACAAGTTTGCTGACCATAGCTCTTATGGGCTGAATTATTTTTCTCTCCAAATCTATACATGGAAGTCTAACCTCAGACCAGGACTGTCTTTGAAGATACAATCTTAAAGGAGATAAAAGAAAGAATGCAGTTAAAAAGAAGCCATGGCGGGGGGGCGGGGGGGGGGGGGCGGGGCGGTGCTGTGGTGCAGTGGGTTAATGCCCTGGCCAGAAGCGCTGGCATCCCATATGGGCGCCGGTTTGAGACCTGGCTGCTCCACTTCCTGTCCAGCTCTGCTATGGCCTGGGATAGCAGTGGAAGATGGCCCAAGTCCTTGGGCTCCTGCACCCACGTGGGAGACTGGGAAGAGGCTCCTGGCTCCTGGCTTCGGATCAGTGCAGCTCTGGCTGTTGCGGCCATCTGGGGAGTGAACCATCGGATGGAGGACCTCTCTCTCTCTGCCTCTCCTCTCTCTGTGTAACTCTGACTTTCAAATAAATAAATAATTTTAAAAAAGCCATAGGGGGAGTCTAATTCAATATGACCAGTGTCCTTAGAAAGATAGGAATGTAGGACACAGCGCACAGAGGATAGACCATGGGAAGACACGTGGAGAAGATGGCCATCGAAATGCCAAGCAGAAGGCCTTGGAAGACACGGAGCCTGCTGACACCTTGATCTTGGGTTGCTTTGCAGGCTCCAGAACCAGAAAATAAACTTCTGTTGTTTAGTCACATAGTCTGTGGTGCTTTAGTCACATAGGCTGTGGTGCTTTGTGACGGCACTCTTGAAAATGAGCACAGCTGCTCCAGGGGGACGGAGCTACTGTTACAACGGCAGGATGGCAGAGAGCACCCTGGGGGAACAACCCCCCTGATTGTTCTGTCTCTCCCTGACCAAGCACAGCCAGAACCAAGTCAACCAGATTATCTGGGTGATTCGATTCGGGAAGTTTGGCCTCCAAGGATACAGGACAAGGCAAGAAGAGCGGAGAATGGATCTAGGGGCAAAACAGAGTAACCAGCAGGCTCAGAAGTAGAGAGGGCAGTAACAACTCTTGGTGTGGCCAACACCCAACTTCCACAGTCACCAAAGGCTCCCCATTCTTGTGTCACCTCTTTCTCCCCCATTGTTTCTGGAGTATTTGAAAGGAAATCTCAGAAATCACATTGTTTGCGCACATGGTTCAGTGTGCAACCATAATAGATATGAAAGACTAATACAACAGTTCCCTTATCATATCCAATGAAAATTTTAAAAATTTTCAATAACATCCTGTGCTGGCCCATTTCTAAATTTCCCTGTGCCTCAAACATGTCAACTGATTTAGCAATTGATTTAGCTCTAATCAGGAGACAAGCAACGTTTGTATATGCCATTTATTTTTGTAAAACCTGGGTCATTCGTCCTCTTACAGAATTTCATACATTCTGGATTTGGCTGACAGCATCAATTGATGGATTGCATCATCATCTTTTTGTTGAACTTGTCCTCCTGTCCCCTGAGTTTCCTGTAAAGTAGTTGGTAGATTTAAAGGCTTGGTTAGGTTCATGTGTGATGCCTTCTCCTGAATCACTTTCCAGAAGCAATGTATCTTCTCCCATTTTCTGGAGTGTGGGGAATGGTCAATAGCATCAGAGATATTGGCTTGAACTTGCCAATATCAAGTTCTCTACTAGCTTTTCATCTAACGGTTAGTGTTTGTTGATCATTGCCAAGTTTATTATTTCATTCAGATTTGCAAGATGCTTATTTTCCAAATCTATCATTCCTTCTGCATTTATTAAATAAAATGTTTCTAGAAAGAACTTTGTCTCACCTACTATTTAGTAAAAAAATAAAAAAATTAGATACATAAGTCTTTTTCCAGAATACTAAGTTGGCAAGATTGCTTACCAATGGTATTTACTTAGTACTTTAGGAATTCATAATTTAAAAATGCATTTGATGCCTTGAAATCCATCGCAGTCAATATTTCTTTTGATGCCAAATTGTCCCATCTTTGGCCAGTGGGAGCCCTTTTGAGCTGGCTGCTGTGTCCTTTTGACTTAACATCATTAATATTTGATCATTTCCTTGGCTTTCTGGCACAGGGACCCAAGCTCATCTTGTGTACCACTTTTCTTCAGAGCAGGAATTAGCCCCGGTCTTGGCTCAGGTCCTCTAGAAAACAGGTTCTTAGACTGCAGCTGTCCCTTCACTGAGGAGAGTACAAACCCAAGGAGGCCAGGCTGGGGTGGAGACAAAACATAAGGGGAGGCGTTGCCGGGCTACCACAGCTTCACATAAACACAGCCAATTGCTTGGCTGCCGAGAGCCTCTTGAGACAGGAGTTATGAAGCAGCTGCATCCCAGAGAGAGCGGTCTGCCTGGTGCTGTCTCACATGCTGTTCCCTGCTCTGCATCTCTGAGTTATGTTTCTCAGTTCCCAGCACAGTTGTATGGGAAGCCAGAGTCTCCACCTGGCCAGCCCAGCAGTGTGTGTACCCAGGGTGTCTGTCTTAGCACTCACTGCTATGCACGGGGGCTCCTCAGTGTGTGCTGGTGCAAGGGGTCAAGAACATAGCTTTACACTGAGATGAGTGTCAGCTGTTGCTAAGGCAATGGTGGCCAGGAAGCAAGGCAAGTGGCCGTGGCCCACTGGTATAAATGATCCAAGCAGACCTGGGGTAGTGCGTTAACTGGGTCTGGTACATCCTCTCCATCTGCATCTCAGACCCTCAGATGTGCTTACAAGATTGAGAACAAATTATCCACACTTCTTACCTTAGTGGGAAAGTGCAAGTCTAGTTTTTTTTTTTCAGGTGATGGTCAGTAGAAATTTGCTCAAAAATCCAAAAAACTTAGCAAACAAAGCCACATCTGCTTGTCTCGTGATCAGAATTAGTATACATCATCTCACTCCTCCTCTGCCCATTTTAGCTCTGTAGCTTCCAGTTCATGGAATCCTTACCACATACCCTTGTGAAAGTCTTGTTGTCTAGGTACCAAGATCTCTAATCCAACAGAGACTACAGTGGCACAAACAAAAGATGGAAGTACTGGGAGTGATAGTGGGAAGGTCAATTCTACTCTCACCACTTGGTTTCTGGACCCATGCGTTTCAGCACTGTATGTTGGATCTGGTTCAGTGTAGTGGTGTAGCGACCCTGCAAGGAGTCCCTGAACTGATCCCCTTAGCTAAGAGTTCATGAAGCCATTCTACTATTTATTTTACCTGTGTGATGAGATACATGGAAGACTACTGTGTCTTGTGGCTTAGTCTATTGTGTCATACCTAGTCAGTAGTAAACTATTCCCTCTAATGTGTGATCATGTGGTATAGGATAAGTTGCCAATAGGTCAAGCATCCTGTCAAACCCAGGATGGTGGTGTTGGTAGTGACATTGTAGGAAGCGACAACAAACCCATATCTCTAGTACACACTGATTTTGATGAGGAAGAATTTCTTTCCTCTCCAAAATGAAAGGAGCCTGACAATCTACTTGACACCTGGCTGCTAGCTAGTAACCCTCAAAATGGTACCATAATGAGTGCCCATGATCAGTGTCTACTGCTCGTAGGCTGAGCGTTCACTCCCAAAGCTAGCACAGCTGTGATGTAGAGGAGTCTACGGCTGGGGGCCCATTCCTGCCTCATGGCTGCCTTGTTCTTGGACCCTGCAAGCATTGTTGGGGCAACAAGAGAGGCTTGCAGACACCAACTGCATGCTTTCTGCCCACTTCCACAGGTCTAGTCACTGACCTTTCCCCCAGACTTCCTTGCTCCTGATCTTATTCAGTGCTTCCACCATTGTCTTAGTCCATTTTGTGCTGCTATAACCGAGCACCTGAGACTGGGTGATTTGTAGCCAGCAGATGTTCATTTGACTCACGGGTCCGGATGCAAGGAGTCCAACAGTATGGGGCTGGCATCTGATGAGGACTTTTATGATGCACCATCCCATGGCAGAAAGTAGAAGGGCAGGGGAGGATACATGTGCATACTTGCACGAGAGAGAGAGAGAGAGAGAGAGAGCGAGAGAGAGAGAGCGCGCGCTACCATCTGCTGGTTTGTTCTCCAAATATCTTTAACAGCTAGGGCTGTGCTAGGCTAAAACCAGGATTCTAGGATGCCATCCAGGTCTCCTGCATGGATGGCAGGGGCTCTAGCATTTGAACCATTATTGGCTGTCTTCCACAATACATTCGCAGGAGGGTAGATTGGAAGCCGAATAAAGCTGAAGCCAGGAGCCACGAGCTATGAGCTTTTCCCAGGTCTCCTATGTGAATGGCAGGGCCCCCAAGCTCTTGGACCATCTTCCATCGCTTTTCCAGCTGCATTAGCGGGGAGCTAGATCAGAGTGCAGCATACAGGACTCCAACTAGTGCCCATATGGGATGCTGGCATCACATGTGGCAGCTTTACCTGCTACACCATGATGCTGGCACTGATTTGGGTTTCACTTATATCTCTTGTCTTTTATACTAAAGAGTCTTGGTTCAGAATTATATTAAGGAAAGTGCTTATTTGGCAATTCTGTGATATACACAGGAGGATTTCAAAATGGTAATATCAATAGTGCTACTCTCCATGTTAGATTGTGTTATTACTCACCCATATTTGGTGCCAGTCTCTGCAGAGAATTATACATCCCTGACCTTTTGAACTCAGGCTATGTGACTTTCTTCCAAGAAAACGAGAGTGGATACGAGCGATGTTGGTCATTTCCAGGAAGATGTAAAGAGCCTAAGTATCTTTTCTTTCTTCCTTCGTGGCTGGTAAAATATACCAGAGATACCTCCCCCAGCCTGAGTCACAGAGAGAAGAGAAAATGGATCAGAAACTCAGTCAACGTATAACAGATTTCAACAAATTCATGGCTAGAACAGATTTAAAAGATTATGTGCATTTTCCACGAACTTTTAAAATCACCATCACACAATAAGCAAGTATTAAGGGAGGGAAGACGCTTCTGCCGTCAGAGGAGCCATGATTCAGGTTTATTTGTTACTATAACCTAGCATACCTAGGTTGTTTTAGATACAACTGAATGCAACTTAAGATTTCTTTTTTAAAAAAGATTTATGGGGCCAACATTGTGGCTTAGTGGGTAAAGACACCTCCTGTGATGCCAGCATCCCATGTGCATGCAGGTTTGAGTCCCAGCTGATCTACTTCCTATTCAGCTCCCCCTGCTAATGGGCCTAGGAAAGCAGCATAAGATGACCCAAATACTCGGGCTCCTGCCACCCATGTGGGAGACCCAGATGAAGCTCCTGGCTCCTGGTTTCTGTCTGGCCCAGCCCCAGCCATTGTGGCCATCTCGGGAGTGAACCAGCAGAAGGATGATTCTCTCTCTCTCTCTCTCTCTCTGTGTGTGTGTGTGTCTTCCTCTCTCTCTGTAACTCTCCATTTATGGATTTACTTATTTATTTGAAAAGAAGAATTCTGGGGCAGGGTGGGGAGGAGTGGGAGATCTTCATCTGCTGGTTCACTCCTCAAATGTCCGTGACTGTGAAACTTGGTGCTGGGTCAGGCAGAAGCCAGGAGATTCCATCCAGGTCTCCCACATGGGTGGCAGGGGCCCAAGCATTTGGGCCATCTTTCACTGCTTTTCCAGTTGCATTAGCAAGGAGCTGGATTGAAAATGGAGCAGTTGATATTTGAACCAGTGTTCATAACTTAAGATTTCTTCATGGTTCATTTTGGTCCTTAAGATATATTTAAAATATTCAAAATACTACTGAATAGAGTCATTTGCAAAAATTCTTCTTTGTGTGGCTAAATCACCAACTTAATATACAATTTTTGTCATTTGTTGCCATTTTCCCAACGTTTATAAATTCTTATTTGCATCTTTAATCAGAATATATGAAGGTACTTCAAAACATTCATGGAAAATGGAATCAAAAAATAAATTTATTCTGGTACAAAAAAATTGAAATCGTGTATGTAAGGGGTCTTGAAAAATTTAATAGAAAGTGCATATCATGAAAAAACTATGCATGTGGTTCTATTTTTAAGTTTTTATTTAATTAATGCATTTTTAATAGATAAAACTTAAGGAATATAGTGGTTCTTTACCCATACCACCCTCCCCACCTCCAACTTCCATCCCACCTCCCTCTCCCATCTCCTTCTTCATTATGGTTCATTTTTAGTTTGACTTTATATACAAAGGACCAACTTCATGCTAAGCATAGACTTCAAAAGTTTGCACCCACACACACACGCAACATATAGAGTACAATTTGGAAACAAAATTTGCAGTCAATTCTCATAGTACAACTCATTAGGGACGGAGGTCCTATATGGGGAGTAAGTGCACAGTGACTTCTGTTGTTCCTTTAACAATTAACACTCTTATTTATGACATCAGTGATCACCCAAGGCTCATGCCATGGGCTGCCAAGGCTATGGAAGCCTTCTGTGACCATAGACTCCATCGGTATTTGGACACGGCCATAAGCAAAGTGGGTGTTCTCCTCCCTTCAGAGAAGAGTGTATCCTTCTTTGATGGCCCCTTCTTTCCACTGAAGCCTCACAGGTATCCTCCGTGTAGGATATTTTTTGCCACAGAGTCTTGGCTTTCCATATGTGTGTGTTTCAAAACTTTTTTGCACCAAATAAAACAGCTTTTAATGGGATTTTCTCATGAATTTTGAAGGATCCTCACACCACAAATTACTTTCAGGTGAATCTAGGGTCTATACCTTTCCATCTACTCTGCTCATTCCCTGTCCTTATGGGTCTCTATTTTGGCTATTTCTTGGTTTATCCCTTCAATATTACTTTTTGGTAATATAAGCAAATGTATTTATACTTTCATATAATCCCTCTACTTAAACAAAAGAGAGCGTACTGAAAACACTGTGCTTTTCCAAGTTAACAATATGTCCTGGAAATTGTTTTACATAGTGTTTAGATGTCCTTCTTCATTTTTATGGCTCTATAACATGTCGTTGTACGGATGCACCATAGTTTGTTCAACTGATCCCCTAACAATGGACATTGGATTGTGTTTATTATTTTACTACTAAAATGACTGATAACATATTTTTGTGCAGATGTCATTTTGTGTTTTTACAAGTCTGTTTTTGAGGTCAATTCCTAAAAGTGGGATTGCTGTGTCAAAGAAATTTGTGATTTGCTGGATGGTCCAAATTCCTCTCCCTAAAGGTTCTGACCTTTGGCGTCTCCTCTACCAACTTACAATAGAACTCACTTTTTCAACTACCTTATCAACAGAGCACGGTCTCAGACTTTGGGGTTTTGCCAACCTGATTGTGAGAAATGATATCATATCTCAGTATTGTTTGAACTTGCACTTTCGTATTTTGAGGAAGTTGAGTTTACCATATACTTAATGGCCTTTTACATTTCCCCCTATGCATTGATTACATACTCTGCCTACTTTTCCTTAGGGATGTTGGTGTTCTCAGTTTTTACAAGCTCTTTCTCCATTAGGAATGTGAGTCTTCAGGGCATGTATGTTACATTTCAGATAATTCAAAATTATGTGACAATCCCCCCTGCCCCAGGTAGGGGGATTTGGGAACGCCTAGCAAGAGTATTAATGCATCTTCCCTTTCATCATATGGATCCTGGACTTGATATTGCCAAGCTGTTGAACCAACAGATGCCTATGTCTGGACTTCTTGTCATGTAAGAAAAATAAACCCTGAGACTTACAGTATTCAATTTGTTTTTGTAACCTGAAAATATTTTCCTACATGAATACATACATCTGGTTTTCTACATATCAAACTATTGTAAATATTTCTTTAACTATTTTCTCTTCTACCAGGAAAGTCAACAACATTGATTCTGGGGTCAGTATTGTGGTACAGCAAGTTAAGCCACTGCCTGCAATGCAGATATCCCATATGAGTACTGATTAGAGTCCTGGCTGCTACACTTCCAATCCAACCCCCTGCTAATGCACCTGGGAAAGCAGTGGAAGATGGCCCAAGTGCTTGGGTCCTTGCCACCCATGTGGGTGACCCAGATGGAGTTCCAGGCTCTTGGCTTCAGCCTGACCCAGCCCCAGCTTTTGCAGCCATCTGGCAAGTGAACCAGTGGATGGAAGATCTTTCTGTCTCTCTCTGTCTCTGCCTTTCAAATAAATACATATTTAAAAAACAAACCAAAATAATGTTTATTCTTTCTTTCAAAACTCTGTCACCTTCCTTCTCCTCAACTATCTGTTATATATTCTTCCATTTTTTTTTTTTCCTAACATGATGTTATCTTTATCAGGCATTTAGTGTAGCAATTAACATGCTGCTTGGGCTGCCTGCACCCCCTATCTGAATACCTGATTCAAGTCCTGGCTGCTGCCAATTCAGCTTCCTGTTAATAGGCATTCTGGAAGGCAGCAGTTGATGGCTCACGTGCTTGTGTTCCTGTCACCCATGTGGGAGATCTGCATTGAGTTCCAGGCTCCTGGCTTTACCCTGGCCCAGCCCTGGCTGCTGCAGGCATTTAGGGAGTGAACCAGCAGATGGAAGATCTCTGTCTGTCTCACCCTCTCTGCCTTTCAAATAAAAATAAATCAATAAAAACTTCATGCAGTGATTCAACTATTGAAAAAGGAAGTTCTGATGCACCATCTATTGTGGGTTCTTAGACACAAGAGTTCCCCAGGGATGTGTTCCAGATTGAAATCGTCCCACAATCGTTGGACATGTGGCCCTCAATGCAGCAATGTTGAGAGGTGGGACTGTTGGGAAGTGAATGGGCCATGGAGCTGTGCCCTAACGAATGGATCAATGCATTCCTGGAGTCATGGGCTGTTGAGGAAGTGGCTTGGTGTAGAAGCAAGTGCTCCCTGGCACACTTGCCCCATCTCACCACGCAATGGCCACTACCACATGAGGATGTGGCAAGAAGGCCCTTACGAGGTGACAATGCCATGTTCTTGGACTGTTCCAATCTTCAGAATCATGAGTTAAATGAATTTCTCTTCTTTATAAATTACCCAGTCTGTGGCTTGTCGCAACATAAACCCAGCAGAAAGGGAAAATGAGTGATTTCATTTTTCTTTCTTTCTTTCTTTGGAATGAGTGCACTGAAAGTGGAAGATGGATACTTTGGAACTGGGGCAGCACAGTTGCTGCAACTCTACCTGCTCCAGAGATGTCTAAGGAACTCATGTAATTGATTGGGCTGTGCACAGAGGCTGGGACTCCTCCTGTGTCAGCTCAGGGCCACCTTCATTGTGTCTTCTTTGGCTGCTGAACCCTTGGCCTTGGACATGATGTATCTTCCCTCCCTGACCTAGGTGGAGCTCACATATTTCAGGAGAGCCTTTTGCTTTGGCTCAGCTTTTGGCTGTGCTTATTATTTCCCATGGAAGGTTCCAAATTCAGCTCTAACATCTACAGGATCTACCCAGTAGAAATAAAAGCATTAGCACCCAAGAATTTATATCCTGAGGCATTTATTGTACCATCATGTATAGTGCCAAAGAAAAATGGAAACAACATAAGTGTTTATCAATAGGTCCAATAAATGATGATATATTCAGACAATGGGGACTTGTATTGCTCTTTCAAAATGAGTTAGAGCCGGATCTATTACCCTTGAGAGATGGCAAGATAAACTATACTTCAAAACTACTGTGCTCATCTTTTTCTGTATACATTTTTTAGATGACCAAAAAAAAAAAAAACACCTTTATTTGTGTCTACAGATTTGCTTACATTTTTGAATATTTTGTATATTTGTCCAACCTTGGTTTCTTTATGTGTAAGTTGACAATGACAACAGTATTTTCCTCCTAAGGTTGCTGTGAGGGTTAAGTGAATGCCAGGAGGAAGTATTGAGGTGAAAGCAACGCCTCCTTGTTACAGCACTCAGTAATGTTCATTGTTATTATTATTGTTGTAAGCAAATAGACATGGACATGTCTTCAGCTTGTGAATCCTGGTTCCAGGGTAGTGGAAGTGAAACAAAGGAGAGGGAGATGAACTGTGACATTCTGCAAGTTGGAAATATTAATTACGGCAAAAATTAAAAATGAGAATAAAGAAACTAACATCCTAGTTTATATCCATAAATCTTTATATCATAATGAACATGGAAAAATGTATGTGTGTGTGTGGAAAATGAAAGTGTTGATTTAGGGTGGGCATTGTTGTACAGTGGGTTAAGCCACTGCTTGGGACACTGGCATTCCATATTGGAGTGCTGGTTCTAGCCCCGGCTCCTTTGTTTCAGATCCAGGTTCCTGCTAATGCACCTGGGAGGCAATAGATGATGGCTCAAGTACTTGGGCCCCTGCCACCCCTCTAGGAGACCCGAATGGAGTTGCAAAACTCCCAGCTTCAGCCTGGCTCATCCTTTGCTGTTACAGGTATCTGGGGAGTAAAACAGCGCATGGAAGATCTCTGTCTCTCCCTCTGTCGTTTGGCTTTTTAAATAATTAAACAAACAAACAAGTAACTTTTTAAAATGATTTAATTAGGTGATTGCAGTGTGGACCATTTTTATTTTAGATTGTGACTATTTCGATGTTGTTTTTCCTAGCAACTGTTCTAAAAGAGGGTTCACTATAGCTCCTGGCACGTGGAAGCTCCATAAATGACAGCTGTTGCTATAATAATGTTTGAGAACTGCTTCCCTAGCAGCTTCCTGTTCTTGGGCTCCCTCCAAACACCATGGCTCCTCACAGCAGCCTTAAGGAACTCCTCTCCACCGCACTGTACAGCTCTGAAATCTTCCCCTTTGCAAGCTGACTTGGTCCCGTGACACTGAGCAGTAGAGAACCCTGATGCCCCTGACCTGGAGAGAGTGCCCTGAATTATCCTGGTGGGTCCAAGGGAACTAGGAGGAGCCAAGTGAGAGGGAGGCAGAGGGTCCAGGCTAGGAGGCAACGCGATGACGGAGGCGGAGACCAGAGGGATGCAGCCATGAGGCAAGGGATGAGGGCAGCCTCTGGAAGCCGGAAGAGGAAAGCAGGGGTCTCCCCTGGGTCCCCGGAAGGAATCCCAGCAGCACCATGGGCCCTGTAAGACTCATTGCAGAAGTCTGCCTCCCAGAGCCAGAAGAGGATCAATTTGTATTGTGTTAAGCCAGTAAATTTATGGTAATTTGTTACAGCACCAATTGGAAACTAATACAGGAACTTTGGCTAGAACATCTCTTAATACCCTGGTTTTCTGCATAATCCTATTTTATGAGACTAGAGCTAAACATTGCATTGTCCTTTCCCTTTGGATTCTTTCTGTGAACATACGCTAATCGCTTCTCAGGCAGATAGATGCCTGGAGCAGACTAGGATGCAGAGTTATGCTCAGAAAGGCAACTGTTTACATAGATATGTATGTATATATACTCACACATATACAAAAATAAGACTAAGAAAATACACCAACATAGTAACAGTGGTGGGAATATTTATTTCCTGCCTCAGACATCTGTAGATTTGTCCCAATTATGTCTAACAGCCATTTTTTTCCTTTTTAACATTTTATTTCAAAATGGTTTTACATTTTTTTAAAACTTTTATTTAATGAATATAAATTTCCAAAGTACAACTTATGGATTACAATGGCTTCCCCCCCATAACGTCCCTACCACCTGCAACCCTCCCCTTTCCCACTCCCTCTCCCCTTCCATTCACATCAAGATTCATTTTTGATTATCTTAATATACAGAAGATCAGCTTAGTATACATTAAGTAAGGATTTCAACAGTTTGCTCCCACACAGAAACATAAAGTGAAAAATAATAGATGATTTTTTTTAAATGATGATGAAATCAGAGCAGACCTATTGTCATGTTTAATCCCAGTGAGAGTCAAGTTGGGAATTGATAATTTCTTTTCTTTTCTTTTCTTCTTCTTTTTTTTTTTTTTTTTTACAGAGGATCAGTTTAGTATGCATTAAGTAAAGATTTCAACAGTTTGCACCCCCATAGAAACACAAAGTGAATTAATTGTTTGAGTACTCATTATAGCATTAAATCTCAATGCACTGCACATTAAGGACAGAGATCCTACATGAGGAGTAAGTGCACAGTGACTCCTGTTGTTGACTTTACAAATTGACACTCCTGTCTATGGCATCAGTAATCTTCCTATGCTCCGGTCATGAGTTTCCAAGGCTATGGAAGCCCTCTGAGTTCTCCGACTCTTATCTTGTTTAGACAAGGTCATAGTCAAAGTGGAGGTTCTCTCCTCCCTTCAGAGACAGGTACCTCCTTCTTTGAAGACCTGTTCTTTCCACTGGGATCTCACTCACAGAGATCTTTTGCCAGAGTGTCTTGGCTTTCCATGCCTGAAATACTCTCATGGGCTTATCAGCCAGATCCGAATGCCTTTAGGGCTGATTCTGAGGCCAGAGTGCTATTTAGGACATCTGCCATTCTATGAGTCTGCTGAGTATCTCACTTCCCATGTTGGATCACTCTCCCCTTTATTTATTCTATCGGTTAGTGTTAGCAAGTATTAGACTTGTTTATGTGCTCCCTTTGACTCTTAGTCCTTTCATTATGATCAATTGTGAACTGAAATTGATCACTTGGAATAGTGAGATGGCATTGGTACATGCCACCTTGATGGGATTGAATTGGAATCCCCTGGTATGTTTCTAACTCTACCATTTGGGGCAAGTCAGCTTGAGCATGTCCCAAATTATACATCTCTTCCCTCTCTTATTCCCACTCTTATGTTTAACAGGGATCACATTTCAGTTAATTTTCAACACTTAAGAATAACTGTGTATTAACTACAGAATTAAACCAGTCATACCAAGCAGAACAGACAAAAAAACTACCAAGAGGGACAATGTACCAAGTTGCCCACCAACAGTCAGGGCCATGCTGATCAAGTCACTGTTTCTCATAGTGTCCATTTCACTTCAGGAGGTTTCCTTTTTTTGGTGTTCAGTCAGTTGTCACCGATCAGGGAGAACATATGGTATTTGTCCCTTTGGGACTGGCTTACTTCACTCAGCATGATGTGTTTCAGATTCCTCCATTTTGTTGCAAATGACTGGATTTCGTTGTTTCTTACTGCAGTATAGTATTCTAAAGAGTACATATCCCATAATTTCTTTATCCAGTCTACCGTTGATGGGCATTTAGGTTATTGGAACTCATAGAAGAGTTTGGCAAAGTAGCAGGGTATAAAATCAATGCACAAAAATCAACAGCCTTTGTATACACAGACAATGCCATGGCTGAGGAAGAACTTCTAAGATCAATCCCATTCACAATAGCTACAAAAACAATCAAATACCTTGGAATAAACTTAACCAAGGACGTTAAAGATCTCTACGATGAAAATTACAAAACCTTAAAGAAATAGAAGAGGATACCAAGAAATGGAAAAATCTTCCATGCTCATGGATTGGAAGAATCAATGTCATCAAAATGTCCATTCTCCCAAAAGCAATTTATAGATTCAATGCAATACCAATCAAGATACCGAAGACCTTCTTCTCAGATCTGGAAAAAATGGTGCTGAAATTCATATGGAGGCACAAGAGACCTCGAATAGCTAAAGCAATCTTGTACAACAAAAACAAAGCCGGAGGCATCACAATACCAGATTTCAGGACATACTACAGGGCAGTTGTAATCAAAACAGCATGGTACTGGTACAGAAACAGATGGATAGACCAATGGAACAGAATTGAAACACCAGAAATCAACCCAAACATCTATAGCCAACTTATATTTGATCAAGGATCTAAAACTAATTCCTGGAGCAAGGACAGTCTATTCAATAAATGGTGCTGGGAAAATTGGATTTCCACGTGCAGAAGCATGAAGCAAGACCCCTACCTTACACCTTACACAAAAATCCAATCAACGTGGATTAAAGACCTAAATCTACGACCTGACACCATCAAGTTACTAGAGAACATTGGAGAAACCCTTCAAGATATTGGCACAGGCAAAGAATTTCTGGAAAAGACCCGGGAGGCACAGGCAGTCAAAGCCAAAATCAACTATTGGGATTGCATCAAATTGAGAAGTTTCTGTACTGCAAAAGAAACAGTCAGGAGAGTGAAGAGACAACCGACAGAATGGGAAAAAATATTTGCAAACTATGCAACAGATAAAGGGTTAATAACCAGAATCTACAAAGAGATCAAGAAACTCCACAAAAACAAAACCAACAACCCAATTAAGAGATGGGCCAAGGACCTCAATAGACACTTTTCAAAAGAGGAAACCCAAATGGCCAACAGGCACATGAAAAAATGTTCAAGGTCATTAGCATTCAGGGAAATGCAAATCAAAAGCACAATGAGGTTTCACCTCACCCCAGTTAGAATGGCTCACATGCAGAAATCTACCAACAACAGATGCTGGCGAGGATGTGGGGAAAAAGGGACACTAACCCACTGTTGGTGGGAATGCAAACTGGTCAAGCCACTATGGAAGTCAGTCTGGAGATTCCTCAGAAACCTGAAGATAACCCTACCGTTCGACCCAGCCATCCCACTCCTTGGACTTTACCCAAAGGAATTTAAATTGGCAAACAAAAAAGAGGTCTGCACCCTAATGTTTATTGCAGCTCAATTTACAATAGCTAAGACCTGGAACCAACCTAAATGCCCATCAATGGTTTTACATTTATTAAAAAATAAACTGTGGAGTTGTAATACAGAGGGCTCCCCTATACTCTTCATTCATTTCCCTATTAATAGATCATATTGGGATCTGTCACCTTTGTTACCATTAATGAACCACAGGCAGCTTCCCCTGTTTCTTTTTTATCCAAACTTCTTTTATCACTCCCACCCCACCCAGCCTTTAGTAATCAACATTGAGTATTCAGATTTAGATTTATTTGAAAGGCAGAGTACAGAGAGAAGGAGACATAGAGAGATCTTCTATCTGCTGGTTCACTCCCCAGATGGCTGCAACTGCCAGAGCTGGGCCAGGCTGAAGCCAGGAGCCAGGAGCTTTGTTCTGGTCTCCCACGTGGGTGCAGGAGCCCATGGACTTGGACCATCCTTCACTACTTTTTGAGGCACATTAGCAGGGAGCTGGATCAGAAGTGGAGAAGCCGGGATTGAACTGTTGCCCATATGGGATGCCAGCATTACAGGCGATGGCTTAACCCATTAAGCCACAATAATGGTATTTTCTTTCTTTCTTTCTTTCTTTCTTTCTTTCTTTCTTTCTTTCTTTCTTTCTTTCTTTCTTTCTTTCTTTCTTTCTTTCTTTCTTTCTTTCTTTCTTTCTTTCTTTCTTTCTTTCTCTTTTCTTTCTCCCTTCCTTGTTTCTTTTCTTCTAGCTTCCATATGTAAGGGGGAACAGGTGGCATTTGTCTTTCTGTGTCTGGCTTATTTCACTCAACATGATGGCCTCCAGTTCCATTATTTTGTCACAAATGACAGGATTGTATTCTTTCATAGTTGAGTTTCATTCCATTATGTATAAAATACCACATTTTCTTTCTCCATTCATCTGATGATGGACAACTTAGTTGATCCCCTATTTTGGTTACTAGGAACAGTGCGGCTATAAACATGGTGGTGCAGGTATCTCTTTGATACCATGAGTTCTTGTCTCATTGTATCAACAGCCAGAAGTGGGACTGCTGGGGAAGAAACCAGCTTCCAGGCTCACTCAGGTTGTCAGCCAGATGCAGCTCCTTGTGGTTGCAGGTCTGAGGGCCTTATTTCCTTGCTGGCTCTTGTTGAATCCGCCTGGTGCTTCTAGTTGCTGAGTTCCTCTTCTCCTATCAGCTCAAGAAAACCCTCTATGCTCAAAGGGCTCCTGATTAAGTTAGGCCCAGCTGGATCCTCTCCTTATTCGGGCTCAGCCTGTGAACAGGTCCCACCCACTCCAGAGGGCAGCGGATTATACCAGGCTGAGCGTCAGAAGGGTGGTCTCAGAATCCTGCCTCCTACACCAGGCTAAGCATCTTGCTGTGGTCGTGGTAACGGAGAAGACTCTGGAAGTTTGCAGAGCATTTGAGAGAGAGAGAGAGAGAGAGAGAGAGAGAGCGCGAGCGCGTGCTGGGCATTCAGGGACGCCTGGCACTGAGGAAAGGAAGGGGGGGGGGAGCCAGCGAGCAGGGGAAGGGCCGGTGGGGACCAGAGGAGAGCAGGGGTGCTGCGAGGAGAGCCAGAGGGGCAGGAGTGCAGAAGAGACGGAAGCCAGCCAGTCTTTGTGCAGGGCTTGCGACCTTTTGGAACACTTCGTGTCCATTACTCCGTCTGGTCCTTATTGCAGACCTGTGGGGCACAAGGCAGCGGTCTCTCCATTTGACAAAGGAGGAAACCAGCAAGTCCAGAACACCTCTGAGCCTCAGAAGGCACTCTGGATCCGAGGCCCACTGCTGGGCCCCGCCCCACGCGTCCTGGAGCTCGGGAAGAGGAAAGTGTGCAGGATGGATTGCGGGCCACGCTTGTGCCTGCAATCTGCCCTTGCCTGGGTAGTGGACACTTGGTTCCTCGCCAGGTGGAACATCGAGAGGAATGTGGCTGGCAGGCCTGCGGCAAAGGACAGGAGAAAGTCCTCTCATGCTCCTGTGGAGAGGGCAGAGGGAGACTTTTCCCCTTAACTCGAGGAGGAGAGCAGGAAGGCAGGACTTCAACAAAAAATCTCCGCTTTGTAAGGGGAACAGAAAGGGTAACACAGGGCGGAGAGAGTGCGGAGAAGCCCACTGACACCTGCTGCTGATCCAGGTCCAGAGAAGCCAAATGAGGGCTCGCAGAGAAGCAAGAAGGAAAAGCAGCCACGCCTACTCTCACCAGGCAGAGACAACCCCTTTCAAGATCTCAGAGCAAAAGTTTCCACATTTCATATGTGAATATGAGGGGACTGCAAAAAGTTCATGGACAGATGGAATGAAAGGTAAGTTTATGTTGGTACAAAACATTTGAGAGGCATGCATATAAAGGGTCTTCAAAAGGTTCATGGGAAATGCATATTATGCACAAGCTGTGCACGGATTTCAAAAATGGTTTTGCTAAAACAGATTTATCTTTCAAATTTAATTTTTTTATTTCTGAGGCAGAGAGACAGAGACAGAAAAGGCTCCCATTTGCTGGTTCATTCCCCAAATGCCCACAGCTGCCAGGGCTGGGATGCATTGAAGTCAGGAGCTGAGAACCTCTAAGGAAAGAGGGGCAGAACAAAGAGGAGACAGCACACAGACTCACAGCCAAAATGAATTTATTCAAGGGAAAATAAATTCCCAGAGGTGGCTACCTGCTGCTGTGCGCACAGAATGAACACAAGGCAGAGAGCAAGGATTTAGCTGCAGGCTGGTTTTTTTTGTTTTTGTAAATATTTATTTATTTGAAAGGTAGAGTTACAGAGAGAGGGAGACAGAGAGAGAGGTCCTCCATCTGCTGGTTCCCTCCCCAAATGCCTGCAAGAGCCGGAGCTGGGCTGATCTGAAGCCAGGAGCCAGGAGCCAGGAGGTTCTTCTGATTCTCCCATGTGGATGCTGGAGCCCAAGCACTTGAGCCATCTTCCAATGCTTTCCCAGGCCATAAGCAGAGAGCTGGATCAGAAGAGAAGCAGCTGAGACTTGAACTAGCACCCATATGGGATGCCTGAGCTGCAGGCAGAGGCTTAACCCACTATGCCAAAGCACCAGCCCCTACAGGTGGAGTTTATATGGCATAAGCCAGGTAAGAGCCATGGAGGGGGAGAAGGTGGGGGTGGGGGTCGGGTGGGGCACAGTGGTAGAGCTGAGCTAGCTTTTCGCTTTTGAAAAATTTATTTATTTATTTTCTTATTTATTTGAAAGGCAGAGTTACAGAGAGAGGGAGAGACAGAGAGGGAGGTTTTCCATCTGCTGGTTCACTCCTCAGATGGCCACAATGGCCAGAGCTGGACTAGACCAAAACCAGGAGTCAAGAGCTTCTTCCAGGTGTCCCACAGTTTCCGTTGCTTTCCTAGGTGTATTAACAGGGAGCTGGGCTTTTTTTTTTTTTGACAGGCAGAGTGGACAGTGAGAGAGACAGAGAGAAAGGTCTTCCTTTGCCTTTGGTTCACCCTCCAATGGCCGCCGCGCTGCGGCCAGCGCACCAGGCTGATCCGATGGCAGGTACTTCTCCTGGTCTCCCATGGGGTGCAGGGCCCAAATATTTGGGCCATCCTCCACTGCACTCCCTGGCCACAGCAGAGAGCTGGCCTGGAAGAGGGGCAACCGGGACAGAATCTGGCACCCCGACCGGGACTAGAACCCGGTGTGCCGGCGCTGCAAGGCGGAGGATTAGCCTAGTGAGCCGCGGCGCCGGCTGGGAGCTGGCCTTTTAAAACTCAGTCAGCTTTCCTCTCTGTGGGCCAGTTAATTGGAAAACAATACAGAGGGATGGCCGGCGCCGTGGCTCAATAGGCTAATCCTCCACCTGCGGCGCCGGCACACGGGGTTCTAGTCCCGGTTGGGGCGCCAGATTCTGTCCCGGTCGCTCCTCTTCCAGTCCAGCTCTCTGCTGTGGCCTGGGAGGGCAGTGGAGGATGGCCCAAGTGCTTGGGCCCTGCACCTACATGGGAGATCAGGAGAAGCACCTGACTCCTGGCTTCAGATCAGCGTGGTGCACTGGCCACAGCGTGCTGGCTGCTTCCGCCATGGCGGGGGTGAACCAGCGGAAAAGGAAGACCTTTCTCTCTGTCTCTCTCTCACTGTCCACTCTGCCTGTCAAAAACAAAACAAAACAAAAACCAAAAACATGCAAACAGACCAAAAGAATACAGAGGGAGAAGAATACAGGGTGTAGGACCAAGCCAGCCTAAAAATGCAGAGGCTATGTCCTTGTTCCGTCAGAACTCAATCCAGTCTCCTCTATGGGTAGCAAGAACCCAATTACTTGAGCCATCACCTGCTGCCTTCCAGTGTGGGCATTTGAAGCTAGAGTCAGGAGCCCAAAACTTGGAATCAAACCTAGACACTCTGATATAGAATGTTAAGACACCTACTTCATAACCCCATAGGCTAAATACTCAACATAGACTCATTTTTCTTGTAAAAAAATTTATTTATTTATTTGTTTGAAAGGCAGAGATACAGAGAGCAGAGGCAGAGAGAGAGAGAGAGAGAGAGAGAGAGAGAGAGGTCTTCCATCCATTGATTCATTCCCCAGATGGCTGCAATGGCTGGAGCTGCGCCAATCTGAAGCCAGGAGCCAGGAGCCTCCTCCAGGTCTCCCACGAAGGTGCAGGGGCTCAAAGACTTGGGCCATCTTCTACTGCTTTCCCAGGCCGTAGCAGAGAGCTGGATCAGAAGTGGAGCAGCTGGGACCTGAGCTGGCACCCATATGGGATGCCGGCACTGCAGGTGGAAGCTTTATCTGCTATGCCACAGCACTGGCCCTGACTCATTTTTCAATTCTAGTTTTCCATGAACTTTTTGAGGTGCCATTGTACATGCATCCTATAACAATAGATCTTCTGTCCTAGCATCTCCTTTTGTTGCTGATCAATATTGATGACAGCTGCTAGGATGGGTCCCTAGGGCCAGTCACAGTGGCTGGCTGTCATAGGAGATGTCTACAAGAGCTGCTCCTCCCACTTCCCAACCTACTGCTCATCTCCCCAGTGACCAGACAACAAGCAAGCCCAGGAAGTGTCTTCAACTATCCAGGAGAGTGTCCACTCAGCCAGCCTAAGCCGCCTATTCTTTAGAATCAAACCACTCAAAAAAATCACTCCATTAAGAAATCTAGCCCAGTAATCTAAGCCTTTTCTCCACTCTGTTCTGCACAGGACCGAGGCAGAAAGAATTTAAAGCCGCATGTATTGATTGGCTTGGCTCACAGAAAGAAGGCACTTTTACCAGCTTTTCAAATTACAATTTATTCAATAGTGAACAAGTGACTCAATTTGAGAGAGACACCCCTTACGAGTTGCTTTTTCACCATATAAATTATATCATCATCATTGTTCACTTGCCCTTCTCTGGGAGCCACTGGGCAAGGCACAGTTCTTAGTGCCCAGAAGGCAATCAATCAAGATTGCCTGACTAATGAGACTAGAGCAGGCAGGGTAGTTAAAATCCAGAGACGTGGCCAGCGCCGCGGCTCACTAGGCTAATCCTCCGCCTAGCGGCGCCGGCACACCAGGTTCTAGTCCCGGTCGGGGCGCCGGATTCTGTCCTGGTTGCCCCTCTTCCAGACCAGCCCTCTGCTGTGGCCAGGGAGTGCAGTGGAGGATGGCCCAGGTGCTTGGGCCCTGCACCCCATGGGAGACCAGGAAAAGCACCTGGCTCCTGGCTCCTGCCATCGGATCAGCGCGGTGCGCCGGCTGTGATGACTCAGTTTCGGTGTCGGTAGAGAGATGGGCATCCCTCTGCATGTTTGCTGGGAGGAGTCATACCAATGCACAGCACCTGAACCAAGAAGGAGTCAGTGACGCCCTTGGAGAGTGGGGCTCTGGATCCCGCCTGCTGGAGATTGGGGTTTGATTCCCCAAAGGGGAAGCCGCGTGTCTTGAATTCACTAAAGTCACTGTTGAATTTTTTTAAAATGTTGCTTCTGTTTTCTTCCTTGCTTGCAATTGCAGTAGCTGCCTGTAGGGCTCAAGGGGGCATGAACTCAGGAGCACAGAGAACCCAGGTTGAAGGGCGCAGCTTACTTGATACATTACCACCTTCCTTTTTTTGTATTCAAATAGTCTGAATTTCTTTATCCACAAAAAATGGATCTATTTGCATATTAGCTTCTCCATTATTTGCCTGGTGAGGTCGTGGGGGTGCACCTTTACTTGGGGGTTTCAGCTGCAGGTGAGAAAGATAAGTGGGGGAGACCTTTGCAAGGGTCTAGGATCCTGTATTTTGAATCCATGGATGACAGCTTGGGAGACAGTCCCTCTAAATGTTCTGAGTTGCCTAATTAGCTTCCAGAAAATAACGTGATTGACTGCTAGGTTAAACACTGGAAGTAAGAACAAAGGACTTTGTGACACCATGAAAACGGGTTGTTTTGACTTCTCTCTTGCATGGGGCTTTCATGTTCAGTTTCCTTTCATTCTATTCAATTAATTGCATTCCATTCAATTTCTCTCTTTCATTTTTACTCATTCTTTCTATGTTTATTTTCTCCCCTCCTCAACTGAAAGGGAAACTTTATGGAGGCCCAGAGCCACGAGGCTTGGCTGGAAGCCAGCCTGCCAGGAAGGAAGAGAATAACAAATGTCTTACATAGTTATCTAGTATATGTGGTTTTCATTTTATTCACAAAGTGGGGGGGAGAGGGAGAGAAGTGAGGGAGAGGGAAAGAGGGGTGGTCAGAGAGAGCTCCTCCAGCCTCTGGTTCACTCCCTAAATGCCAGATCTCTATCAGGGGCACCTGGAGAATTGTGAACTTCAAGGTAAGGAGCTTCAGAGATGGGATTAAGCACAGTCCACAAAAATCTTGTCTGCCCTGAGACAGGAAAGAAAAACAGAGAGCCTCTATTGTTCTTTTGTTTGTTTGTTTTAATTTATTTGAAAGGCAGCGTTACAGAGAGGCAGAGGCAGAGAGAGAGAGAGAGAGAAAGAGAAGAGAGAGAGAAACAGAGAGATAGAGGTCTTCCATCTGCTGGTTCACTCCTCAGATGCCCACAATGACTGGATCTGTGCCGAGCTGAAGCCAGGAGCCAAGAGCCTCCTCCGGGTCTCCCATGTGTGTGCAGGGGTCCAAATATCTGGGCCACCTTCCACTGCTTTCCCAGGCCATAGCCAAGAGCTGGATTGGAAGTGGAGCAGCCGGGACTCAAACTGGCACTCATAAGAGATGCTGGAACTGCAGATAGCTATGCCACAGCACCAGCCCCACCTCTATTGTTCTTTTTTTAAACTTTTATTTAATAAATATAAATTTTGAAAGTACATATTTTGGATGATAGTGGTTTTTCCCCCCATAACCACCCTCCCACCTGCAAACCATCCCATCTCCTACTCCCTCTCCCATCCCATTCTTAATTAAGATCCATTTTTAATTATCTTTATATACAGAAGATCAACTTAGTATATATACTAAGTAAAGATTTCAACAGATTGCACCCACACAAACACACAAAGTATAAAGTACAGTTTGAGTAGTAGTTTTACTAATAATTCACATAGTACAACACATTAAGGACAGAGATCCTTCATAGAGAGTAAGTGCACAGTGACTCCCGTTGTTGATTTAACAATTGACACTCTTATTTATGACATCAGCAATCACCTGAGGCTCTTGTCATGAGCTGCTAAGGCTATGGAAGCCTCTTGAGTTCACAAACTCTGACCTTATTTAGACAAGGCCATAGTCAAAGCGGAAGTTCTCTCCTCCTTTCAGAGAAAGGTACCTCCTTCTTTGATGGCCCGTTCTTTCCACTGGGGTCTCACTCACAGAGATCTTTCATTTAGGTCATTTATTTTTGCCACAGTGTCTTGGCTTTCCACGACTGAGAAACTCTCATGGGCTTTTTAGCCAGATCCAAATGACTCAAGGGCTGATTCTGAGGCCAGAGTGCTATTTAGGGCATTTGCCATTCTGTAAGTCTGCTGTGTATCCTGCTTTCCATGGAGGATCGTTCTCTCTTTTTTAATTCTCTCAGTTATTATTAGCAGACAACTGGTCTTGTTTGTGTGAACCCTTTGAACTTAATCCTATCTTTATGATCAATTATGAATTTAAACTGATCACTTTAACTAGTAAGATGGCATTGGTACATGCTAACTTAATGGGATTTGGAGTCCCATGGTGCATTTCTAGCTCTACCATTTAGGGGTAAGTCTGAGTGAATGTGTACCGAACTGTGCATCTCCTCCCTCTCTTATTCCCACTCTTATTTTTAACAGGGATCAATTTTCAGTTAAATTTAAACACCTAAGAATAATTGTGTGTTAATTAAAGAGTTCAACCAATAACCTCTATTGTCCTTAATTCGTTCTCAAAAATGCGTTTGGGAGGCACTAAGAATTTCTTTGGAGATCTGAAATATCCCAGAGCAGAGTTAACCAGGCTGGACCTCCATAGGATTACTGCGTGAGCACTCCATTGGGCTGTTTTAGGAGACCAGGCAGGAGTGAGAAAGACAAATTCTGTTTCCAAACAGCTGAGCCACACAGAGCTCACCCATCCTCAGGGCTGTAGGAGGCGTCAACATAGACGAGGGCTGGCAGGAAGGCAGGCACTCTAGTTGGGCTTTGTGATTTGGGGGCACATTCTTTCCCTCTGTGAGCCTCAGTTTTCTCATATGAAAAAGAAAAAGTTGGGCCAGATGATTTTTAGGGTTCCTTCCACATAGGAGTTCTCTTAAAAATATGTAACAGAATCACTCCCTACTTAAACAGACAGGGCTCTAGCTTTTTTTTTTTTAAGATTTATTTATTTATTTGGAAGGCAGAGTTACAGAGGGGCAGAGGCAGAGAGAGAGAGAGAGAGAGAGAGAGAGAGAGAGTCTTTCATTCTCTGGTTTACTCCTCAAATGGTTGCAACAGCTAGAACTGGGCCAATCCGAAACCAGGAGCCAGGAGATTCTTCTGGGTCTCCCACGCAAATGTAGGGGCCCATGGATTTGGGCCATCTTCTACTGCTTTACCAGGTCATAGCAGAGAGCTGGATTGGAGGTAGAGTAGCCAGGACTCAAACCGGCACCCATATGGGATGCTGGCACTACAGGTGGCGGCTTTACCTGCTACGCCGTAGCGCTGGCCCAGGCTCTATTTATCTTATCCAAGTCCAGACTTACACAGTCCAGAGCTGATGTGCAGCTCAGTGAACTCTAAGACCCAAGCCCTTCCTGTCTTTCAGCTTTATCACCCTTAGAATTTTGCCTTATTGTGTCTCAGTCTCAGTCATAGGATGGTCACTGAGCTACCAAGCATCACTACTTTGTCTAAGCAGGGAAAGGGAAAAAGAGATGAAAGTTTATAGCAGTGGTGTCTGTCTCAAGTCATAACAGAAGCCCCAGGCTGGAGATTTATGCTTGTGTCTCATTGGCTGGAAGCCCCAAGCTGAAGATTTATGCTTACATCTCATTGGCTGGAAGCCCCAAACTGAAGATTTATGCTTACGTCTCATTGGCTGGAAGCCCCAAGCTGGAGATTTATGCTTAAGTCTCATTGGCTGGAACTGTGCCCCATGGCCACCCAGCTGGAAGGCGGCGAGTAACTCTGGATGGGAGGAAGGACAGCTCTGGTGGTGGCCGCCAGCAGTAACCATAAATGCACAAAAGTCCGTGGCAGCACCTTGGGCTCACATAGCTTTGGGAATTCTGACCAATCAGTGGTGTCAGGATGACCTACAAAGAGGATGCCCCTTGGGCGCATTTCCCATGTCCATGGGACACAAAATTTCAAGAGGACTCAAACATTGCTTGATCTCACATGGATGTTCAGGACCTGGTACATGATAGAGGTGTGAACAGATCTCCCATGGTGTTTGGGCCTCAGTGGACTGGGCACCCGGGGAAGGAGGGTTTAGGTTAATTGAATATTCCAGGAGCCTGAGGGAGAAGCAGAAAAGTTTATGATTTCGAATTGATTCCAAAAACACTGCTTGAGTGGTTTCCATGTCCAAGGTTAAAAAGACAAAAAGCAGAAGCTACTTGTGTGGTGGTCAGGGTCCCACCGGAAACAGACAGCACTACCAGGGTAATTGAAGAGGGCTTAGTAAGGGGGCTATTTCCAAGGGTGTGGCAGGGTTAAAGGAAGCCAATATGGGGTGTGAAGTCCCCTGGGGCTAGTAAAACTGGGGTGCTGTTACCACCTCGGGGTAGAAAGGGTAAGGGGAGGAAACTGATCTAATAAGAAAAACTATTAGTACAACTGGACCATGGCCTGGAACTGGAGCTGTAGGCCCCGGGCAGGCACAGCACTGCCAGCAGTGGCCCAGCCCAGAGGGAGCTGTGGGATAGGAATGCTCACCTCTTTGGGCTCCCACCCACTGGTCACCTGCTGCTGCATTTCATTTGCTGGACACCGGAAGGGAAGAGCCCCATTTATGCAGTCCATTTAGACTGCATGGGCGAAGAGTGCTTTCTCCTCTGCCCTCTGGAGATTTGCTGGAATTAACTGATAAAGAGATTGAACTGGAGAAAAGGCATGCACATTTGTTACCTGCACGTAGTGTTAACTACTCGTGATCCAGGATGTGGAAGCCTATGTCTCTCCTTTGCTATGGGTGGAGGTGTAGGACATTTTTAGAGGAATAGGAAATGATATTTGGGGGAACTCAGCAGCTTTCGAGAACACCCAGTGGCCTGGGACACAGTGTTTTTGGCCGATAGGTTGGACTACAGTTTGCAAATGATCCTCTCTGGGACTGAACCAGCGGACAATGATTTGGCCAGGTGTGTTGACTGACGTCAGTCATTTTTCCTGTGATCTTAGTTTTGTCGGTTAATGAAATTTCAGTAAGAAGACTGTGCTCCTCTTGGCAGATTTGGTCAGGCAGAGATGGGAAGGGTGCAGAAACCCTTTTCCTGTGCTGAGAGGGGGAGAAGCAAAGGGAAGTCAGAGGGACCCTGGTTCTAAGGCAGGGGGTGAGGCCTCTCGGTGGGTCAAGGCACCAGCCTTTGGGGGCTCATTTTCACAACCTTAACGAGATCGAACTCCAGGGCACAGAGTGGGGAGGAGAGAGTGATGCAGTCCTGCACTGAGAAGTATCGATTTGGTCTTCAATTTCCCAAGTGGTGGGAGTGGGAAAGGTGAATGGAGTGTCTCTCACTACTCATGACATGTCCCTCCCACTGCACCTGAGCTTATTAAGTGAGGCGATTTTTGGAAATCCCCTAAGGATGAGAGGACTGATTGTAATTTGAGCTTAGAACTTTGAACATCACCTTTGACCTCTGGGGAGGGGAGAGGGACCAGGAGTTGACTTGATCACCAGTAGCAACGATTTAACAAATTATGTTCATGGAATGAAGCCTGCATAGAAACCCAAACGGAAGGGGCAAGAGAGCTTCCAGGTAGATGAACACAGGCTGGTGCTGGGAGGGTGACACATGTGGAGAGGGCATGGCAGCTTCACACCCTCCTCCGTATGTAGCTCTGTGCATTTCTTCCATTGGCTTGGTCTTGGGTTTTGTTCTTTTATGAGGC
This sequence comes from Oryctolagus cuniculus, assembly GCF_051225735.1. Lineage (NCBI taxonomy): Eukaryota > Metazoa > Chordata > Mammalia > Lagomorpha > Leporidae > Oryctolagus > Oryctolagus cuniculus. Next base: position 30,190,910 of record NC_142867.1, read on the forward strand.
TAATACAGGGGTAACCAAATAAGTAAACTGTTTATCTGAGTTTGTGAGCTCTTCTAGCAAATGATCCAATATAGGTGGGGGTCACAGGAACCTCCCATCTGTATCCAGTCAGTCAGAAGCACAGGGGGACAAGCTGGTGGTGCATTTGGCACCCGAGGTCCAGCTCTGAACCTGTGGGATTTCACACTGTCTCCAGGTACACAGTGTCAGAACTGAGTTGAATTGCAGGACAGTTTGTGTCCACCAAGAAGTGGAGAGCTGTTTGGTGTGGGAAATCTCCCCCACCCAGCCCTAGATGGTCATGGAATTGTCCTGGTTTGGGTGTGACTATAGAGGAAAACTGTTTTTTCTATAAAGGTGGGAAGAGGGTCTGAGGTAGGAGGCAGATGGAGAATATCTAGTCCAATGTACAACTTTACAGGTTACTCTTTGAACTGGATATTATTGCGTCCACTTTATAAAAGGCCCAGAGTAGTTCAGTCACTTGTCCAAGTTCACATGGCAAAGCCAGGGCTCAGGCTTGGGTGATCTTCTTACCACTCCAGTACTCATTCCTTGTCCCCTGCCGCCCCCCCACATCAGCCTCCTAGAGGAAAGCCCAATCGTTGTTTCAGGATTCTTCTTGGGAATGAAGAGACCAGAGTGGGAAAGACAAGTGAGTTCTGCAAAGCAAAGGACTGGAAGCTGTGTCCCAGGAATGGGGGTAGGATTTCTCTTGAATACATTTGGAGTGGAAAGAGACCTGGATTGGCAGTCATCAGGGCTGAGTGTGAGACCCGCCTCTGCTGTGTGCCAGACACTGTGTGTGTAGCAGCTTTTCATCATGATAACCACGAGGGAAGAAAAGAAAAGGTTCAATTCAGCCCATGGTTTTGGAGGTTCACAGTCCAAGATTTGGTGGCCTGATGAGAATTGTGTCTGATGAGGAAGGAGGATGGAACATGTACAGAAGAAGGATCATATGGTGAGCCAGGGATCAGAGAGACGGAAGTATGCTCTCTTCCCAAGTCCCTGCATCTCTCTTTATAGGTCATGGGGATCCTAAGAACTTAATCCATTTGTCACTTCCCAAAGATCTCACCTTCAGACATCACAGGTGGATTAAGTCTACACTGTTAATCCATTAATCATGAACATTAAAGCATTAACTACTATCTGAAGACCATGGAGACAAAACCCCTACCAACGGGCCTTGGGGGAACACCTAAACTCATATTCAAACTATAGTACTGTGTTAAATGTTTTATATGCATTTAATAAGCAGCCTATTATTTTTGGTTTTACTGGCCTGAAAACTGACACACCAGATGTTAAATTACCTGTTAAAGATAGAAATCTGATCTACAATGAGGACCTTCTAGCTGCAAAGGCTGAGCACATGCTGTCTTTTGGGGGTCAATAAACGGATTTTGACTCACTTGGACCTAAAGAATTTTATAAAAAAATTAAATCAATGGCCAACATCATAAGATTGTGTAATCTCACATAAAAATCTAGATATCTAACTTCCATTGAAAAATTGAAAGATTGGAAATCCGGGAACTTACCTTCCTTTTCTTTTTTTTTAATTTTAATTTTTTTTTTAAGGCAGGAAGACAGAGATGGACAGACAGATGTAGCAAGATCTCCCATCTACTAATTTACTCCACACATGGCTATAACTGCTGGGGTTGGACCATGCTTAAGTCAGGAGCCAGGAGCCCAACCCAGGTCTCCTACATGGGTACGTGTGTCATCATCTGTCGCATCTCAGGGCCTATATTAGCAGGAAGTTGAAATGGGAAACAGAGATGGGACTCAACGTGGGATGTGGGTATCCCAAGTGGTGACTTACCCCCTGTGCCAAACCCCTCCCATCCCAGTCTTCGTTCTTGTGTTGCAATGATTGATCGAAGCTGAGTAATAGCCACCCACTTCGGATGGAGATTTGCTCTCATTGTGGCCACAGTCCCCCTCACTCTCTATTGCCCCCAGTTCTAAAGTTGCCATTCCTTATCCTGCCTGGACTATTGGATCTTTTACCCTCAGCCCACTCCATGTTTTTATGTTGCCTGTTTGGTCCTAGTAGGCATTTGGGCTTGTGTCTCCAAAGTGTCCACTTCATTAACAGTACAAGGTGATCTACTGGGGTGAAATAAGCAAACGTTGAACATTGAGTTTATATGTGTAGTCTCACTCTTTATAAACTTTACTTTTATGTTTTATGCCATATTAATACATTAACCATAGTTATGATTTATAAACAAATCATACCTATACATTGGACAGAATCACTTTTCTGATAGGACTCTGAGATAGGAGAGTTTGAAGATCACTGTTCTCAATCACTCCCTTTAAACTAGCTGTGAAAATCTCTTTGACTTCCAGGCCTAGATTTTTTTTTTCATCTGGCAAATGGAGATATTGGTACTGCTCACCTAGAAGAATAGTTTCAAGATCCCAAACACCCAGCAAGCTGTAAATTGCAGAGCAGTAAAAGCAGAAGGCCATCCTGGGACAAGTCAGTGGGCACAGCAGGTGGTGACTGCACCTCACAGGCTAATGTGGATCTGGAGGGGCCATTGCAAGGCTCCCTGTGGGCTGTGGCATTAGAAAGCCAGGGCTGCTGCTGACCTGGCCCAACCCCCTACACAACAAGAGGACTGCTTTCCAGGTTCATTAGTGCTGTGGATGTGGTCCTGGGAAAGACAACAGCCCTGCTCTCATGAACAGGAAGTAGCTGCCCCATATCTGTTCACCTTCCCCTTACCTTCAGCCCCTACCACTGCCCATTTCCTCCAACTCCTTGGCCATCCTATGTCCTTGGATTCATTCTGGCTTGGGGAGAGTCAAGATTTAATGGGAGGGTGTCAGCTGAGCACTCATCAATGGCGGTCCCACCCTAAGGGAAAAGGTGATCTTGATACCAGGCACCCAACAGCTTCTTAAAGGCAGGTCAACCTGAGAATGGAGGCTCCTGGGTGTGGGTATGAGCTTAAGGTAGACACTCAAAGTTGGCTGAATCTCTGGGACAGTATGTCCCATACACTTGCTTCTTTCATTCCAATGACCAAGGATGACTATGGAATTGCTAGAATCTCCAAGGTCCAGAGAGGAGAAATTAGCCAGGATCACAGCCCATGATGGACTGGGGCAAGGGTGACCAATGTCACTCCCTGCTCAGGCCCCAGGACTTCCCATGCTAAACCTGAGTCTACCAGGGCGAGCAAGGTGGTTGGACATCCTAGACAGAGCCAGAATTAAACCCCTGCGATGTGTCTCCAAAGCCCAGGAGCTGAGCTGTTCCTCTACAGCGCCTCCAGGGAAGTGAGAGTCATCTGGGAGGCATGTACAACAGGACAGTCAGCCTGCAGGGCCGAGAGGAGGAGAGAGAAGTCCAGTGTAGGGGGCAGCTGTCTGTGTTGCCATTTCTCTCTCTGTCGGAAGGTGGGGTAGGAGAGAGTGGTGCGCACATCCTGCCTGCAGGACGGGAGTCCAGTGGGAGGAGGGCCAGAGCCTGTGCAGATGTGAAGAGCTACTGTTCATGAAGCATCTTTGCAGTTATGACTTTGGTCCAAACTCACACAATGTGGGATTTTACAGATGGCGCAACTACGGCTCTGAGAGGCTCAGGAACCTCCCACTTGTTAGTGGTAGAGCCTGCACTTGACTCCAGGTCAGCTTGTTCTAGTGCCTGTACCCATCATTGGGCAACACTGTCTCTGCAGGTAGGTTTTCATAAAGTGTGGATCATTTACAAGTATTATTATTCTAACTCTGGGGTGTGTATGTAACAGGGGAGGGGTGGGTGGGTGAAAGCTTTGTTTTGTCTTCCCGTGCCTTTTGGGTATATTCCACATTCCACAACTCTGGCTGGCTGGGGTTGAGGCAGGCAGAGGGGACACACTTCAGTGTCCTCTATTTCTGACTTATTAACACTTGATCAGGAGAGAAGGTCAAAGCTGTCAAGTGCAATGGAGGTGTCTGTAGATTTCAATTATCCATGAGGACTCTCCATCTCCAGGCCAGACCATCTATCTGAATTTAACCCTGAAAGTGCAGGAGCAGGGAGCCTGCCCGAGCCCGACCTGAGCCTTTGGATGTGTGGTGGTGGTGGTGGGGAGGGGTGGTGGAGTTGCACACTCTGGGTTTCATTATCAGTGCTACTGATTGTAGAAAAAAAAAATGTTAGGCTTTACAACACTGTCTGTGGTCAGGCACCAAAATTAAAATACATGAGAGATTTAAAATGCATGAGAGACCAATAGTCATGTAAATAGCTTAAAACAGTGTGAGGCTCACCAAATGTAAAATTCTACTTTGCAGGATTGTAAAATTTACAATTTTTCCAATTTTGTTGGAAGATGCATTCCAAAGAAGTGCTTGAATTTTTTAAAAATATATTATTATTTGCTGCTCCTCCGCACGCGGAGGAGCCGCACCGGACCGGGTGCTTGTTGTTCCCCTTTTTTTACAAGTCCTTTCTATAGTAAAGTAAGAATAAGTAAACAGCAAACTCCCAAAGCAAGAATGAGTAGAGAGAAATGAGAAAGAACGAAGTAACGAACTTCCCCGCGAACTCTCCAACGCACTCTCCAACCAACCCACACCACCATGCCATCTCTCTCCTCCTATATAGTCCTCCTCCGCCAATCCCAACTCGGCTGCCCACACGCCGAGCACGCTGCTCTCCTCCAATCAGGAGCGAGTCCTACAGTTTATTGGCTGAACTGGAGGCAGCTGTGTAGAAGCTGTTTTCTCCTCTCCCAGCGCCATATTGTGGGAGAGCAGATGCATAGAATAAGTCTTAATTCCAGTAACAGTATAGTCCGAGTTGCTCCCCACAATTATTTACCTATTTGAGAGAGAGAGAGGGAGGGAGGGAGAGAGAGAGTGTGTTCTCACCTGTTGGCTCACCCCCACAAATGCTCACAATGGCCAGGGCTGGCCCAAGGGTAAAGCGAGGAGCCAGGAACTCTCAATCCAGGTCTCCTATGTAGGTGGCAGGAACCCAAATACTTGAGTCATCCCTGCTGCCTCCCAGTGTCTGCATCAGCAGGAAGCTGGAATCAGGAGCTGGAGATGAGTATTGAAGCCAGGCACCCTGATATGAGGGGTGCAGGTGCTACCCAACATCACAAGTATCAGGCCAAACACCTGCCCCATGGATAATTTTTTCCCTTGGTCCTGAGAGTACATCCAACTGCAGTCTACTTAGAGGAAAATTCATTCATTTAGTCATTCCACAAACATTCGTTGACTACTTCCTATGGGCTAGGCACTGTGCCAGGTGCTGTGGGGTGTGACTTGGGCATTGGCAGCATAGAGTCCACAGGCATTGAAGGAGCTAAAACACAAGCAAAAATTGCTGCTACTGGATAGACACAATGCACTCCAGACAGAGGACATGGCCCAAGCCAAGGTAGAGAGGATGTAAACCCTATGGAGTGGAGCCATGGGGGGTGGAGCGGGGCAGGGCTGGGGCTGGGGAGCGGAGGGGATGCCCAGTTTGGCTCACAGAGCATAGGGGAACAAGGAACTACAGGAAGTGGCTCCTGGAAGGGACGAAGTCCCCCCAGTGTCAGATCTCATTCCTTGAGACAGCGAGATGTACCAGCCAGAAATGGGTCCAAGGAAGATCTAATGGTCAATGACAAGAGTTAAATGCAGATAAGTTAAAACCCGCAGGAAAGCCATGACCTTGTGTAGGGCAGGAATGATGCAGTCAGGAGTTCACTGTGGTGATCCGCAGCACAGTGGGGTGACAGCACTTCATAGCAATGTCGTCTGTTCTGTATAAAGAGCTGGATGAGAGGCGCTGGGGGGCTCCAAACACCAGGGGAAGGCCGGTTGCCGGGCACGCTCAGTTTACGCTGAGTATGTGTGCTGCAACATGGACCATCTCTTATACAAATACACAGTAGCACTTGTTAACCCAACATTGAAAAAGGAAAGAGAGGCCCAGCTGAGAGCTTGCTCTGGGTGGCAGACTTGGTGCATTTCATGGACAGAATCAGAAGCTAGAGGTGGGCTTACGAGGAAGGAAAGAATTTCCAGTGGTTGGAGAGAACAGCCAAGGCCCTTCTGCGCAGGGGCCGTTGCCTGAAGAGAGGAGGGGAGGAGGGAGGCAGAGGGGTGTGTTTGGGGTAGGGGAGTCCACAGGTTTGACCAGAGCAAAGGGGTCTCTTTGCTGACTGGGACAAGAAGATCAATCAGCAAAATAAAATAGTAGCTTGGGTTTTGGAGGCAGACAGATCTGTGTTAGGCTAAACTCCAGCTCTGCTACCTTCTCTCCTATTTGCTCTGTGCCCCCGTTGGCCTGTTTCCCCTGCAGCAGAAGGGATTTAATAAGAATTCCCAGGTGGGGTCCTTAGAGTACTGCAGCCTTAAGTTAGGGAGCTTTGGGCTCAAGTGATGCTGAACTTGTCTCCAGGGGCCTTGCCTTCTGCTTTGCAGCCCTGGTGAGCTTCCTCCTCAGACACTAGGCTCAAGTGCAAGGTAAAGAGAGGCTGGACCCTCTGAAGGCTTTGAGCAGGTGTGAAGAAACTTCCCAGAAGCACTTGCAGGTCACATGCTGATTTCTGAAGCCCTCAGGACAAAGAGGGTGGTACATCCCTTAAACCAATCAGGTTGAGCCTTAGTGCTGAGAGGCGGGTGCCTGGGGGGAACAGGCCTCTTGGAGAAGGGACACCTGTGCCGAATCCTGCGAGAAGGGGGAGTCACACCCCACAGGCAACCTGAAGTGCCTGCTTTAGAGATTTTAGAGTGTGCAAAAGTGGCAGCATGGAGTAGGTTCTTAGTCAGTGGGAACCAGCACTGCGGGGCTGTGGCAAATCATCAGAGCTTTCCTTTGTTGTGCCTTGAGTCATTAGACCTTTAAGTAAAAGGGAGGGGAAAAATGTGCTAAGGGTCTCACACAGCCCCAGCAGCTGGTTTCAAGATGAGAATCTTGTCTATAAAGTTCTTTTCAGATCTATGCTGCATTTCTTTTTCTTTTTCAGATTTATTTATTTGAAAGGCTGAGTTACAGAGAGAAGGAGAGACAGAGAAAAGAGAGAGAGAGAGAGATGTCTTCCATTTGCTGGTTCACTCCCCAATTGGCCACAACGGCTGGAGCTGCGCTGATCTGAAGCCAGGAGCCAGGAGCTTCTTCCGGGTCTTTCACATGGGTGCAGAGACCCAAGGACTTGGATCATCTTCTACTGCTTTCCCAGGTCACAGCAGAGAGCTGGATTGGAAATGGAGCAGCTGGGACTCGAACTGGAGCCCATATGGGATGCCGGCACTGCAGGCGATGGCTTTACCCACTACACCGCAGCGCTGGCCCCTGCATTTCTTTTGAACCTGTAACACTTTCCCCCCATTCTCCAAAGTATATCAATGCCACGTGTTTTAAATAGTCCTCACAACCGCCCCGGATTCGTGTGGAGAAGGAGCGCTTCCTTGTACCTCTTCTGCGCCATCTGGGGAGTGTCTGCTGTTGGTGTGTACAGTGACTGTGAACCTGGAAAGAGACAGACTGCGCTGGCTACCTGGGCACAGATCTCAGCCCCAGCCCTTGGTTGTCATATGACCCCGGGCAAGGCAGCTGCCCCCTGCCTATTCCTCATCCAGAAAAATAGTAGCATCTGGCGCATCAGGCTGCTGCGTGAAGACAGTCAGGCTTTCTCTGACAGATGCAGCCTGATGAGGACACGGAGAAATTCAGAGTCTGCGTAGACGTGATTCTCGCCACTTCCTATCATCTCCTGGGAAAGCAGAACCTAGAACAGGGCTGTGTGATGGGAAGGTAGGTGCACTTAATGAAAAGCACGCAACCCTCGATTTAGAGAAATTACAGTGTCTTTAGTTTTGAGCAATGCAATAAATCATAAATAGATACTAATAAGTTAAATCAGGCTGCTTGACAAAAGAACAAGGTTGAATTGTATACATCTTGCACACGTCAAAGTCCTTTAATGCACACAGACTCAAACTGGTGCACTGGCATGGGAATTGCCAGCTCTGCCTTTACGAGCTGTGTGTCCTGAGGAAGCTCCCTCACCTCTCTGAGCCTTGACTTCACTGGCCAGATTAAGAGACTTATAGTTTCTTTCTTGTAACAAAGACCCAGTGTGGCACTGGGTGTGAAAGGACTTTGAAAACTGGGTGTGAAAGGACTTTGAAAACTTTGAAAACAATACTTCTCTTAGGTATTTCGAATTATTATAACTAGTCATCACCCACCATAAAAATATATTCAAGGACAACATAAAGACTGGAGCTCTCAATTTGAAACACTGACTTCAGTGTGACCTACAAACACTGACCTCATGCTTTTTAAGACGTTGACTGTTTTCTATTACCTCACCTTTGGCCAACATGGCATCTTCCTTAGAGAACAAACAGCAACTGGTGAATAGTTTCAGCCAGAAATCTGGACGGCCCAAAGCTCCCGGATTAAGGTAGCTTTCTTTATGAATGTATTTTCTGGCTAAACATGGAAACTGGATTAAACCAAGCACTTCATTGTGGATAAGGAAAATCGATGCCCTGTGGGCTTGGCTGTTTATAGGCCTACTACAAAAATGGATGCATTATTTATACTTACAAGTTCTGCTTTCTCAAACCGTGGCTGTTAGCTCTTCACTTCAAGTTCATTCACGGAGCCATCACACTGCAAAGTCAGTTATTTGGGGTTAAAAGCAACTAATGTCAGACCCCTGCTGGCCTAGTGTGGCACTGCATGAGTGCATACAATCTACAATTCCTGTTCATGGAGGAATGGGCTACCTGGGCCAGAGCTGAGATACTAAGGATCCAGTCTGGCTTCCCATCATTTCTAGGTGTCAACACTAATCAAAAGGTGTGCCAAAATGGGGGCAAGAGGAAGAGAAGGCCCAACTGAACTTACAGAGGAGAATATTTTTTAAGTGGGGAACTGGGGATCCCAATCTCCCAATCTACCTGTTCTCCAAACTCACTCCTCATTGCTAAGAGCTTGTGGGTGACATGGGTTTTCGGTAGAGTTTTGTATTTGCTGTTGACTGCATGTGCTAACCTCTCAGTGGTGCAGAGGTTTTTCTCTGCAGCTTTTTCTTCTACCTCTCAAGGACAAGAAGGAGGGCGTATGAGGGGTCAGGAGTTTAGGCGTCATGAGGCGTCGAGGAGTTTAGGAGTATGTGATGTGGCCACGTCAATAGGAGGTGGAGCTTGGAGGCATAAGCAGGCCCAGAACTACAACTCTTTTCCTCTTGCCTTCTGTATGTTCACCCATTCTTTCATGAAGCTGGAAGAAAGTGCGGCCTGCCACACTAAGGCAAAATGGGGTCCAGGCAAAAGGAAGCACAGAGCAGGCCAGAAGCAGCAGGAAGAACCCAACAAAACAAGGACCTCCAACGAAGAGAGCACAGCTCCCGTTCTGGGGAGGGGACCTTTCTTGGTGAATACCCCCGGCTTGTAGAAATCACCTGTCGCAGGACTGAAGTCAGAGGGTGGCCAAGCAGCTAAGACTCTGCTTCCAATCCAGCTGGTTTTGGCTACAGTGAATAGGTGACATAGTCCAGGAAGCATACCAAGGGGTTGGGATTGGGGAGTCATAGGATGGGGAAAATCATCCCCACTTTCTCTGCTTGAACCTAGCCTTGAAGATGTTCTTTTCTTCTTCTTGTCACAGTGGACCGCTCTAAGGAGGGGCACCAAGGGCCAGAAGTCAGGGTCTTCACGCACTGGAACCCCCCTACCAGCCCCATGATAAGAAGGTCGCAATAGGAAGATGGGGTTGTACTAGTTACCAGGGTGTCTTCCAACCTCGCTCCTCAACCGCTGCCACTTCAGGGCTCCTGCTTCCTGAGTGTGGCGTGAGTGACATAAATCCACTCTTCCCCATGAAACAAAATCATCCTCTCATTAGCATCCCAGAGATTGTCCTGTGATTGCAGGAAGGAGAGCTGTGATTGCCGATTTCACACTCGCAATGTGGAGGTCTCGGAGATTTTCAGAAGCGACGTTGGCTGGGCTGAGCAGGCAGTGGGAGCAGCCCATTCCTGATTTTCTGCCTGTGTTCCTCTCCCTGCACAGACACTTAGAGATGTAACTAGTCCCTTGTTGAAGGATTGTGCGGTCATTACTCCATTTTTTTCTATTAAACACATTGCTACACAAAACACTATTATGCAGAAAACCTTGTGCATGTGTCGTTTGTTTTGGTTAGACAGAAGTCTAGACAGCGGATCGGATCCCAGGAAGTCTCCCTTCAAAAAAATCTGCTTTTAATATTTTACCAATTAGCTTATAATCATAGTAATGCTACTACAGGTAGTAAATGTTTCTCGAGGGCCATGTGCCAGACACCATGTCAAGCCCCTTTATGCATGATCGTATCTGACCCTCTCCTCAACCCAGCTTGGAGATTTCTGTTCTTATCCTCATTTTAGAAACGAGGAAATGGGGGCATGGAGCACTTCCGTTTCTTGTTTGAAATGACTTCCAGGGCCAGGCGACGTGATCCAGAATCCATGCTCCCATTGTTTCACACAAACAGCACCCAACTTCATCTTAGGAAGAGGCAGCTTGGGTAGCGGGCGGCCCCTGGGCCTGGTGGAGTTGGCCACTTCACCAGGGAAAGGCAGTCTCTTAGAAGCTGAGGGCTGGCAATGTCAGCACCTTGAGGCTTCATTAACAAATCTTTGGTGTTGATATAAGGACCCACGTTGAAGGAGTGCACCCCAGTTGTCCCCACACATCTTCTTTAAATGCATTATTCAGTCAGCCCAGTTGTTCTACTTAACCTCTGCCGAACAACTGGTTGAAGTGATCCCCCGCCCCCCCCCCCCCATTAAGTTACAAGTTGTCATGGTGTTCTGTTGGATTAGCTAAGAGTATCACGAAATAGGAGGGTGGGTTGGTCCAATTCACAGCCTTGCTTGGTGCTGTGCCTTCCTAAAAGCAGTCGCTCAATAGGTGCACACGTGATGGTGAGAATTGGAGACTACACAGGCAGTAACTTTTCCCAGGCATGTTTGTTGTCCATGAGTTCCTCTGCCCTTAGGAGAGAAAGGGTGGGGGCAAGTGGAGCCAGGGGTGAGGAGGAGGAGGTGGAGGAAAGGCAGCTGTCTCGGCAAGTGAGCATATTTATTCTTTACCCAAGCTAAATGCTCTTGTTACATTCCAGCGGGTCTAATAATCTCCAAAGAAAATACCATCTTTGTGTCTCTGCTTACTTGGAAGGGCATGAACTCTGTATGAGACAGGCTGTGACCATATGGGAGAGTTGAGAGGAACAGGGTCCTCACTTAAATCACCAGCCTGATGACCCACATGTGGATACACACATGCACACAACACATGGCCCATGATCGGTCTGTTAGGAGCGGAAGAAAGAGGGATGGCGCAACAACTTCGCTGTAATCGTCATGAGGTGGAGAAAACTGTACTTCCAAGAGCTCCTTTCAGAAAAATAATTGTGTGGGGTTGGAAGAAATACTTTGAACGCCATTTGGACGAGGGTGGGGTGAGAGCTCAAAGGAGCAAGCTGGAATAGCAACAGATGGTCATTAAGTGGGCTTCTAAAAAGGGGGTCAGAGCTTTGTTTCTGAGTGTGGTATGCAGGTGGGGCGGGGTCTCCGTTCCCTCCCCCACCTGCTCCCATCCCTTCCTCTAAATAAACGTTGACCTAATATTTAAAGAAGTACACGTTGGAGAGGTGCCAAGTCAGTCTTCTTCCTCGAGTCCCCATGCTTTTCTCTGACACTGCGCACAGGGCCTCTCCATTGGTAGCTCCCAGCTGCGAGGTGCTGCTGCCCACGCTGATGTCCCAAGGGCACCCAAGGGTTTCTCTAGCCTCAAGGCTCCTGTACCAGGGAAGACATTTGGGAATGGTTCATGGTGCCACACAGACTCCCACCTTCAGTGACTTTATACCTCAGTTCTCCAGACTAGAAAATGGAGTCCCCATTAATGTGGGGCAAAGGGGCCTGCCAATATCCAAGGCTTATGGGACATTTTCACCCTGGTGTTTGGTGGTGTATTGGTGCGGGGGAGGTCTTACTCAACCCAGTGCTGCCTTTACTGGCTACAAGCTTAACCCCAGAAGGTAGCTTGGAAAGGAAAACCAGCAGGTAGCAGGAGAAAATGACAGAGAGAGAGAGAGAGAGAGCGCGCATACCTTGTTGCCTCTGACAAGGAAGCTTGCCTGCTTTGTGTTGAACACTGCACAGCCTCTGAGATTAAGAATCAGCCTTATTGGATGTTTCCTTTTAGAATCAAAAGGTGGAATCTTTGGGTGTCCTCTAGAATGTTCTGTGTGCTCTTGAGACACTAAAAGTGACCAAATCCAGATGAAGAACTCAGGTTTCCAATACATGTGACCTTAAGCAAATCACTTAAGTTCTTTAGGCCTTGGTTTTTCTCACCAGTTAAATGAGGTGCATTGGATCTATCTCTAAATGAGTGTTTCCTTTGACTGTCCCATGGACCACCAGAAAACCAGAACATTGGCACACAGAAGGCCCACGTTGCCCCCTGGACAAGTGAAAAGCTCTGAGAAGTCCCACAGAGGAGCAGCCTGCGCACCCTTGTGCTGCTGGCTCGCTTCCCAGTTTCCTTGACCACCGCACATTCTGCCATGGCTTGCGCACGTCTGGGGAAAGTCTAGGTATGAATCCAGCATGTTCCCTGACACGCACACACGCATGCACTCACATACAGGTTTGTACATAGGCACACATGCACATTCACCCATGGACACCCATGCACATGCATGCCCATGTGCCCACACAAACAGGTGCACACACACAGAGAGGAAAAAGAGCTGAGGTTCTTAGAGGGTCTCTTCGTATTTTCACTGTCACTTCTGACTTCACTGAGATCTTACAATGTTAAAGCCAGAAGACGAGGGAGAGAGCCTCCAACGTAGCTGACTCTATCGTCACTTCAGGAGTGCTTAGCAAGAGTGAGAATATGACCCACCAAGTGCCGCCCGGCTTGTAGGTGAGAGAGCAGGATGGCAGTCAGGTTTCCCAGCTGTCTTCTCCCTTCTCTTGGGAAAAGATGGTGCCCTCTGGGAGCACCACTGCTCTCGACATTCGCACTAGAGTAGATTTAGCTAAAGGTGTTTTCCACTTTCCTACATCAAGACACATTATCTTGAGGCTCTCTGGATACAGTGGCTATCAAAACATCAGTTAGGGGTGGGCCTTTGGTGCTTGGGACACTCACATTCCATACTGGAGTGTTTGGGTTCGAGTCCCACCTGGCCTTTAGCCCTGTCTCTACTCCCAATTCCAGCTTCCTGCTAGTGTGCATATACCCTGGGAGGTGGCAGTAGCAGCTCATGGACTCAGGTCCCTGCAACACACGTGAGGCACTCAGGTTGAGATCTGAACTGGTTTCCACCTGGCTCAGCCTGGCTGTTGCAGGCATGTGGGAGAATGAACCAGTGGATGGAAGATATTTGTATCTGTTGGCCTCACAAATAAAACAAAAATTAAAAAAAGCTACCAGTAAATTGACATTTTTGAATACCTAACATGTCAAGTGATTTTGCTAGCATTGACAACACAGCAGTAAGCAGTGAAACACTCAAAGAGTTAGAGAACAAATACACAGGATAATTGGGGATACTTATAATGGAGAAGATAAAGTGTAACAGGGTGATGTGGAGGGGGCTATGACCTTGGGGAGGATAGGGAATGAGCAGGAGAGCTCCACGTGGGCAACCTGGGGGTGTGCCCACAATCCTAACAGGGCTCCATTTTGATGGGTGGCTGTCAGCACAATAAATAGTAACTAGAAGCTACCATTTCTTTTTTATTTTAAGATTTATTTATTTTATTTGAAAGACAGAGTTACAGAGAGGCAGAGGCAGAGACACAGAGAGAGGTCTTCCATCCACTGGTTCATTCCCCAGATGGCTACAATGGCCGGAGCTGTGCTGATCCGAAGCCAGGAGCCAGGAGCTTCTTCCAGGTCTCCCACGCAGGTGCAGGGGTCCAAGGACTTGGGCCATCTTCTACTGCTATCCCAGGCCATAGCAGAGAGCTGGATCTGAAGTGGAGCAGCCGGGACTCAAACCAGTGGCCATATGGGATGCCAGCACTGCAGGCAGTGGCTTTTTCTGCCTGCTGTGCCACAGTGCCAGTCCCCAAGCTGCCATATCTAAGTGCTACACTGAGCCCTCTGTAAGCCTTCAGAGCTGGTGATTGACAGTGTCAGCATGAGAACAAGTCTGTCCGGGTCTTCAAGACCCAGTAGCGAGTGCGAACTCATTCCATTTTCTGATGGCTGGACTGCACATTTCTCTTTTTCCTGGAGATGCAGTACTAAGGTTAAGTGGCTCATAATGTTAACAGTTCCTCCCATGAATTCATTTGTCATTTCATTCCATTACTGTTAGGTTTCCCCCTTTGAGACCCTCCTCTACCCCAGTAACGTGCACAACATCCATTACATCATATCATCTGATGCCCGTTGTGTTTATACCTTACAAGGGAGCAAAGTATGTTTTTATGAATAGAGATTTGTTTTTCCATTGTTTCCCCCTGGGGGGAGCTGAATACTTTTTCTGAAGTTAGCCATTGTGTGTGGTTTGGGAGCTTGAACTGGCAAGAGGATGGATACACCCACATCTTACGTATTTTCTCTTCTGTGCAACAGTCTCAGCCGTTTTATTATTATTATTTTTTCTCCCTCCCAAATGGAATTCTCTTACTCTTGAAGGATGACCCAAGCTGAGAAATTTCCCGAACATCTGAAATCTGAGAATCAGTGCCTGGAATCCATGAGGCTCATGGTTTCCAGATGGAGAGACGGCAAGAAGAGGAAGTGGAGGAGTGCAGGAAGGCGGGAGTGAGGATAAAAGGCAGAGGGGGAAGCCTGAACTCTGGATCACTTCTGAGCGCCTTGTGAATGGGGCCTGTCCTCTCGCTTGCTCGCCAGGGCCGCTACCTGCCGTGGGGCCAGGCTGGAAGACACGGGAGGCCATGCATGTCCCCATGAGACCGCTTCAGGGATTAGGAAGGAAGTCATCATGCAGTTGTCTTTTCCGTGGGCATTGAGGGCAGGAACTGACCTCAGTGGCAGTATAAAAGTGAGCCCATGGCAGTTTGGCTATCAAGGGGGGCAGAAACACTCCAGGTGGACGTTTTCATTATTCCAGACATGGCAAAAGACAGCCATTTTTTTTTTTTTTTTTTGGACAGGCTGAATGGACAGAGAGAGAGAGAGAGAGAGAGAGAGAGATCTTTCTTTTTCCATTGGTTCACCCCCCAATGGCCGCTGTGGCCAGTGCGCTGTGGCTGGTGCACTGTGCTGATCCGAAGCCAGGAGCCAGGTGCTTCCTCCTGGTCTCCCATGCGGGTTCAGGGACCAAGCACTTGGGCCATCCTCCACTGCCTTCCTGGGCCACAGCAGAGAGCTGGACTGGAAGAGGAGCAACCAGGACAGAATCCGGCGCCCCAACCGGGACTAGAACCCGGTGTGCTGGAGCTGCAGGCAGAGGATTAGCTTATTGAGCCACAGCGCTGGCAAAAGACAGCCATTTTTAGAAATGCTGACTTCTCTGTACCTCTTAACCCTATGCAGTGGTGGACGCTCAGGTGACCTGAGTCTCCTCCCATGTCTTGCACGCATGCCCAAAGAGGGGAGAGGGTTTACCAGGCTGGAGTCATTTCTGATAAGTAGGATCTCAGAAGAATGCCTCTGTTTAGTCAGATGGCTGTTACGGTCTAGGGAAAATAGGAGTTTAGGGAAGACAGATTAGAACCCACCTGTTGGCTGGCGCCACGGCTCACTAGGCTAATCCTATACCTGCAGTGCCGGCACACCGAGTTCTAGTCCCTGTTGGGGTGCCGGATTCTGTCCCGGTTGCTCCTCTTCCAGTCCAGCTCTCTGCTGTGGCCCGGGAGTGCAGTGGAGGATGGCCCAAGTGCTTGGTCCCTGAACCCGCATGGGAGACCAGGAGGAAGCACCTGGCTCCTGGCTTTGGATCCACATAGTGTGGGCCATGGTGGCCATTTTCAGGGGGTGAACCGATGGAAAGAAGACCTTTCTTTCTGCCCCTAACTGCCTGTCAAAAAAAAAAAAAAAAAAAAAAAAAAAAAAAAAAAAAGAGAGAGAGAGAGAGAGAGAAAAACAAAATCCCACCTGTTAGCAAATGGAAAATTGGCTTAAGTGTTGAGAAAGTACCCATTTCTACAAGTGGTCATTTTCATCACCATTCCCATTTGAAACTGCATCCTAGATTCTCCCAACCACCATCTCCACCACGCAATCTTGTCCCTGGTTCTTCCCACTTGGAAAGGTTGGCTTTGCTGGGTAGATATAGACATGCAACCAGGTACAGAAGGCCTTGAAATGTGTGCAGAGAAACCCAAGCAGGCAAGTTGTTTCCAATGCACACTTCTAACCTCCAGATGTCCTGATAAAAGGTGCATACACAGCAAATGGCTCCCTGCAGCTGGAAAGCCACACTGGATTGATTCAGTGTTTTCAAGGACCAAGCAGATCTGAACCTGATCTGCATCGTGGGTGCGCATACATGTTGAATGAGGCTCTGGCTTAGGGAGGCGAGCAGAGGTGAATGCACTGGCCCAGCTTCAGCAGACCACTCACCTCACCCCGAGGGAGGAAGGGGCACTCTCTGCCTCTCCATATTTATGAACTTCTTTGGAGCTCAGTGGGACCTGGGGCCTGAGCCAGGTATTAGCTTTGGGAGAGGTGGGCAATTTCCTTTCCCTCACTCCTCCTTTCCCTGTGTCTGATTGTATTATTCAGAAGTGAATTATGATTTAATTCCTTCTGCTGTTGAGGGCATTACAAAATGTTGGTTGCAATAAATTTGTAAACAGTACTTAACAAAACAAGATGGATAGATGAGATTGTTCTAGCAAACAACGAAACTCATCATTACTGCCGACAGTCACGGAAGGAGCCCTACTTGTATACCAAATGGGGTACGCTGATTGAGGCCTTTGCCCTGCACAGCCTTGACCCAGCATGCGCTTTGACTTGCAGTGTTGAAAGCAGTGCATCCTTTGAGAAAAGATAATTCCAGTCACATGCTTGGGGGCTCTTTCTCTTAGGGTCTTCAGACCGGGGCTAGGTTACCACAAAGTGTTCAGTGATCCATGGGAAATGCAGCATGTCTCCATTCAGGGCTTACGATATGCTTTGCATCACTACCAGTGACAAGTAACTTTTTGGTCGATGGTTCCAACACAGATTAAGGTCAAAAGTGTCCCTGGAGACCACGTTCCCTAGTGAGAGACTGCCACAAAACTCCGTGTGTCCTTCCCTTCTGAACTCTTTCTTCTCCTAGCAACAACAACCACTTACCAGTTGTTCAGGCTGGTGTTATGTCTACGTACGGTTTATTCTTCTTGGAGCAAAGAGCTGGAGAAATACAGGGGAGAATCTGTTATTACAGGTTAAACTGTTACATTCAACTTGTAGTGAGGGTCTGGTTTCTTTTTATTATACTCCAATTTTGTTGTAATGACTATTGCCTAAAATAAATAGGCAATCGACAGGGACTTAGAGATAACAGGGATGCTTAAGTGATTTTTATAGTAGCAGTTTTTGTTGTGACAGAATTTGACCTGTATTCTGGTTATTAGTTTTATTCATCACATTGGAAACTTGGCACTCCCATTGTTCATGCCATTATATGCAAAGCACTGTAGCATGAAAGTCACTTATAAAGCTGTGAAAACTCTAAGCCAAGAGGCTCACAGAACACTAAAACCTCAGCTAGGGGATATATTCTGTTTTATTTAGCTAACCATTCTAGATAATCAAAGGCTTATTCCTTTTTCAAAATATTTAGTTATTTATTTGAGAAGCCAAGTGACAGAGAGAGATGGAGACAGATCTTTCATCTGCTGGTTCACTCCCCAAATACTGGCAACAACTGGGATAAGGCCAGGCAAAGCCAGGAACCCAGGACTCTAACCAGGTCTCCTATGTGGGTGGCAGGGACCCAAGTACTTAGGCCATAATTCACTGCCTTCCCAAGAGCATTTGCAGGAAGTGGGATCAGGGGCAAAGTCTTCAACCTGAAAGACTGTACTCAGACATGGGATGCAGGCACTCCCAGCAGTGGCTTAACCCGCTGGGTTTATTCCTTTTAATCTCTAAGTACCACCCCCCCCTTTTAACCATTTGTGATACGAGGATTTCTGAAGTATTCAATACACAAATTCTTGCCTTCTCAGAATAATTTAATTCCTTTAAGCATGATGTTCAGGGTCATCATTTTGAACAGATTGCCCTTAGGGACCGAGACGTGTAGAACTGTTTGGGGCACTGTGCCCACCTAAAGCAGGGCTTTGGAACCCCCTAGTCAACTTAAAACTTCTGTTGTTGTCATTTCATTTTCCTTTGGACCTAAATTTCCTCGAGAAGTCTGTTACTGTCTCTTAACCTGCTTGCAGACCCCTTGAACCTGCTTGCAGACCCCTTGGAAACCAGACATCAATCATTACTTGTCACGTGAAATAGGTTTGGAGTAGGTGTTTGATGGTGGAAGTTTGACCTTCCTTGTATGTGGTTTATTTCTAGTACTCATTTCATCTGGTCAGAAAACTTCCTTGGTTGTGGTTTCTCAGTCATTTTTCAGTGAGCTGAGCAGAAGAGCTAGATTTTTTGCAATTTCATCTCAAACACTCATTGTCAAACCACTTGTCTGGATTTGGGTCCACAGAACAGGGATAGGAGAAGCTGTCATGTGGCTGAGTCTGAGATGTACATGTTGCCACAGAACCCTAAAATGGTGCGCAGGTTGGAGGTTGTTTTTGTAAGGTATGTGACCATGACAGGTAAACTCACTGAGTGAACTTCAAAACAGGAGCTACTGTTGCTGTCCCTTTTCAAGAGCGTGAGGCTGGCCTTACCCCAAGCTGTTGGAGACACCTTCCTCATTTGACTGAAATGGACTCCGTGTCAGAGCCGGCCAGCTTTTGGGATTCTAACACCACTGCAAAAGAAGCCATAGCTCCCCCCTTGATGACTTCATTATTTATGGCCTTCCAGTAAGAATACTACACATCTCACAGTCTTCCTCTCCTTCCACAAGTGCCATTTCTGGATAGACATGGGTTTTACTGCTATCCTGAGCCCTTCCTGCCCCACTGTACACTGTGGCTTCTAGGTGATACAAAGCAAGGCCTGGAAAAGGGAAAATTCCTTTGCCTCCAGGCCATACTGTGTGTGTGTGTTTGGGGTGAAGACAGAGTGGATAGTAATGCTATTGAACAATTAATATATTGTAAGAATGAAGTAAGATTACATAAAAAATCAACTAGCAGAGTGCGGGGTCCAGAGAGCTTACTAAACGGTAACTACTGAGTGATTTTTAACCTGAAGACTGCAACATTTAAAAAATGTAGACACTCAAAGCAGCTGGTTACTGACTTCAAGCAGGCTTTTGTCTCCTGTGACATCTTCTTAAGACTGGCAGCCTTAGGTCTAGCTAATGATGGTGCCTTCTCAAGGCCGGGAGATATTCCTGAGAAGCTACCGTTTTGCCCTTTTAGGAGGAAAAATGCAATGACTTCATGTGTAAGTTGGACCAAGAAAAGATCAATAAAACAAAATAAAGAGCTGTCACTTTCAGAGGGGAAGATGATGAGAAAGGGCTGGTGTTGAGATCCTGGCACCAGGAAGTAGGGAAGAAAACCTCCAAACACATTGTGGTTTGTTAAAACACTGAAGAGCCCCAAGTGCTACAGCGCTTGGCACTGCCACCCACTGCGCGGGAGGAGTGTCCTCAGAAGTGGGGAGTAGGGGGCAGTGCCTAATGATTGCTACAGGAGACAGAGAGTCTGCTCTTCTGCACATCTCCAGCCTGGCTTACCGCATGACCTTGACTGACTTATCTCCCTATCTTGGACAATTTCCCTAAAGTCCTCACACTCCCCAGCAAATTAAAAGGCTATTGAGGAGAATGAGGTAAAAGGAAATTTAGAGCCAGGTTCAGAAACTGTAGCCCCTCTGAATTTTTAAACACTAGATTTAAAAAATACGTATTTATTTAAGTGGCAGAGAGAGCGAGCGAGCGAGCTCTCATCTACTGGTTCATTCCCCAAATGGCCATTATGGCTAGGACAGAGCTAGAGCCAGGTCTCCCATGTGGGTGGCACGATCCCAAGCACTTGAGCCATCACTCTGTCCCCTAGGGTCTACACTGGCAGGAAGCTAGAGACAGAAGTGAATCTGGCACTCCAATGTGGGATGCAGGTGTTTGGGCTAAATACCTACTTCTAAACTGCATTTTAATGACTGTAGGCAGGTGTCCCATTTTTCAACTTACAAAGTATCTATCATCTTGGGCCCTCCCAAGGGGCTCCTGAAAGCCTCTGAGTAAATGACCCCTAGTTTCAACTGCTTTATTTACAAGTTAATTCTATCTCTTCATCAATTATATGCAAATATGTACTTCTAAAACTCCAGAGATATTTTTCCGGGCCTAACAGAAATTTGTTCCATATAGTTTTCCTAGATAACATGGTAAAAATTAAAATCTGACCTCCCTGCTAGGTCATCCAAATTGTGCAGCCCCAATGTTATTTGAAGACATCATTCAAGACCAAGTATTCTGTGGTTGTTAACCTACTTTGTTCATAACAATTACTCTAGGAATGGATAATTTTACTTTGAGGAGAAAACATGTCCCTAAACAATAATGATCTTACATGTGTCCTTTTGCCACTTTCCAGGTATCTCTTAAGGCACTGTGAGGAAGTCAGGAGTAACCCAGACTCCCACATCTCATAACCGAAACGCCATCATCCCCAGCATGACCAGAGTTGAGTATGCAGATTGTCATGAATATTTACACCTAACAGGGTCCTTTGTGCACAACTCTGAGAGACAAATGGTATTTCCAGTAATAGTTTATTGATTTCCAAATGCACAGGGCGCCAAGTCCGAACATCCTGGGATAGCAGTAAATCTCTCTTACAAAATAATTTACAGTATGAAAATGATATACTGAAACATTAACTCAACGTGTAATTCCCTTGAAAGATTGAGTGTTCCCTTGTTTAACGTAAAGTGTGGAAGGGGAAGATGACTAAGGAGGGAATGTGACTGTGCCCAGGAAAACAGGCAGAGGACAATGGGTTTGTTGCTTCTCCCCACTTATGCAGTGCAGCCTGTCACTGCACAAAGACTGGTCAGGTTTACCTTCCATCAAATGTAAATCTGCTGTGCCCTCAAGGCCTTATCCATCCCAGCACGGGCTCTGTGGCCTATCTGTGGCCTATCTGTTGTTGTTCCAGTGTACCCTGAAGGGTCTACATTTATTTTCACTGCCCTGCTCTAGCCCTGGCTCTGTTTCTGGTGTGCTCTCAGTTCCAAATGATAGCGTCTTACCAGGCAAGTCCCCAGAGGCAGGCCACCTGTTACAGCTCTGGGAATAGGCTGGGCAGGGGGCTTTAGAAACATAACTGAGTAAAGGCAATGCTAACCCCCTTGGGCTTCTTTTTCTCTTAGGGTTGGGCTGGACAGATGTGTCTTGATCTACAACAAGATTTTTTTTAGAACAGAAAGATGTCAATGTGTTTGGTATATAATAAACATGCAACTGATTTCCTTATTGAAAAGCACATACTGAACAGCTATTATGTGAGGGTGGAACTTGAGGAATTAGCAGGAGAAGAAATTCCAGGCTGGGGGAGGAGCCATCCCAGGTCCTGTCACTACTACAAAGTCGTGAATTCTAGAGGTCATCAGAGTAGCTGGCCATCCAAACTCCCCGTGTCGCAGACACCTTGGAGAAGACTGGACTGCAGTTCTCTCGGGGCTGTCGACTTGACACACTGCTTAGGAGCTGACAGCTCTTGCCAGGGAGGTGCTCTTCTGTTAAGCATCTTGTAAGCAAGCAGCTAAGCTCTGAGAACCTGGTGGCACTTCCAACAGGCTGGCAGGAACCTCTGCTGTAGCGTACAAGACAGGGTTGCTCCGAGCTTTTCTAGTTCTTAGAGTATGCGTGTGCGTGCCTGCATGCATATATATACATGCACACCCCATTTATCATTGACAAAGAGGTAACCCCCACCACATGAACACACACACAATCTAGGTATCAGCACAACAGTTCAGACTCACTGGACTCAGAACTGCCCCATCCTCACAGAGCACAGAGGAAAGATTTACTAAAAAGTAGAAAGACTTCTTTTTCTACAGCAAGGAAATTTCCAAATAAAGTCAGAGTAGAGAGAACAATCTTCACCTTTACCATTCCTGAAGATTTCTATACTCTAAAGCCAAGAAGTCTCTTATCTGTGGAGAATGGCACTAAAAAGGAAAGAGTACTCCTACTCGTGGGGCAGGCCCAAGTTAGCTATGTCTATCGAAAGCATCTGCTAGAGTGGAGGAATAAGGCTAGCTTGGTGCCATTTCTGAGCCAAATTAGTCATGTATGTCATTTTAAAAGAATTCATGATGTGGGACAGTCAGACTGTACTTGGGGAACCGGAAGTCTTTTTCCCCCCTTCCTCTGTATTTCTCAGGTGTACCATGGCATGGTACAAAAGGATCTGTCCAGAATATGGAAAGCTGGGATCACATCTGACTTCAGCATTTCCTTGCTGTGTAACTGGAGACAAGCCACTCTTATAGCTGGTATCCGTTTTATCATCTAAGAAATAGGTGTGGAGTAACACAGGGCCTGGCTTATAGCTGGTCTTCAATAGTTTATTTCCCTTCCTGGTCTGTCAAAACGGAGAGTCCCAAGTACTTCTTGGGACTGCCTTGGATTTAATGCTATCAAATCAAAGGACAATTCCTTCTAACATCTAGAAACGCGACATTTCGAAAGCAGCCAGGAATCGCTCTGACTACCAGGTTCAGCCTGGTGACACCCATACCTCATACCTGCCTCCCTTGGGATTTCTGCGATCCTGACGCCTGCAGCCAGCCAGTCAGGACACAATTCTGAGCACTCTTAACTTTTACTGACCTGGCAGGTGGGAAGCCTCGTCATGCTGGGGCTCAAGGCAAGGTGCACGCTCCAGCTTTGGGGGAAGCTGGTGCCACTGCAGGAAGCATCCTAGTTCTTACATTGATAAATGCTGCCGGCAGGAGCTTAGGAGCCTGGGCAGAAGCTGCTGTGCTGCATTTAATGCTTCCCTGGTTAAAGTTTTATCAGGTGCTGAAGACAGCAGGAGCCCATAAAGCAAATCTGCAACCCTTTCTAAGTAAAAGCAAAAGCGCTCTCCTTGAGGATTACAGACATGATAATTTATTGAGACAGGCTGGCACATATTTTTATATTCCTGTTTATATCCACTGCATAAATGCTTGGATTTTTCAAATAGTAATTTAAAGTAATAAAACATGATTAGGAGCTAAGAGCCAATCATTTATCCATTGCTAATATAGGGCTACTATTTGGAGGTCAAACAATGATTGCTAGGGAAAGATAACACAAGTTTCCAAACCCTACAGTTTTTAAAAACCTTTTGATATTTTAAGCTCTTTCAAGAGTGGCTATTGGTCCTTCTTTCAGGGTGGTTTGGCTGGATATGATCGGAGGTTGTAATCAGTGCTATGTTGAATTCTCCAGTTTTTGCAGAGACAGAGCACCAAAATCATCTTAGTCATTTGTTGGCTATCAGGTTTGAGAAACATTTTTGTCTCTCAGCCCGAGTATCCTGACATACTTAGTGAGCTAGGGTAGTCACAACTTAGCAGTGTTCATGCCTGGTAGCTTTCTGGCCTCAAGGGAATAAATCTTTTCATAGCATGCACAGGACTCAACAATGACACAACTAGACTGCTACAATAAGCAAGTATTGTTTCTGCTTCAAAACCTTCCTGCTCACACATCAATCAACTGACCCAGAAGTTTTGTGATAGGTACAGAGGTTGCAGGCAGGCAGGTGGGAGTGAGGGATTTCCTCCAACACAGGCTCCTTTGGTTCTGCTTCAGACACACTAGAGGCCTAGGCCCTGTGTTGGCAGCAACCCCAAGGTTGTTTGCATATGGTTCCATTGTATGTCTCAGAGGGATACACCAAAACATCACTAAAGGCAAAGGAGAGCGAACAAACTACCCATTTGTAAATAAAATTATCTTTCTAGTCTCATTTTATCTTAGCTTATGTGTATGAACATTCCATTTCATAACATAACTATGTTTCCTGTCCCAGGGTATCCCCTGCCTCCAAGCCATTCCTTAAATAATGCTACTGTTTCAGGAAGATGCTAGTCTAAGCTTGTAGTTTTGCATTCCCTTAGCACATCACTGCTATTTGACAGGGTAGGAATCCCGAGTTGGGACTGGGGAAAGGTAAGAGGTCCTAGCTCAGGGCAGTCTCTCATGTTGCTTAAGAACAGAGAGCCAGAGTGTGGGGAATGAGCTGAAGCCCCGTGGACAAGGGCTAGGAAAGAAGGACTCCTTCCAGACGGGGTAAAAGGAAGGTGTGTGCTGGGACACAGGGCTGACCTCTTCCCATACTGCAGTTAAGTCATATGAGGCTAAACTGGGGTGGGGCTGTCAAAAACTGAAGACTCCCACTTGGTAATCCTTTCCTGTTGTGACAAACCCACACAACTTGCAGATATCACCCAAATAATTTGTGTTCTATAAGATCCATCAGTGACTACTTTGGAAGTTCAGGCAATTTGAATTCAGATACACTAACTCTACTTTTAATCAGATTTCTTTGGTCTTCTCTCTCCTACCCCCAACAAGGTCATTTCCTTTCCATCTCTTCAATCATTTTATCATGTCCACAGTATTGAATTATGAATCTGAAGACCTGGAAAACCTCATATACTAAAAATATGTGCATCTTTCTAACTTTTAACTCTTTCTCCAACCCTAGTTTCATGCCATCTGACGGAATTCATGGCACCATATTTTCATACAGAACTGGACTTTCAGAGACTGTCTAATATGAGTCAACATATCCTATTCTGCACTCATTTATGTCATGCTTCAATATGAACAATATGGAGTTTTCTGTGAGCAGGTAGGGGAAAAACTCAGTTCAACATTATTCCAGATCCTGCCTATTAAAGTGATATTATTTGGCTGTACAATATTACAGGGGTTGGCTTTCCTGAGTCATTTCAAAGCAGCCATCGAAGGACCCCTCTTAACTGCTTCAAAGGGGCTCTTTTCCTTGACAGAGCACAACAGGAAGAGAAGCACACAGTTAGTAAGCACAACGCTGGCATCCTTCAGAGAGCTGTGTGCCCGCTGTGGATCCAGGGGTGTATCTGGTGGAAGTGTGTGTGTTGCTGGGCAGCTTTCACAGGACTCAGAAGCCATCACATACACGCTGTCACATACACACGGGGAGGGGGGTGATTCTCCGCTGGGGACGGCAAGCCTTCATGTGTCCTCTTCTTCACTGGCACCACTACAAAGGAAAAGGAGAACCGGGTGAGTTACGGCATCACAGACAGGGAGGCACCAGTCTAGGGTGGCCCAGGCTGTGCTGTCAGACATACCTGGATTCAAGTCCCAACTACCACGACTGAGCAGGGCAGCAAGGGACAAATGGCTTAATTTCTTTAATTTTTTTTTTTATCTAACTATAGGGAGAATAATGATGAAACTGACTTTATCAGGTTGCTGGAGGATTAAATAAGAGAATACATATAAAACACACAGTGCCTGGTATGCGAATAGTTATTTAAAAGATCAGGTGAAGATCATAATTTTTAAAACTTATTTGAAAAAAAAAATCAGAGGGAGTGTGGTTTCTTCTGAAGCTTAAGCCATCTAGTGTTAGCAGGGAACAACAAGAGAGCAAGGAGAGGCTATCCTCTGCCCTGCAAGTGGCACCTCACAAACCTTGGAATCAAAGACAACACAGGCCAGAGGTACATCACTGGGTTTAAATGCCATCTCTTCAGAGAAGGTAGTCTCTCTAAGTACATTCCCCAGTTATTCTCTATCATTTCTTTCATAGTTCTTATCACATCCTATAATTTGCTTGCTAGAACATACAAGAGTGGCAATACTATTTTAACTACTGCATATCTAGCACTTAAAAAAAGGGAGTGGAATAAAAACAGGAAGAGAGGGTGGGTGGGAGGGAAAGATACAAGTGAAAGTTATGGCCAGTCATTACTGTCCTGGCCAGAGTATTTCAGACGTCTATGATGTTTCAGTGGGTTGTAGAGCCCCAGAGACATGGCTCTGAGCACCACAGCTGCTCACAGGCGTGGTCCTGGGAGAGAACATGGTAGATGCAGGGATCAGGACAAGAAGGCAGAGCACACTTAGAAGGGTAAAAGTGAGCTAACTTGCCTGGTTTCTCCTTATCCACTTCCAGAGGTCACTGTCCTTAAAATATTAACAAGGGCCAGGCCTGATCCTAGGACACAGGAACTATTAATATCCCCATTTTAGATATGAAGGAAGTGAACCTCTGAGAGATGTAAAATCTGAGGACCACACACTATTCAGTCTGTGTCCTTAAAACTCAAGTTTCCGTTTTGGTTGGACACAGTTGAAAGTAGCCAGCTGGTGAGAAAAAAAGGCCTTTAGGGTAGCAGCTCCCTGCTATGACCTAGAAACTCCTCATCCGCAAGGGACTATCTATATCTACATAAAACTTGCGTTCTTTTGTATCCATTTGGGAAAGACTTTGGGAGAAAACGTCTTAGTACCTACACTAAGGGTGGAGACATTTAAGACACAGGGTCTTTACAGATCAAGGTAAATGGACTCTGAGCCAAAGACAAGCTCAGCAACCTTCACCACCCACAGTTTTGCCCTATATCCACTCCTTTTCCCTGTGTTCTTATCTAATCACAGGACCAAGGGTGCATGCTAGGACAGGCCAGACAGTGGACTGTCATTACAATAGAATTTTGTGGCATCCATCCAAAGGGAACAAAGGATCTTTTATGAAAACTTCTCATCAGAATCAAGGCAGAGTTGGAACCAGTGCCATATTTTCCTGCTTGGTATTATATCCAAAGCAAAGCTCTTACTGTTCTCTTGTCAGTTTTACGTCAAATCTGAGGGCATGGTGCCTGTGCCCTTTCCCCAAGCTGCAGTTAACTTTTTAGCGTTCTTAAGATATGCAGTTTAAAGGGTTCATGAACCTGCTGAAACTGCAGACAACAGTTTTGTCTGTGTGTCCCTTTGTCTGAGAGAGACCATAATTTTCATCATATATTCAAAGAGGTCAACGACCACCCCTCCGCCCACAGACAATAATCAAATGTGTATAAAAAATTTTTTTTTCCTAGTTGTCAGGTTCTTTACTGTAAGAATTGGAGAGTGGCTCAGGAAAAAAGATTTAAAGTCCTGACTGAGAGTATCTTTTCTCATTACCTTAAAAAGAGACCTGTTTTGGGACCCAAAAGATGTAATTTATCCCCAAGTTTAAAAAACAAATCCTTGGGATTCTGGCTCTTATCAATCCCATCATATGCTTAATATGTTCTGACTGCTTTCTACGTGTTAGGCATGATGCTAGGCATCACAGCAAATAAGATGGACGCAGCAGTTGCCCTTGTGGATTTTATAGCTTAGTAGGTGTGACAGAAAGAGGGGGCATGGAGGGGAGACAGGAGGGAGGGGGAGAGAGGGAAAGAAAAATGTTTTTCAGAGTAGCATCTTTGAAGCATCTTCTTTTCACAATAACCCACTTTCGTGCAGTCTCTCCTTAAGTGTTAACCTGATGGCCTAACAGGTATGAGACATCATCTCTCCTGAATCTTCCTCCTTCCCTTTGTAAATCAGGTCATCCAGTCATCCATCTTCCTAGGATTCTTCCTGAGACACCCTAGAAGTCTCCACTTTGCCCAAATGAAGCAACACAGCCCCCCTCCACTTCAGCCACTCAGCTTCCTCTGAAATCTACTTTACGGTTAAGATTAATAACTAGATACCATATGTTCTCCCTGATCGGTGACAACTGACTGAACACCAAAAAGGAAACCTGTTGAAGTGGAATGGACACTATGGGAAACGGTGACTTGATCAGCATAGCCCTGACTGTTAATGAACAACTTAATACATTATCCCTCTTAGTAGTTTTTTTGTCTGTTCTACTTAATATGACTGGTTTAATTCTGTAATTAATACACAGTTATTCTTAAGTGTTGAAATTTAACTGAAATGTGATCCCTGTTAAACATAAGAGTAGGAATAAGAGAGGGAAGAGATATATAATTTGGGACATGCTCAAGCTGACTTGCCCCAAATGGTAGAGTTAGAAACATACCAGGGGACTCCAATTTAATCCCATCAAGGTGGCATGTACCAATGCCATCTCACTAGTCCAAGTGATCAATTTCAGTTCACAATTGATCATAATGAAAGGACTAAGAGTCAAAGGGAGCACATAAGCAAGTCTAGTACCTGCTAACACTAACCGATAGAATAAATAAAGGGGAGAGTGATCCAACATGGGAAGTGAGATACTCAGCAGACTCATAGAATGGCAGATGTCCTGAATGGCACTCTGGCCTCAGAGTCAGCCCTAAAGGCATTCAGATCTGGCTGAAAAGCCCATGAGAGTATTTCAGGCATGGAAAGCCAAGACACTCTGGCAAAAGATCTCTGTGAGTGAGATCTCAGTGGAAAGAACAGGTCTTCAAAGAAGGAGGTACCTTTCTCTGAAGGGAGGAGAGAACCTCCACTTTGACTATGACCTTGTCTAAACAAGATAAGAGTCGGAGAACTCAGAGGGCTTCCATAGCCTTGGAAACTCATGACTGGAGCATAGGGAGATTACTGATGCCATAGACAGGAGTGTCAATTGGTAAAGTCAACAACAGGAGTCACTGTGCACTTACTCCTCATGTAGGATCTCTGTCCTTAATGTGCTGTGCATTGAGATTTAATGCTATAACAAGTACTCAAATAATATATTTCACTTTGTGTTTCTATGGGGGTGCAAACTGTTGAAATCTTTACTTAATGCATACTAAACTGATCCTCTGTAAAAAAAAAAAAAAAGAAAATAAAGAAAAGAAAAGAAAAGAAACTATCAACTCCCAACTTGACTCTCACTGGGATTAAACATGACAATAGGTCTGATCTGATTTCATCATCATTAAAAAAAAATCATCTATTATTTTTCACCTTATGTTTCTGTGTGGGAGCAAACTGTTGAAATCCTTACTTAATGTATACTAAGCTGATCTTCTGTATATTAAGATAATCGAAAATGAATCTTGATGTGAATGGAAGGGGAGAGGGAGTGGGAAAGGGGAGGGTGTGGGTGGGAGGGACGGTATGGGGGGGAAGCCATAGTAATCCATTATTCGTACTTTGGAAACGTATATTCATTAAATAAAAGTTAAAAAAAAATAAAAAAAAAAGATTAATAACTAGAGTGGGATTCAGAGGTTATCTAATTTCTTTATAATGTTCGTTTATAATAATGAAGTGAAGTGTTAGGCAGAGAGCCCCCATTCCACAGCAGGCTCTTACCAATGACAGAGGCAGCATCATGCAATGACTCTGACATTACCAGACTGAAATAGGTTCCAATCCCTGGGTAAGTCACCAAGTCTTTCTGAATCTGTGACCTCATGGTAATACTATCTATCTTACAGGGTTATTATGAAAGCTTCACACATTCTGTACAATACAAATGACAAGAAATCTTGGCCTCCTTCCATATTATATTGAATAAAAACCTGCCTCCCTGGGTCTGTGTCACAGTGCAGTGGGTTAAGCTGCCACCTGCAATGCCAGCATCCCATCTGAGTACTGCTTTGAGTCCTGACTGCTCCATTCCCAATCCAGCGCCCTGCTAATGTATCTGAGAAAGCAGAGACGGCCCAAGTACTTGGGCCCCTACCATGTATGTAGGAGACTTGAAGGGAGAGCCAAGCTCCTGGCTTCGGTCTGGGTCAGCCCTGGGTGTTGTAGACATTTGGGGATTGAACAAGTAGGTGAAGATCTCTTTCTCTGTCTCTCCCTCTCTATAACTCTATCTTTCAAATAAGTAAAATAAAGTCTTTAAAACAAAAACAAAACCTGCCTCCTCCTAACTTTCCCTCAATGGTCCTACTATGGGCGTCTGAAACATTACCTTCTAGAACAAGCATGTACCAATTCCTTTCAAATACTGGAGAGCAGCAGTAATGTTGCTTTGATTGCCTGGAGAGTTCTGTTTGTCTATTTTTAAATGACAATTCCAGATGGACAGGTATTGGATAAAAGACTGAGTTCCTTGGCTCTGACCCTCTTCTATGTGGTAGACCTCTAGAAAAATCCATCTCCTGCCAAATACTGATGAGGACAAATACTGAGTGAAATTTAGTTAAGTGGCCTTATCTCAGTCACTGATTGATCTAATTTAGAAGCACTGTTGTATCTAAAAGTGGTAGTCTTACTGGATAAAGAAATTATGGGATATATACTCTATAGGATACTACACAGTAGTAAATAACAATGAAATCCGATCATTTGCAACAAAATGGAGGAATCTGGAAAACATCATGCTGAGTGAAATAAGCCAGTCCCAAAGGGACAAATATCATATGTTCTCCCTGATCGGTGACAACTAACCGAGCACCAAAAAGGAAATCTGTTAAAGTGAAATGGACACTATGAGAAACAGTGACTTGATCAGCCCTTGCGCTGACTGTTGATGAACAACTTAATACTTTATCCCTTTTAGTATTTTTTTGGGTTGCTCTACTTAATACTATTGGTTAAATTCTGTAATTAATACACGGTTATTCTTAAGTGTTGAAACTTAACTGAAAAGTGATCCCTGTTAAATATAAGAGTGGGAATAAGAGAGGGAAGAGATGTGCAATTCGGGACATGCTCAATCGGACTTGCCCCAAATGGTAGAGTTAGAAACATACCAGGGGATTCCAATTCAATCCTATCAAGGTGGCATGTACCAATGCCATCTCACTAGTCCAAGTGATCAATTTCTATTCACAATTGATCATAATGGTAGGACTAAGAGTCAAAGGGATCACATAAACAAGACTAGTGTCTGAAAATACCAACCGATAGAATAAGAAAAATAGAGAGAACGATCCAACATGGGAAGTGGGATACACAGCAGACTGATAGAATGGCGGATGTCCTAAACAGTACTCTGGCTTCAGAATCAGCCCTTAAGGCATGTAGATCCGGCTGAAAAGCCATGAGAGTATTTCAGGCATGGAAAGCCAAGACACTCTGGCCAAAAAAAAAAACAAAAAAACAAACAAACAAACAAAAAAAAACAAAAACAAAAAACAAAAAACAAAAACAAAAACAAACCTAAATGAAAGATCTCTGTGAGTGAGATCCCAGTGGAAAGAACAGGTCATCAAAGAAGGAGGTACCTTTCTCTGAAGGGAGGAGAGAACTTCCACTTTGACTATGACCTTGTCTAAATATGATCAGTCAGTGACCTCAAAAGGCTTCCATAGCCTTGGCAACTCATGACAAGAGCCTAGGGTGATTACTGATGCCATAAACAAGAGTGTCAAATTATTAAGTCAACAACAGGAGTCACTGTGCACTTACTCCTCATGTAGGATCTCTGTCCTTAATGTGCTGTACATTGTGATTTAATGTTATAACCAGTACTCAATCAGTATTTTACACTTTGTGTTTCTGTGTGGGTGCAAACTGTTGAGAGCTTTACTTAATATATGCTAAATTGATCTTCTGTATATAAAGAGAATTGAAAATGAATCTTGATGTGAATGGAAGGGGAGAGGGAGCGGGAGAGGGGAGGGTTGTGGGTGGAAGGGAAGTTATGAGGGGAAAAAGCCATTGTAATCCATAAGCTGTACTTTGGAAATTTATATTCATTAAATAAAAGTTAAAAAAAAGGGGGTGGTCTTAGAAACACATACTCTTGTGGTACATATGACTTTCTAGGGAGCATTTGGGCATAGACCATTTTAAGGAAATATCAGTCTGGATTTCTAGCTTCTATATATGCTTTTTCCTAAAACTGACCTTCCCAGGACATGCCTGTGGCCTAGAGGTTCTCTTCTCAGCCACTCCCCCTTTAACATACTTCACCTACCTTAGAGAAGCATTCCTCACCTCCTGGATCTGACTAGGTGGCAGTCTCAGAGTCTCTCACTTCTAAAAGGAGTCCTGGGAGAGTCGGGTGAGAACAGTAGGGGACAGAGTCCCTTATTTCCTCCAGGTAGTAAACTCTAGGCAAGGTTGTATGCTCTATATATCTAAGACTGTCATTCAGAAGACAGATGTCACTGGCATGAGTGATGTACTAATATGTTTATTTCAGTTTAAAAAATGATATCAGATTTGATCTGACAGAAAGCAAGTCTGATTTGGCTGCAGGTATGACCGTAAGAACTGGTTTTGCCAATTAGATTATGCCTTGTAAACTTAGTTAGCTAAATCTGCAGTGCCAATGTTTTAACAAAACATAAAAGCTCATATAAACTATCAAATATATCAGAAATCACATCCTTCACAACTATCTAAACTTGATACATAATTTCAAGAGTTAATTAAAAATGGGCAAGAAACATATACTTTTTCTAAATTCTATTTTTTAAAGATATATTTTATTTATTTGAAAGAGTTACACAGAGAGGTAGAGACAGAGTGAGACAGAAAGGTCTTCCACCTGCTGGTTCACTCCCCAAATGGCCGCAATGGCTGGAGCTGCACCGATCCTAAGCAAGGAGATTCTTCTGGGTCTCCCAAGTGGGTGCAGGAGCCCAAGGACTTGAGCTATCCTTTGCTGCTTTCCCAAGCGCATTACCAGGGAGCTGGGTCAGAAATGAAGCAACCGGGACTCAAACTGGTGCCCATATGAGATGATGGCCCTGCAGGCAGGGGTTTTAACCCACTGTGCCACTGCGCTGGCCTCTCTAAATTCTTTTAGGGGATACGGAACCAAAGAGTTTAACTGAATGAACTGGGAGCTACCAAATTCTGACTGGGAGGTGGCATGAAATTTAACACTTCCCCAATTGGGGTAAGGCTGGAGGCATCCCAGCCAGCAGAATGCTGTCCCTTCCGAGTTGGGCACCTGACTGATGAGGAACCCTTTTTACTTGCTCTGGTGCCTGTGACATTCAAGAGTTGTTAGAGGCAGACCACAAGCCCCCATTACACTCAGTCCCTAAACACCTGCTGATAAAGTGATGAACATGGAGAAGGGTTTCACTGCCTCATCATTTATTAGTCTGTTTGAAGAGGCAGTTCAACTGCTCAGCTTCTGTCCCCAAAGCTGTAGGGGCATAAGAGGAAGTTAATAAATGTGGTGGCAGGTACTCTGACTTTGTAATAGTTTTGTTTTCTGCGCTTATAATGTAACTTATTTGATTTGGCATCACTCATGTCTGCTGAGTTCTTGTCAATTTATTAATTAATTATTGCTGTATCAACTCAGGAGGATACAGACATTCAGAGGTATTGACAAGGGAGGAAGGCTAGATTCAAGCAGACTTAGTTTTCTCTCAGGCACTGTATACGTAGCTAACTGGCAAGTCTTAAGCTTTCTGCCTTTTAGAAAGCAGCTGCCTAGTTCCAGTATGTAGGTGGGGTCTTCAAATGTTTGTGGAGGGGTAGGTATTATGGCACAGCAGGTTAAGCCACCACTTGGGATACTCCTAGTGGAGCCTGGGATTTAGTTCCCACCTGTGTTTCTTTCTTTCTTTCTTTTTTTTTTTTTTTTTTTTTTTTTGGACAGGCAGAGTTAGACAGTGAGAGAGAGAGAGAGAGAGACAGACAGAGACAGCGAGCGAGAGAGAGACAGCGAGAAAGGTCTTCCTTCCGTTGGTTCACCCCCCCAAATGGCCGCTACGGCCGGCGCTGCACCGATTTGAAGCCAGGAGCCAGGTGTCTCCCCCTGGTATCCCATGAGAATGCAGGGCCCAAGCACTTGGGCCATCCTCCACTGCCTTCCTGGGGCCACAGCAGAGAGCTGGACTGGAAGAGGAGCAACAGGGACAGAACCGGTGCCCCAACCGGGACTAGAACCGGGGGTGCCGGCGCTGCAGGTGGAGGATTAGCCCAGTGAGCTGCGGCGCCAGCCCCGATCTGTGTTTCTGATCCAGTTTCCTGTTCATGTGCACCGTTGGAGGCAGTACATGATAGCACAAGTAAGTAGCGGGTCCCTGCCACCTACTTGTAAGACTCAGATGTAGTTCTTGTCTCCTGGCTTCAGCCTGGACCAGCCCCAGCTACTGTGGGCATTTGGGGAGTGAACTAGCAGATGGAAGATTTCTTTTCCTCTCTGTGTGGCTTGCCTTTCAAACAAATAAAGTTTAAAGAGGTTTGTGGAAAATGAACATTATCATTTAATTCTACTTTCCATGACTTTTTGAAACATCCTTGTACATGCTCAGTCCTGCTAAAGGGATGGAGCAAAGGCTCATATCCAGAAACATTCCTCCATGATATGGCAGAACTGTCACTTTTGTCCCCAATGTCCCAGATTCATTTGCAAGTGACAGGGTTACTGTGCTATAAGGGATCAAAACATAAATTTAGCAGCTACCTGTGGGACTAGAAAGGCACACATATAAAATAAAGTAAAATGGTCGTAGTTTATCATAGGTTAACTGAGAAAAACATGATTCAGCTAGTCAGGTCCTGGTTCCGCCGTGTGACATTGGGACTCAGTCTCCTTCACTAGGAAAGGATGCTGCTGCGCATTGTAAGTGATATTTAGGAAAACCCCAAACCAAACCAAACCAAAGCTGAATCTTTCCAACCATGACACACTTGCTGAGGTAACTAATTTGCCCTCCTCTGTACTATTTTATCTCTGTTTCCAATCCCTCACTCCCACCCTCACCTCCATCCTCAACCCCACCACTCCTTCCCTACCCCCTCCATCTCCTCAGTCTGCAGGCTGATCTAAATGTTCCAAGTTCTTTCCTGTCTTCTGACTTGGCCCAAATACTAGGTCGATGAATGGTACTGCTTGATCAGCACCAGGGTCAGACCCAAGAATAATCCTGGTATGAGCAAAACTTCACGATTCCTCGTTTCATTGTGGTTTAGGGGTTTACTCATTGTCCCATGAACTGTGCTGAGCAATTTATGCACATAATCTCTGAATCCTAAAAACAGTTTCTAGTATCGTTTTCTCCAATCTACAGATGAGAAAACGGAGATATTACTAAAGCTGCTGGCAGATGTTTCTGCAGAAGAGAAAACTGAGACCCAGAAAAGCTATATGACTTGATCAAGGTACACTTTGCTAGCTTGCAAAGCTAGCAATCAGACTCCAGAACTCTCAGAAGTGAAAGCAAACTTGCGTAAGAAGTGAGCCTGTGTCTTCTGACCCCTGGTCACCCAGCCAGTAAGTCACAGACATTTAAATTTTTGCAGCTTGAGTTTGTCAACTGAAAAATGGAGTAGTCATACCTTTTATTAAGAGTTATTATAATGAGATGAAATATACATACACACAGTTTAAGATGAAAAAAAAAAAACACAAGATCACTTTAAGAGGAGGAAATACAGATACTTGGTTTGTTTCAGCCCTCACAGCTGGCTCTGCCTACATACGGGAGGCCTCTGAGAGAGGTGTGGGTCCCCAGTGTGGCCCCAGGTTGGCACCCTGACCACAGTGTCAAGTTTGACCTCCATGTCCTTTGCGGCCTATTTTCCATTTCCACAGGTCCTACCCTTCTTGCACATGGCAGGGCCTGTGTGGGTGGTGCCTGCTTCTAGGGACGACAGAAAGGAGCCAGCAGCCCTGCCCAGGCAGTGCCTTGCTTTAGTGAGCAAGTAAAGTATTTGAACAGAAGTAACGGCAGGCTACTTAGCCTGCCAATGTCTGGTTTGCCCTCAGAACTCTCTTCTTTAGAACTGAGAGTCCTTTGCTGCTGCTAGATTTAGAATGGAATAATTTATAACCTTTTTTGTAGTTAAAAAGGAACTTTTCTATTTTGCTGCCTTTTACATTCTGAAATAAACAAGCATTGTTTCTATAAAAAGAAAGGTTCCATAGTATTATCTACCAAGGATAATCACCATTAGCACATTAATATATTTTCCCATATTCCTTCTATACATGTATAAAAATGCATCTCTATATTTTCTAAAACTGACTCACAGTTCACAGTCTCGGTCATAATTTGCTTTTCCCACTCAACTACCAATCACGAACATCTTTTCTTTCAAAATATGTATTGCTATAAGACTATGATTCATGATTGAATTATATCAATTTAGCTATCTAATATTGGACATTTAAATTACTTCTAACTTTTTCCTATTACCAACATGTCTCTGATACAAACCACTGTGGATGAATCATTCTTAATTATTTCAAAAGGAAAAAAATCCCAGAAGAGTCAAAAGACATGTATGTTTTAAATAAACTAATTTTTAGACCAGCTTTAGAGTTACAAGAAAACTGAAAGACAGTACAGAAAGTCTCCATATCTAGTTTCCTCTATCAACAGCATATTAGCTTGGCATATTTATTACAATGAACCAATACTGATACATTAATATTAACTAAAGCCTGTATTTTATTTAAACGTGTTTAGTTTTCTCCTAATGTCCCTTTTTCTGTCCCAGATTTCACCCAGAAAACCACATTTAGTCATTTTGACTCTTGGCTATGACTTTTCTTTTTTATGGACCATGAGAGTTTTGAGTAGTACTGGTCAGATACTTTGTAGAATGTTCCCCAATTGTGGTTTGCCTGCTGTTTTTCTCCTATATAGGCTATGATTACGGGCTTTTGGATGGCAAACTACAGAGGTTAAAGTCCCACTACCTAATATCAAAGGCACAATTTCAGTATTGCTTAGCACTACTGATGTTGACTTTAGCCACCTGGTTGAGGTAGTGCTTGTAAGGTTCTTTCATGGTACAGTCACTTTTCCCACATTTCCATAGTGTACTCTTCTGAAGGAAGTTACAATAAGGAGCTCACACTTAGAAAAGTATAAAATATCTGAAATACTTGTGGACATGAGATTTAGTGCTCTTCATTTACTTATTCAATGATTTAATTATGTAAGTATCAACTGATATATAGTTGATTTATACTTTGGGTTATAATCCAATACTACCTGTCTTGTTGCTTCAATTGGCCAACTTTGGCCTTTCAGAGCTTTTAGTTGGCTTCCGTGTTCCCTTCAACCTGCGTTTGTTTTGTTTCTGAGTACTTTCTTACTTCCAGGTACCTAAAATCTCCAGGTTTAGCTTATCTATTTCATGCTCTATTCCTAGAACAGATAATTGTTCCAGGGAGCATATATTTTTAAAGGCATTTGATACATTTAACTTCTGTGTTATGTGGCTTCCTGTTGAACTTCAGGAAGAAAATTCCAAGGAGTATTAAGCTTTTCCTTTTCTCCACCTTTATGATGGCCCAAGCAACTCCATGGAGTTGGAGGAGTTACAAGCAAAAAATAACCCAAGGTTTTACTCTCCCAGATTCTAGCACCTTCAGGAAATTCAACTAATCGTGTTTCCTCATCTTCTTTTAGCATGTGAATAATGGAAACCAAATCTCTTCCAAGTAGTTTTCTTCAACAGAAATCTTAAACATTAAGATTTAATAAAATGCTGAACTTGAAGTTTCCTGTTGTCTCAGCTGTTGTTTCTTTCATGTTATCAAAAGGAGAGGGAGAAAGGATCAGTAAATACTACTGACATCAATTTCTAATCTCTGAATAGTAGCGTTCTGAGTATTGGAGGAGGAGAGAGCAAATGAGTAGATCTTAGTAGGTATGAATTGAGAAAGGAGAGCAGAAGGGAGGGGAGGGGAGGGGAGGAGAGGGGAGAGGGGAGGGAAGGGGAAAGGGGAGGGAATGGGAGAGGGGAGGGGAGGGGAAAGGGGAGGGGAAGGGAGAGGGGAGGGGAGGGGAGAAGAGGAGAGGGGGAGGGGAGGAGAGGAGAGGAGAGGGGGAGGGGAGGAGCAGGGGAGGGGAGGAGAGGTGGAGGAGAGGGGAGGGGAGAGGTGAGGGGTGAGGAGGGAAGGGGAGGAGAGGAGAGGGGGAGGGGAGGGGAGAGGTGAGGGGGACGGGAGGGGAGGGGGAGAGGAGAGGTGGAGAGGAGAGGAGGAGAGGAGAGGGGAGGGGAGGGGAGGGGAGGGGAGAGGGGAGGAGAAGAGGAGGGGAGGAGGAGGGGAGGAGGAGGGGAGGGGGAGGGGAGGGGAGGGGAGGGGAGGAGGAGAATATCTCATGATGACCCTGGTTGAGGTCCTGAAGTTGTAGAAAGCTGGACTTTGGAAGCATATCAACACTTAAGAGAACTTGTGCTACTTCTCATGTGGCAGAGGATTATGAATGTGGATTTAGGAGTTAGAAACATCTGGGTTTGAGTCGCAGCTCTGTCACTAGCTATGGGATTTTGAATTCCATGTTTTTACTTGGAAATGGAGGACAATTTAGCATTGCCTGGAAGTTGCTGAGAGAGAGCTGAATGAGATTCATGTACATAGAATGCTTGGCACCTGCGCAAGCACGCACACACACACACACACACACACACACACACAAGTGCTTGGCATGATACCTGTCACACAATAAGTGTTCAATGCATTTTCTAGTTAATTAGTAATAGTACATAAAAAAAAAAACCAAAGCTAAAATCACTCTGTGAGATGATAGCACAGTGAGGGTGACTGAAAATCATTTTCTGGCTCCTAATTTGTCTTGAAGATTGTTACTTATTCACACAAAAAAGAGAGTTGCTAGCACTGTCATCAGTGCACTGTAGGTACTATGTTGTCATCTGAATGGGTTTAAGACTAATCTCTTGGTATTTGATATCAGGACATTTGTCAGTAACGACATTAACACATTAACAGCTATCATATACAGAACGCTTTCTACGTGCCACGCTTATACTCAAAACCTTAGGCATACCACTTCCCTATCCTACTGAGTCCAACAGCAAGACCTGGTTACTTACCATGAACAACCTCTACCCTGTCTTTCCATCCCTCCTCTCCACCATCACACTATCTTGATTGGTCTTTCTGCTTCTACTACTAATATACGATTGTCCATTTTTCAAACTGTATTTCGAGTAGCATTTTTTTCACATGTCACTGGCCCATTTAAAAACTTTTCAATGTCTTTCTATAACCCTGAGAGTAAAGCTCATGGTCCACAAATCCCTAAACACTTCACCTCCTGCTTACCTCTCCAACATAATTCATGCCATCTGCTAACCACATGGATTTCTGTTCCTCAAATAAGCTGAGCCTGTTCCTACCCTAAGGCTTTTGCATTTTCTGTTGTGTCTGAACAGCTTTTTCCCTTACATACTGGAATAACTGACTCCTTAACATTCAGGTCTCAGCTCCAATGTCACCTTCTCAGAGGCTGTTCCTGACCAAGCAAGTAGTCACTACCCATGCATGATTATATCAGACTGTTGTATTCATAGTACCAACCACTATCTGACATTATTTCAGATGGCAAGGGCCTTTAATTATTTGTTCCTTGCTGTATCACCAGTATCTGGTGATGTGTTTGGTACTAATGAAACCATAAATGATCAAAACAACCCAATAAACTATTACTGTTCCAGAAGCCTTCCCAGGCAAACTGTGGGCCATTTGCTAGTCTTGGAGCTAACTCATGGATAGCTTACTTCTATGGGTGAATCCAGGCTCCATTTCTTCTCTAATTGTCAATGCAATGAAAAAACTGTACAACATGTAACTACTAGGATACCAGGTGTGCTGTATCATGAACGATTATTTTCAAACAACTAAGTCTTACTAGCAAAAGACAGGGGGTGCTGCTGTGACCGAGGACAAAGCAGGAGTAAGTTCATGTCCAGCCCTCCCCAAACAAACTTGAAAAGTCAAGTCATTTCCATGAGGAAACGTCCTCACGTGGCTTCCCTATAAAACAGCTGCACATCTGGCAACTTCCAAGCCTCTGCAATCCAACTGTGAGCTGTTCTCAAGGCAGACCTGGATTCCACAACTTTAACCATTTATCGCTCACCCTGGTGGTATATAAAGGGAGAGACATGGATAGGAGCAAGCCATCTAGGTCGAGATGGAGGTGAAGGGGTGCTTAATTCATTGTTTCACTCATTTCTTCCTATGAAAGTCGGCTGAGGCATGGATCCAGAAGTGGGAGAGCTGGGTTACTGTGGTAGCTGTGACCAACAGTTGAAAAAGCACACAAGTAAGCTTCAAGGCCTATTTCAGCACACATCAGCAGTATGCCCTTGAATGAGATGCTCTTTAAAGTTTCAACTGGAATGAAGGAGCAGAGAAATGAGTGACATACCACATTCTCACAGCTAGGCAGCGCTGGAACTACCACCAAGGCCTGGCCTTTGTTTTTTAGCCCTAGGCAGGAGGCTCAATGATGAGTGAAGGCAGCAGCATATGAGTGGGCTTTTAAGTGAGCCTGGCTGCATTTATCCAGCCACGTTACTACCTCTGCTGTCGCTGAAGATTTTCCAAGGCCTTGGTGGACTCAAACACCAGATTGGGCATCAATCACTCGGAAAAATTCCTTCCTTGCTAGAGGGATCCCAATAACTTGTCTGTCTGGATGTCTGTCTCAAGTGCAGCTAGATTTTTTTCAGTGTTTACAACTGCAGCTGGTCAATGACTTTCCTGTTGTAACTTGGCTGCAAAAGTGGTCATTTCTCTCAGAGCTTCACCTTGGTTTTTGCAGGCTCCAGCAGTTAGGCAAAAATGGCCTGCCACTATAAGACTCTTCCCTGGACTTAAGATAGAGTGTCTTCAGGTCAGATACTGGTTTCAATATCAATGCTTTTTGTCTTGAGGCAAGAGACATCAAGGTCTTGCCATTTTAATCAGGTTGCCTAACAAATAGTACAGATATGTCCCCTTGTCTGTCTTCAGGGAACCTGCTTTGGTCTTGCAGCCTCCAGGGTTCC
The DNA here is from genome assembly GCF_051225735.1 of Oryctolagus cuniculus. Classification (NCBI taxonomy): domain Eukaryota; kingdom Metazoa; phylum Chordata; class Mammalia; order Lagomorpha; family Leporidae; genus Oryctolagus; species Oryctolagus cuniculus. Next base: position 30,231,645 of record NC_142867.1, read on the forward strand.
AGCAGTTCAGGGACTCAGTGTACCTTAGCCTGGCTATGCTGCAATGTCAGTCTTGCCATTGAAGCTCCTTGGAGGCTGGATCTGCTTCTCATTCACACACTGTAACAGTCTCACAATCTGCCTTGCCCAGGAGAAGGGATTTAGCTGGTGAGGTAAAAAGCTGGGAGGAAGGGCTAGTGCTGTGGCATAGTGGGTAAGGCTGCCACCTGCAGTGCTGGCATCCCAAATGGGTGCTAGTTTGAGTCCCAGCTGTTCCACTTCCGAGCCAGCTCTCTGTTGTGGCCTGGGAAAGCAGTAGAAGATGGTCCAGCTCCTTGGGCCCCTGCACCCGCATGGGAGACCAGGAGGAAACTCCTGGCTTCAGATCAACACAGTTCCAGCTGTTGCAGTTAGGGAGTGAAACAGCGGATGGAAGACCTCTCTCTCTCTCTGTGCCTGTCCTTTTCTATATAACTCCTACTTGCAAATAAATCTTTAAAAAAAAAAATAAAAAGGTGGGGAGGGCAGACCTTCAAGTCAGAAACAATGACCAGCAGGAAAAGATGACCTTTCTCCCAGGAAAATTAAACTCTGCCTACTAGAAAAATAAAGGAGGTAGTATAATGTTAGGATAGTCGACTTTGGAGTAAAACCAAATTTCCCAACTAAGCCCTTCAAATGAATTACATGACTCTTGGAAAACTATTTCACCTCTCTATGCCCAGTTTCCTCATCTGTGACGTGGGAAGTCATTGATACATTTGCTTTTTCAGGGAACAAATAGTTATTGAGTACCAGCAACAAATCAGGCACTCTGATAGGTCTGACATTACAGCAGTGAACAAGATTGATGGGGGGGGGGGGCAATGCTGTAGTGTAGGTTAAGCGTTGGCCCTCCTTGTCAATCTTTTGCCTGCGGTTCTGGCATCCCATATGGGTGCTGGCTTGTGTCCCAGCTGCTCCTCTTCCTATCCAGCTCTCTGCTTATGGCCTGGGAAAGCAGTGGAAGATGGCCTAAGTGTTTGGGTCCCTGTACCCATGTGGGAGACTAGGAAAAAGCTCCTGGCTTCTGGCTTTGGATCAGCTCAGCTTTGGCCATTGTGGCCATTTGGGGAGTGAACCAGCAGATGAAGATCTCTCTCTCTCCCTCTCTCTGTAACTCTGCTTCTCAAGTGAATTTAAAAAAAAAAAGAAGAAAAAAAAAGGATGACAAGGTCCTTGTTGCCTTTGGGCTTAATTTCTCACAAGGTAAAAATAAATAAGTAAACAAATAATTTTAGATGGTGGAAAATACTATGAAGAAATTGGGGTCAACTCAAGAAAGAGAAAACACCAGAATCTACTTCTTAGAACTGATAAGGCCCCCTTCGTGATCCTATAGCCCAGGACAAGATGTCTGGTGTAGGAGCGAGCAGCAGGCCTGGGCCAGGGAAATGCTTGGTTCTGATCCAGCAGGTGGAAGGTATTTGGCTGAAAGAGTGCTTATGTCTTGGCAGGAGCTTTTTGAGCCTCTGAAATATGAGGCCTGTCAGCTTCAGAGCCGCCTGGAGTCAACAGGCAGTAACACCTCCAGGTGTCTCTTTTCCTTTCCATACATCACCCCGCCCCCAATTCTTTCATTCCCTCACCAGTGAGGAAAGATTATTTGGGAAATAAAGGCCAATAAACTGTGTGCATTGAAAAAAAAAAAAAAAAGAACTGATAATGGATTTAAAGTGTTTAGCATACTGCCTAGTAAGTAATGAGCACTCAACCAAATTCAACTATTCTTACATGACTAACCAGTCTAAAGTCAGTCACTTCTCTTTCATTTCACAGTGACTGAGTCCCTACTGCATTCTGTCAGTGACAGAATAGAGGAGAGTCTGACAGGGTCTGTGCCCTTAAGAAGCTCACAGTCTGGCAAAGAATGTTTGGGAGAAGGAAGAAGTGAGTTCCACCTAGAGAATCAGGCAAGTCTGTATTACTCAGGGGTAACAAAAGGCCATGGATGTATTTTCCAGGAATACAATGGGGCCAGGAGGAAATCATGCCAGGTGGAGGCAGTAGCCTGAACCGACTCTTGAAATGTGAAAGAGATCAGCGTGTTTAGGGAGCTGTGCAAAGTTCAGGACAGCACACAGAGAGACAAAGTGACTCATCAGCAGCTCTCGGCACTTATCTTCATGGGCCATGCTTAGTGTCTCCTAAGTAGATGAGAGGCGTAGGCAGGAAAAAATAGGTAGTGAGAAAATGTCAGAGCTCCATGTGGTGTCTACCACACTGCCAGCACTCCAAATTGGGAACAAGATCCATGTTTACAATAGTCAGGCTCTGTTCTGTGTGTCCCTCCCCACAGCAGCACAAACAGATGTTCCTGGTTAAAAACAAACAAACCAAAAACACCCAGTAGTATCTCAATATACAGCCTGTGTGTGGGCAGGCAGGCAGGCATTAGGCTGCTCAAATGTGGTAATATCATCAGCCTAGAAGAGTAACACATGAGCCAATGTGCTGATGCCAGGGTTCCGGAGTGAATGGACAGCCTTTTTTTTTGTTGCCAAAGTCTATGGCCCATGCCAGGGGAAGTGAGAGGATACTGACATGGGGTGATGTATGGAAAGGAAGCTTGTGCCTAGTTAGTAACTCAGGCATCTCTACCAGCATGTCTTCTAGGAGATGAATATAACTACAGTGTGGAGGTTTGAAGAAGGGAACAGAAGATCCCCATTTCATGGCTTGGTTTCTTGCCTGTTTACTACTCAGTTCTATCCTTCCCCTTGCAGAAAATGCTTTTGTTATGAGTTTCCCAGAAAACGGGGAAGAAGGTAAGAAAGCTCTTTCCACCTGTCCCTGACCCTCAATACTCCAAAAGCTCATGATGTACCCAGCAGGTATGGAATATAGGAATCTATCCCTACTGGAGTTTGAGACAGACAGCTGAGGAGATGAACATCAAATTCAATTTACTTTCAGTCACTCTTTCCAGAGACTCTCTTTGCATTGCAGTTTAACGCTGTCACATGACAGTGTGGTCACCACTAGATGATTCAAAACACAGGGAAACACCAAGTGGGAGAGCCAAGGCAGAATGCAACAAGGAATCAAACACTGCAGCTTTCCATCCTTTCCACTGCCCAGTCTCAAGACTGAAGAAAGCCCATCGCCTGAACTCAAATGGCTTTCTATGTACTGGAGAAAGGTAACAGACACCTAACACGACAGCATGTGAGAAACAGCCAAGGCCTGCACCACTTTCAAACTTCTCCCATAAGCTATTAAGCCTAAAGTCCCTATTAAAGTCATTCCTTCAGGTACTGGACTTAGAAGGTTTCTGAACTTAAAAGTCTGTATATATTACAAGATAAGGATAAGCCATAGGGCCCCATAAACCACAGATGAGTTTCTGGGTAAGCCAACTGTCATCTTAGATGCTGACAGGATGAAGTGGTAGCTTGTTAAATTTTGCTGGAGAAAGAAAAATGATCATCTTTAAAGGGTCAGGAATAGTGTGGAAGTTCAGGATGCTGAAAGAAGCAGATAAGGATTATTAAAGACACGTTTTGTCTTCCTCTCAGTTTTCCTGTAAGCCAGCTCTGCTGTGACACTCAAATGACATCATTCTACCACTTCAGACCCATTTTCTCTCTGTGCACACATACCTGTTTATAGCTCTGTCTCAACACAAATCAGGGGTTGTACAATTTATTTATGATACTTAGGAAGCAACTGTTTTATGCTGGCCCAGTTTCAGACCAGAAGCTACAATCCAAATATCCCCAAGAGCACCAGGGGAATATGCTCCTCAGAATCAAGTAAGACTCAATCACCCGCTAAGACTAATTGAGGAGCATCTGTCAACTTGAATAGCAGGGCTTCTTGCTGTCAGAATTTTCAACCCTGCCTTTCAGAGTGAGAGCAGCAGCAGGGGGTGAAAAGTCAGAGAAACCAAGGTTGGAACACACTTATTAATTGGGTCCTCATGGGCAAAACTTATTCCACTGGGCCTCAGTCTCCTCATTTATAAAATAGGGCCAATGATTCCCAGTTTCTTTATAAATGTAAAAGCATACAACACATGCTATAAAAATGCTATAAAACAATCACTTTCCTCAAGAAATGGTGTGTCAGTAAGTGCTGTGCACACATCAAACTTTCATTATACATTGCTCTGTTCCCTTCTTCCTCTTTAAATTAGATGATTTCTAAGGCTCTCACATTCTGAGTCCCAATCAGACTCAAGTTTAACATAGAACAATAAATATACTTGTATCAGATGGTTTCTCTACATCAGGAAGAGAAGTTATCCAAGAACGTTTTGTTTTCCCCACCCACTCACTTCAAGAAAACATTGCACTGCAATCTTCACTCAGCCCAACACAGAGGGATGGGAGTGAGGAAATGACAACAAAATAAATATTATAGTCAACCACTTTGGGGAAAAGTGAGAATTCTTTTGGGGGTTGTTTCAAATTGAAAAAAAAACTGTTGTGAGACAATAAAGCCGCTCCTCTTATAAAAACTATTTTTAGGAGTCATGACTGAAATACATGCAAGAAAGAAAAAAGAGTGATAATCCTCTGAACATGAATTTAAGCCTATGAAACTACTTGTTTTATGTTCAGCTGGAAAGAAAACGCCTATTTCCTTCCCAAACTCTTTCTCTAGCTGTGTCTCCTCAGTTTAATTTCTCACAGTACTCAGAGCCCTGGTAGAACAAAGGCCTCTGGCAGCTAATTCTATGGCAACTTCTTGCCCCCTGAATAGGGCAGGAAGATCAGGCTTTGGAAATGGGGTCAGATTAACGGGAGGGATCTAGTAACCAAAGCTGGGAAACACTGGTCTATGTGAGAGGCAAGATGGTCATCCACTTGGGTCTTATTCCTTTGGCACAAAAAAAATGGTAACCACATGTCTGTGAAGAGCACTCTTACCAGGGGTCAAATGTAGACTTTCAAATTAGGCCTAACACAGGAATGTAAAACTTGTCTGGAGGAAGAAAAGTAGACTGACTCCACGAATCTGATATACCTCCACACTAGAGGCTTTATGTTCTTTCTTTCATTCCAACTGCCTCCTTCCCTCCCTTAGGTAAAGGAGAGTTAACAGCACTGAAATCCACAGATAATCCTTAAATCTCTGTGGCAGCTCCAGTTCTGAATTCTTCCTTCATTACGAGTTTCAACAGCTGTTAACAAGTCATAACAAGGACCTCTTTTGCTACAGTGTGAATGAATATCCACATCCTTTCTCCTTCTTTACTCAAATCATAACCAGCCTTAAGTCTGCATCTTCCAGGAAGACTGCCAATCCCTCCAGCCTAGAGAGGCTACTCGTCACTCACCACCAGGCTCCCAGAATCTGGGTCCTTATGTGAGGCTAAGGAGAAGAAACTTAGTGTTATACCGTCCACGGGGGAGTGGCAGAATTGTAGGATCCCAAGAGCTGATGAACCCAGCTGAGTCAGATGTGGTCCACTCAAAGGAATAGGCATGAACAATGCCACTGGGGCAAGGCTGAAGAAGGGTAGGGTGGCAGTTCTGAGAACTGACCCAAGTCCATAATGTGATAATTCATTGCAAAGGCTAGGAAGTGGCATGCAAAACAAGTAAGACTGAACAGTTCAAAATAGAGGCAGTGACCAGCGGTGGGCACTGGAAAACTCTTTATGAAGCCTGATGTGTGGTAAGGGGTTAATTCCAAAGCTTCAAGGGGATCACAAAGATCGAGCACAAAGTATGTAATGCTATCACAGGTGTGTCCTGTGGTGATATTAACCCAGTAAGGCCATTGGGGCTTTTCCTCCTTTAGGGAACAAGCTGCTGCTCGAGGACAAGTATCCTGATTCATCACTTACAGCCCTTATTAGCAGCTGTGTGGCTCAGAACATTTGTAGAATGAAGATACAAGGGATTTGCATTTTCCCTCCATTTCCTATACCTTAATCACCTTCCCCTTGGTGAAAATAGTCACAGTTAGAGAAAAGGTAAAAGAAAAACACTTGGAAGCATTCTAGGGCCCCAGCTGACATGGACTAATGACTGGCTCTAGCAGGATGCAGGATGTTCCTAAGGGTAGTGATAACACAATGACCTGTGGAAATGTATTGTTAGCTGTCCTGTGTTTATTACCTTAGATTTTGTTTTGCTCTGCACTTTGGCTGATGTTTAGAATACAGGCATTTACTCATGCCATAATCCTCTACTGCTCAGACTTCCAGACATGCTGGGCTGAGTGGCAGAAGTGTGAAGGCAATCTTCAGAGTCACTCCTCTAGCTGCCTGCCAGCTGCTCAGGGAGCCATCTGGCCATCATCTGCCACTTCCCAGGATTATTAGCAGGGAGCTGGACCAGAAGCAGAGTGGCAGAGACTTGAACTGTCACTTCAACATGGGATATTAGTGTCTCAACTGGCTGTTTAACTTGCTGTACTGCAACACCAGTTCCTGTTCAATCATCTTTCAGCAGGCTATAAGCACAACTATTTAGTGACTAGAAACATACACACATGTGGTGGGGAACTCTGAACATTTTTAAGAGGTCAAAGACATGTATAGGATGAATTAATGTAATGGCTTTGCTTCTACTTATATATCTCCCTGAAGGCACATTTGCTAGAAGTATTCTCTTAGGAGTGGCTCAGCAAGGGCCTTGTACGCTTGTTCCCAGGCTTACCTGCCAGCTAACTGAGCAAACAGCAGCAAACTGAAGGAGAATCGGGCTGATACTGTGTTATCGCCTCTACTTCTCACCATAAAGGCTGAGCTCTGACCCCAATAAAGACATGAAGATCCAGAGGTTCTTTGTGAGTAGTTTCCTACAATTCTTTCTTTAAAAAAAATTCTTAAGGCAGCCTTTAAATCATATTTTATTAAGTTTTAGGAGTAACAGAAGATCAAAGGTTCAGGATTCTGATTCGGCTTTTGGTATGTTCTGTGACATCAGACCACATATTTAATCTCAAAAGCCCTCATTTTTTGTGATCTACAAAATAGGAGGGTCCTGCAATTCTTACTGACAGTTGCTCTGGTGGTCAACTGTGTCTGCTCTCTATGCTCTGACCACAGAAACCTGACACCACGCCAGCCACATTAGACAGTTTCTACCTGCATGTTCATTCCTGTACCCATTTCAGAAAGGCTTTGGAGGCTGCAGAAAGACTAACTCTGCCTAACATAAAATTAAACAGGCTTCAAAGCACTGCTCCTGAGGAAATGGTGAGCATGGAGGCAGACTGTCCAGACATGCAGGGCTGTGAAAGCTTTCCCTTTCACAGTTTTCACTTACAGAATACAGCAGGCATTACTGATATTTGAGTTTCAGAATATGAGACTCAGAGATTCAATTCAGAGCTAGACTCACTTATGCTTTAACTAATTTCCCAAAATAGTAAACTTGGTCTATAGAATTTATTTTATAATAGTAAACTTTTCAGCATAGGCTAAGTGTTACTAGTTAATTATTATTATTACTTTTGGAAGCAAAGAACAATATGTCTTTAAGGTTAATTCACTTGTCTTACCTAGGTTCATGTCTTCCAAGTCTATGTTTCAAGTATTGACACTAGATTCCTGTGACGCACTGTGTAGAAATTTAGGCTTGAGAGACTCAAAGAGGGAAAAGTATACTCTATGAAAACAGAGACTAAACTTTTACAACCCAGTTTCTAATAGATTTCCAGCAATAAATACCTGGTGAGACCTAATAACAGAGAGAAATTTTGCTTTCTCCAAAGTCAAATTTAAGAAAAGGTCTCGTCTTTTATTGTTAGATTTAAAACAAACATTTCCAGACCCCTTACAATGATTATATGCATAGAATATACATATTTATATGCACATTCATATACAATAAAGTCTGACTATTATCCTGCTCTACCTTATGGACTGATTCTCGCCATAGAAATTGGTTCACATAATGAATCCCAAGTGCAGTGCAAGCTGCTCCCCAGGGGACCTGGTATCTCACTCACCCAGAACACTGAAGGCTATGGCAGTGTGTGGCTGATGGGCAGGGTGATTGCTGGCATCAAGCACATCAGCAACCTGTGCTGGCTATGAACATGAAGTGAAAAAGAGCTTGGGACCAAAACCTGGGGAAGATCAGTAAGGCTGTCCCTCTTCCTTTTCATGAATCTGGCTACCATTTGAGCTCATTAAAGTAGGCCTAACTACCCATTCTCCCTGCCCCCAAATCTGCTTGCACTGGTTCACTGATATACACAACAAATTACCTTCAATGTGTCCTTTCAGGAAAGGCTAGACTTGCATTTCAGGCACACAATTCATTCTGACCAAAACATTCTATCTGCTGCATGAATGCAAAAACATATGCACACACACAGGGCATCCCTCATTTCCTCTGGAGTAATGGAAGCCTGGGCAACACTTTTAAGTATTCATTTTCCACCATAAATTAGAATGGAGCATCAAAAACACCAGTGACATCTGCACAGATGCAAAATGTATTCATTATGGTTGGTGCTACTACAATGAAAGGAAATGCATTCATAATAGCAGGACATTTGAAATAATGTGTTGCTGGCTTCTGTGTCTGTTAAGAGCAATAATGAAACAGGAATGGGTTATGTAAATTAAAAGGTGTAATAAGGGTATGGGATGGCTTCAAGGCTGTGGGCAATGTCAGTGAGATGACACATTCTCTGGATCCACAGAGAAAGTTCTGGTTCAGGTGTGGGAAATGCCCAGCCCACGGGGCATATAAGGCCCACAGAATCATTTGGTCTGGCCCTGCAAAGGCAATAATTGGAAGGACTCAAAATTCAAAACATCTACAGCAGGGTAATTTTTTAGTTGATAATTTTTGTATGACCTGTGAATAATGTAAATATCCAAATGACCCTTGGCAGAAAAAGGTTCCCTAGCCCTGAAAAAGAATTTTTAAAAAAGAGGCGAGTGCCTGGGATTTGGCCCCAGCTCTGCTTCTGATTACAGTTTCCAGCTAATATGCATCCCGGGAAGCAGCAGGTGACGGCAGGTTTCTCCACTCATGTGGGAGACCCAGATTTTGTTCTGGGCTTTTGTCTTCAACCTGGATCAACCCTGGCTATTAGAGCCATTTGAGGAGTGAATCTGCAGAAGGAAGATCTCTTCCAAATCACATAAAATATACTCTTTAAATGTTTTAAATGTTTAAAAATTTTTTTGCAGTTATGTTACCTCTAAATAAATATATGACTGATTTAAGGCATTATGTAGCTCTGTAAAACTCAGTTTCTTTTCCTGTAGGGTTAATAATACCTATTCTTCCTACCTTATAAATTTGTTATACTGAGCAAATGAAATTGTATGTTTGGATGATTCTGATTGCTGTCATTCCCAATGCACTTTTTTTTTTTTTTTTTTGACAGGCAGAGTTATACATTTAAAGAGAGAGAGAGAAAGGTCCTCCCTCCGCCGGTTCACCCACCAAATGGCCGCTATGGCCGGCGCGCTGTGCCGATCCGAAGCCAGGAGCCAGGTGCTTCCTCCTGGTCTCCCAGGTGGGTGCAGGGCCCAAGCACCTGGGCCATCCTCCACTGCACTCCCGGGCCACAGCAAAGAGCTGGACTGGAAGAGGAGCAACCGGGACAGAATCCGGCGCCCCAACCGGTACTAGAACCCGGGGTGCCTGCACTGCAGGCAGAGGATTAGCCTATTGAGCTGCGGCACTGGCCCTCAATTCACTTTCTTTGTTGTCTTCTACTATGGAGTGTAGAAGGGCTGAAGTGCTTGCCTATTCAGCATACACTGCAATGAGGGGTGGCCATGAAGCCCTTCACACACGACACACAGGGTTAAGTCTTCTGGTTTGGCAGTGGTGGTGGCAGGCGTTCTTGGGAAAGCATTTCTTCTGATTAACAGACATGGCCTTTCTGACTCCTTCTTCATCCTTGAACGTGGTTATACAACCCATCCAACGTAGGTCTTTTTCAATCATGAGGCAACAAAGCATGAAGGAAAAGCCCAGGGAATTTCAGAGACAGAAGGCAGTCCTGACATCATTAGCGACTGAACCAAAGCTAGCAGTCACCTCCCTCCAAACTTATTCTGTGAAACAAACATTTATTTGCTTAAGCTACCAGATTTTTAAGATACCAGATTTTTCTATAACTCAAAGCTGAACACAATTTTAACTACTACAGTGCATAAGTACTCTGGAGAATTAAAATCCCCATTACTTAAAGAATATAATCTTTCCTCTGCCAAGAATTTCATTCCTTTGGATCCACCTGGCTAATTTATATATATTCTTTAAGACTGAGGTTTAGTAGTATCTCCTCTAGGATGTTTTCCAAGACCCTATCCCCAGTTGAACTAGTGTTTCCTTCACCCCCTGGATCTCTCACAGCACTCCATAACCACCTCTTTGAGTACATGTTATACTGTTTAATAATTATCCATTTGCCTCTCTTTGACTCATTAGGTGCTTAAAAATGTCTCAATAGCAAGGATTCTTGTTTTAGTCATTAAAACTTTTCCTAGCACTTGGTAGAGCATCTCCACATAGTTGATAACTAAGAATCTGTTGAAATAGTAGATAAACCAATGAAAGACGGGCCTGGAGCTGCGGCTCACTTGGTTAATCTTCCGCCTGTGGCGCCAGCATCCTATACAGGCTCCGGGTTCTAGTCCCGGCTGCTCCTTTTCCAGTCCAGCTCTCTGCTGTGGCCCGAGAGGGCAGTGGAGGATGGCCCAAGTGCTTAGGCCCCTACACCCGCATGGGAGACTGGGAAGAAGCTCCTGGCTTCAGATCAGCGTAGCTCCGGCGTGGTGGCCATCCATTGAGTGAACCAATGGAAGGAAGACCTTTCTCTCTGTCTCTCTCACTGTCTGTAACTCTACCTGTCAAATAAATAAATAAAATCTTAAAAAAAATGAAAGAATGATCTGAAATGGCATGAAGTAAATGATAGCCATATTATTTATTCATATTTTTGAAGCATTGAAGGCAGTTTTCTAATTCCTGTTACTACTTTCAGGGACTCTACACTGGGAAAGCATAGGCCCAGGTTGTGATTTTTCTAACTTTACAAATTACTTCAGGGGCTGGCATTGTGGCACAGTAGGTAAAGGTGCTGCCTGCAACACTGTCATCCATATTGGCACCGGTTTGTGTCCTGGCTGCTTCACTTTCGATTCAGCTCCTTGCTAATGTGCCTGGGAAAAGCAGCAAAAGATGGCCCAAGTGCTTGGACCCTGCACTCATGAATCTCCCAGCTCCTGGTTTCAGCCTGGCCCAGCACTGGCTACTGCAGCCACCTGGGGAATAAACCAGCAGATGGAAGATTTCTCTCTCTCTCTGTCTCTCCATTTCTATAACTCTTTCAAAATAAATAAATAAATCTTTAAAAATTACTCCACGTGATCCTTGTTTGAATTCATGACACTTTTCTATTAGTCTACCACAAAAACAATTTTCTTTCTTTTTTTGTTAAAGAATTCACCTTTTGTGATAACCAAAGATATCTTGGAAATAACCCCATATGGCATCAAAAGAAATGTCTACATGATCCAGTGGCTCCATTCTGAGGCATCAGTTCCAGTGTGTGATAGGCTCCATAGGCTTCCCGCTAATGCTGGCATATCTGGGTTCCAACCATCCCCAAATGCAGTAAGTAGATATTCAGGCTGAGCCTAAAGTGTGTGGTTCCCTGCTAGGAAACAGATGTATCTTTCATGTCCTCTTCTTTCCTCCTATAAAACCAGCTGTCTCTGGGACTTTTCTAGACCACACAGCCTTGAAGTAAAGGCTATCATACTCAGAAAGATACCAGCAATACACATAATATAGCATTACCACACTGATCATAAATCAGAAGTCTAAAAGGTGAAGTAGTCTGCCACAGGTCTGAGCTCCATTCTGTACCTTTGCCTGCAACACTCCCTAAATCCATTATTGCCTGGCTGGCTCCTTAGTTCAGTCAAGTTTCAAGTCAGAAATAGTCTCCTGAGCCCTTCTTTGAACATCTTCCATACCATATGAGGCCATTTCAAAATGTTCATGGAAAATGGAATTAAAAGAGAAGTTTAGTTGGGTGTGATAATTTTTTGAAATTATGCATAGTTTTTTCATAATATGAATTTTCCAGGAACTTTTGTAATTTATTTATTTGAGAGACAGAGAAAGAGAACTCCCATCCACTGGTCCACTCCCCAAATGTACACAGTGGCAGAGACCAAAGACAGAAGCAAAATCCAAGACTCCTACTTGGGTGGCAGGAACTCATTTAAGCAGTCATCACTGCCTCTCAGGGTCTGCATTAGCAGAAAGTTGGGGTCAGGAGTCAGAGGCAGGTGTCAAACCCAGGTACTCTGATATGGGATGTGGGCATCTTAACCGCTAAGCCGAACACCTACCCCTCATAAATTTTCTTAAGACCCTTGAATGCTTGGATTTCCAACTTTTTCTGTACTAAGACATGATGATTCCATTTTCCATGAACTTTTTAATGTACTTTTGTATCTATACTAGCTACTTCTCCCCTAAACCTTTTCTACTAGATCACCCTGTTTATTTCCTTGCCTACATGGCTATCTAAAATCATCTTGTTGATTAAATGGCTTATTAGTTGTATTGTCTATCTTTTCCCACCAGAATTAAGTTCTACCAAAGGAGGTTTTGATTTGTTCACTCTGTATTCTTAACACCAACAGCTATGCCTGGCATAATGTAGGTGCTTAATAAATATGTGCTGAAAATGAGTAAGAAGAAAGAATGCAGGGAGTGTATGGCCAGCACTGCGGCTCAATAGGCTAATCCTCCACCTTGTGGCGCCGGCACACCGGGTTCTAGTCCTGGTCAGGGTGCCGGATTCTGTCCCGGTTGCCCCTCTTCCAGGCCAGCTCTCTGCTGTGGCCCGGGAGTGCAGTGGAGGATGGCCCAAGTCCTTGGGCCCTGCACCCGCATGGGAGACCAGGAGAAGCACCTGGCTCCTGGCTTCGGATCAGCGCAGCGCACCGGCCGCAGCGGCCATTGGAGGGTGAACCAATGGTAAAGGAAGACCTTTCTGTCTCTCCCTCACTGTCCACTCTGCCTGTCAAAAAAAAAAAAAAAAAAAAAAAAAAGAGAATGCAGGGAGTGTTTACTCCATAAATGCATTTTGCTCACTTTCAGCTTCTTTTGGGAATGGGGATCAGGATGGGACTGATGGATACTACGTATGCTTAGGGATGCTGAGTTTGGCTTTGGAGACTAGGTGGAATTGGGGAAACAGCCAGAGTCCTTGTCCTGTTATTTACCACATGTATGAGAACTGGAACACATCCCTTTGCCTCTCTGAGTTTCAGATGCATCATCTCTATAGTAAGTTGTTTCTGAGGATCACTGTGATGATATATAGCAAATAAGTAAGTTCCCTCTGCCTGCCTGTCCCTTAAAGCTATAAAAAGAAGCAACCAGGAGCTTCAGGAAAGTTGTCTAGCTGGCGCCGCGGCTCACTAGGCTAATCCTCCACCTTGTGGCGCCAGCACACTGGGTTCTAGTCCCGGTCGGGGCGCCGGATTCTGTCCCGGTTGCCCTCTTCCAGGCCAGCTCTCTGCTGTGGCCAGGGAGTGCAGTGGAGGATGGCCCAAGTGCTTGGGCCCTGCACCCCATGGGAGACCAGGAGAAGTACCTGGCTCCTGCCTTCGGATCAGCGCGGTGCGCTGGCCGCAGCGCGCCGGCCGCGGCTGCCATTGAAGGGTGAACCAACGGCAAAGGAAGACCTTTCTCTCTGTCTCTCTCTCACACTGTCCACTCTGCCTGTCAAAAAATAAAAAAATAAAATAAAAAAAAAAGAAAGTTGTCTAATGCTCTTTCCTAATCCAGCAGTTGCCTTACCAACTACTTTCACTCAAGCTGCTGCATAAAGGAGTCTAGTCATAGGTCAATTCCTAAGTATAGTCTCAAAACACTAAGCACTAGTCTAGTTGCAAGAATATTAGATTAATTCCTTTCTTTTCAACATTATCAACTTTGAAAGAGCTGATGCTACGTCCCAGAAGTAATATTATAAATCCATTTTTAAAGAACTATGTATGCTGATTCTGACACATGTGTTTCCTCTGATCTCAAGAAGACCTGGGCATTCAAAGCCATCAAAAGTCTGTGGCTCCCAGGCCTGCTGGAAACACTCAGAGAATTTCTTGGCTACAGTTTTGTTTTGTTTTAAGCATTTATTTAAAAGGGACAGTGACGGAGGCAGGAGGTGGAGGGCTGGGAGATGGAGAGAAAGAATTCTATCCTTGGCTGGCGCCGCGGCTCACTAGGCTAATCCTCTGCCTTGCGGCGCCGGCACACTGGGTTCTAGTCCCGGTCGGGGCGCCGGATTCTCTCCTGGTTGCCCTTCTTCCAGGCCAGCTCTCTGCTGTGGCCAGGGAGTGCAGTGGAGGATGGCCCAAGTGCTTGGGCCCTGCACCCCATGGGAGACCAGGAGAAGTACCTGGCTCCTGCCTTCAGATCAGTGCGGTGCGCCGGCTGCAGCGCGCCGGCCGCGGCGGCCATTGGAGGGTGAACCAACGGCAAAGGAAGACCTTTCTCTCTGTCTCTCTCTCACACTGTCCACTCTGCCTGTCAAAAAAAAAAAAAAAAAAAAAAAAAAAAAAAAAAAAAAAAAAAGAAAGAAAGAAAGAAAGAAAGAAAGAAAGAAAAGAAAAGAAAAGAAAAGAAAAGAAAAGAAAAGAAAAGAATTCCATCCACTGGTTAACAGAGATCTTCTGTCCCCAAATGCCCATCAACAGCTCAGGATGGGTCAAGCTGAATCCAGGAGCCAGAGAACTCCATCTGGATCTCCCACATGGATGGCAGGAACCCAAGTACTTGGGCCATCATCTACTGCCCTTCAGACACATTAGCAGGGAGTTCGGTCAGGAGCATGGAGACAGGACCCGACCTCAGGCACTACAAGGTGGAGGCTTAATCTGCTGCACCACAATGCCTGTCCTCAATCACAGCTTTCTGTCCATTTAAACATACCTACCTAATTTTTTATACTCAGTTCACGCTACCTATTCATTTGCTCATTCAACAGGCATCAGATGAGAGCTAACAGCACTAAAGATAAGTCATCAGATATTGGGCAGTTATAGGTTATGGACCATAACCTTATCTCTTATGATTATTGGGTCATCCAATCCTCTTTTCATCCCTTAAGCACTATGATTATCTCCATTTTACAGAAAAGAAAACTGAACTTTAGTTAACATAAACTACCTGAGTGGTCAATAAATGGTAGAAAGTACTTTAGCCTAGGACCTTCTGATGCCAAACCTCATGTTGTTTATTATACTCTAGCAAGTAAATCCAGAACATGTACTTGGTACCTATCAGGTGCTAGATGTCTTCATTAATTAAAAAGAAACAAAGCTAGGCTATAACCTCCTTTAGGTGGAGAACACTTTCTTATTCTTCCTGCTATTCTCAGTTTCTAAAATAATGCTAATAATGTTTGTTGAATTAACAAGAAAATGGCTCCTGTTCTCAAAGACACAGTAGAGCCAAACACAAGTTTACATGAAAAATCTAAAAGATCATCCAAAAGATGAAAAGACCAAGACTCAAAACTGTACAGGATACAGAAGCAGGAGTGATCACAGCCAGGAAATGAACTTTACTCTACAGTCAAGCAGTAACACAGTCTGGCATCACAAACTCAAATGCTTACAATGGCCTGATAGGGAACACACGTGAACAAACCAGGCCAGGTAAAGGCTGTGTAAACTGGAAAGCACATGCTGCCATCTAAGTAACAACTCAGCTCCAGTTGGTCAGAGTCAGGGAGAAATGTAGATTCAGTACTGCCATGACTTGTGAATTTTCAAAATAAGTTGAAAAGTTTGACTTTTTGGTGTTAAAATCTTCAAATTTTTTAAATGCTGGTTAGTAAATCATAAAATAAAAATAACCAAAGAAAACACATCCTTAGGAAAGATTTGGCAGATGCCCTAATGGTTTGCAGTCTTTAGATTTGATTGTATTTAATAATCTTACCATAAAGGATCCTAGTTTTTTTCCCAAAAGCTTCAGAATTTTAGTCTTTGCATAACGAACAGCATTTTTGAATATTTAATTAGTTTTCTTATATCAATTAAATACATCAATGACAAATCAGGTCACCACAGGACAAAAAGAGTTAACATTAACTCTACCCTAAGCAAAGAAACTTGGCATTTTTGTTACTGAGGGTAAATTTGTTGCAGATAGGGGCAGGGGTTTGGCCCAGTGGTTAAGATGCTCACTCTGCCTTATCAGAGATGCCTGGGTTCAAGTCCTGGCTTCACTTCTAATTCCAGATTGATGCTAATGTGCACCCCTGGGAAGCCAGCAGGTGATGGCTCACGCACCCATGTAGGAAGCCTGGATTGACTTTGTATTTCCTGGTTTTGGACTGACCCAACCCTGGTTGTTTTGGGCATTTGGGGAGTTAACCAGCAGGAATTAATTTCAAAATATTTTAGCATCAAAACAAACTTGTACTAACTTGCTATAACATATTTGAAAAGTACCTGCTTAAGGCAGTAAGGAGGATAGCAGTTTACAAAAAGCCCTTTTGTAATTTTAACAAGAATTCTGTTAAATTTGAAGCAAAAATGAATATAAAATGGTGATGCTTGGGTGAAAGAATGATGAAATCATTAATGATTTATGAAGAGTGCATGGGGCAATGCCCTCAAAGAAATCAGCAAAGTACAAATGGGTAGGTTGTTGTAAGAATGGACAAGATGTGTCCAGCAATGTGGCATAGTGGGTAAAGCCTCTGCATGCAGTATTGGCCTCCCACATGGATGCTGGTTCGAGTCCCAGCTGCTCCACTTCAATCCAGCTCTCTGCTATGGTCTGGGAAAGCAGCATAAGATGGCCCAAGTCCTTGGGCCCCTGCACCCATGAGGGAGACCTGGAAGAAGCTTCAGGCTCCTGGCTTCAGATTGGCCCAGCTCCAGTGACTGTGGCTATTTGGAGTATGAGCCAGCAGATGGAAGACTTCCCTCTCTCTGCCTCTGTAACTCTGCCTTTCAAATGAATAAATAAATCTTAACAAAGAAAGAAAGAAAGGACAAGATGATGCTGAAGATGAAGATTGCAGGATAGAACATCTGCATCAATTTGTGAGGACAAAAATTAATATTTTTTGTGCCCTAAATGAAGAATACTGATGATTAACTGCAGGTGTACTAGGCAACACCACAGACATTTCAACTGGCTCAGGTTATACAATTCTGATTGAAAAATTAAAGTGCAACAAACTTTCAGCTCAATGGATATCAAAATTGTTGTACCCCAGATCAACTGCAGGCAAGAGCAGAGCTTTCCGTGGAAATTTCAAACAAGTGGGATCCTGAAACATTTCTTTGAAGAACTGGAACAGGATATGAAAGATTATTTTTGCTAATAAGATCCTGAACACAAAGCATAACCAAAGCAATGGCTATCAAGAGGCAGAAGTGGTCCAGTCAAAATACAAGCAGAGCAAGCAAAAGCGAAGGTCATGGCAACAGTTTTCTGGGAAGATCATGAAATTTTGATTGCTGACTTTCTGGATGGCCAAGAAATGGTAACATCTCTTTATGATGTTCAAAGGAAGTTAGCCAAAGTTTTAGCAGATTAATGCAAAGGAAAGCTTCTCGCTATGATTCCTTCTCTACTACATAATGCCCTTGCTCATTCCTTTCATCAAACAATGGCAATTTTAAAAGAGTTTCTATGGGAAGTCATTAGGCATCTATCTGAGGAGTCCTGATTTGGCTCCTTCTGACTTCTTTTTGCCCCTAATTTGAAAGAACCTTTAAAGCGCAATCCCTTTCTTCAGTTAAAAAGGCTACATTGACATGGTTAAATTCCCCAAAACTTCAATTCTTTAGGGATGTACTAAACAACTAGTAATTACTTAAAAACATGTCATGAAGTCAACAAAGATTATAGAGAAACAACATTTATATCTTCTTTGATTCCATTTTCCACAAATTTTTAGAATGTTTCTTGTATTGCTAGACTCCATACTAAATCACATGCTTGCCCTATAACCTGCATTGTGTAGATGTGAAATCTCAAGTTCACAGAGGTTAAGTGATTTCAAGTGGGATTAGATTTTTTCACATTTTTCTAATTTCAAAGCCCATGATTTTACTCTTCATCAAGTTGCCTCACAAGTAGCAATCACAATGAAAGAACATTATTAAAATAAGTTTTCCTACTATTTACACCACAGCACAGAGATATAATACAACCACAGAAAAGGCAAAAAAAAAAAAAAAAAAAAGAAAAGAAAGAAAAAAAAGAAAAAGAAAAGAGCTGGCAGTACCTTCATGCTCTTTAATATTCTATCTTGGAGTAGAACAGCAGCACTGAGTATTACCTGCTGCATACCCAACCTGTGACTGACAGAGAAGGGACAGAGGAAGTGACCTTCTTTGTTCTTTCTCACATTCAAGTAAAGATGATCCTGAGTTAACACATCTGTCAGGGTCTGTATTTTTTTCTAACACTATATAACTAGAAAAAGTATACAGATATCAGCCCACTTAACACAGTATGACTAAAATAGTGTCAGCTCAAAAATAAAATGAAAGGTCCTCTGTCATACACAGGAGCCATGATGATATGCCCAATGTAGGAGGTCACACTATCTTCCATTATACCTTTCATTCAAGGAACTCTAAGTGCTTGAACATGGCCACCTAACTCAACAACAAGTAATTAACAGGAGACACATTGGCTGGGTTTTCTTGCAATGGTGATTAAAAAACTCTGTAATGCTGGGACCAACGTAGTATAAGGGCAAGCTGGAATTTAAGGGAAGAGGAGAGACTCAGTAAACAGAGGAGACTGCTCTACAGAGCCAGAAGAAAGAGGCAAAGAAAAGAAAGGAAACTGAGAGAGCATCTCTGGTACTAATCAACTCCCACCCTTGTCTCCACTGGGCACAGAAATACTTTTTGATTGGGTCCTGTAACACACACAATATCCTTTACACAACCCCGTGTCACACAACTAGCCTAGCTGGATTTGATTCTTATAACTAAACAGCTGCTGATGAAAACAGTATGAACCAGGAGAAACGACATAAACTAGCTCAAAGAGTAGATGACGGGGATTCCAAAACAGCTGAATAGGGAAAAAATGTGCTGATTTTGACCAGGGGAAGATAGCAGAAGAAAAGCAGAGGAAGCATATGCCCAGGAAAATGTTGGAGAGAGTCTGCAGTGGAAATTCTACAGAAGGTAGAGGGACAATGTGGAGCAGTGTGGAAAGAGCAGACGCACAGCAGCAAGCCGGGACACCACACACGACTCCCACAGCTAGGGGCTGGGGGAGACACCAGCTCCTACGAGAGAGCTGAGAGCAGCCTGTGGCAGCCTGTGTCATCGCTGATTTGCACGAGGAAGAACCTTACAGACAACATGACTTTGAGTATGGCCTATAGCCCTGGTTGGGGGCAGGTACCCATCTAACCCAGCAAAGGAAAAGCACATTTATTCTTCCCCAAACCCTCACAAAAGAGAAAATTCAAATGGTCCTGCATGAGAAAAAAAATGCTCAGATCACTAGCCATCAGGGAAATGCAAATCAAAACCACATGAACTTTCATTCACTCAGAATGGCTCTCATACAGAAATCAAAAAACAATAAATGCTGGCAAGGATTGGGGAAAAAGGTACCCTAATCCACTATTGTTGGGAATGCAAAATAGTACAGCCATTGTGGAAAATAGTATGGAGATTCCTCAGAAATAGGGAAACAGATCTACCAAACAAACCATCCATCCCACTCCTGGGAATTTACCCAAACAAAATGAAATCAGCATATGAAAAAGGTATCTGCAGCCCCATGTTTATTGCAGCTCAATTCACAATCACTAAGATAGGAATCAACCCAGATGTCTATCAACAGACGACTGGATAAAGAAAATGTGGTATGTATACACACACACACACACACACACACAGAGTATGGACTACTACTCAGTCATAATAAAGGATGAAACCTGTCTTCTGCAACAAAATGGATGCAATTGGAAACTATTATACTTAGTGAAATAAGCCAGTCCCAAAAAGACAAATACCTTGTTTTCCCTGACCTGTGTTAACTAATAGAGTACAAAAGCTGTAATGTATGTGAGTGAAATTGACATTTTGAGAATTATTATTTTCAGCCCTTTTCTCTACTGCTGAGGAACAGTTTTTTTTTTTCTTTTGTCAAATTGTTTACTTAGTGGAGGGTTAATCTTAAGATTATAAAATAAACTGAAATTATGTCATTATAAAAAAAATAAAGAGTAGATGGCTAAAAAAAAAAACAAAAAAAAACAAAAAAACTATATCTGCAGCTGGCGTTGTGGTGTAGCAGGTTAAGCTACCACCTGTAATGCCCGCATCCCATAGGGCACTGGTTTGTGTTCCAGCTGTCCCACTTCTGATCCAGCTCTCTGTTAATGTGTCTGGGAAAGCAGTGGAGAATAGCCCAAGTGCTTGGAACCTTGCCATCCATATGGGAGACTCGGATGGAGTTCCAGGCTCCTGGTTTTGGCCTGCCCCATTCCTGGCCATTGTGGTCATTTGGAGAGTGGACCAGATGGAAGCTCTATTCCTCTCTGGCTCTCCTTCTCTTTGTAACTCTTTCAAATAAACAAAAAAATAAATAAATCTTTGGGAAAAAAAATCTCTTTTTATCAGATTGCACAGAGGAGAGAATGAATGAATGAACATTATTTTTAAGACTGAAAATTTGGCCGGCACCGTGGCTCACTAGGCTAATCCTCCACCTGTGGTGCCAGCACCCCGGGTACTAGTCCCAGTTGCTCCTCTTTCAGTCCAGCTCTCTGCTGTGGCCCGGGAGGGCAGTGGAGGATGGCCCAAGTACTTGGGCTCTGCACCCACATGGGAGAACGGGAGGAAGCACCCAGCTCCTGGTTTTGGATCTGCGCAGCGCTGGCCGTGGCGGCCATTAGGGGAGTGAACCAATGGAAGGAAGACCTTT
This sequence comes from Oryctolagus cuniculus, assembly GCF_051225735.1. Classification (NCBI taxonomy): domain Eukaryota; kingdom Metazoa; phylum Chordata; class Mammalia; order Lagomorpha; family Leporidae; genus Oryctolagus; species Oryctolagus cuniculus. The sequence continues at coordinate 30,252,554 of NC_142867.1, forward strand.
TTCTCTCTCTCTTTCTCACTGTCTATAACTCTCTCTGTCTCTCTCTCTCTAACTCTGCCTGTCAAAAAATATATTAAAAAAATACTGAAAATTCCTGAGTTACAGCTGTCACAGAATACATCCAGTTTATTTCTATTATGTCCATGCTTTTTAGAACCAGAAGGCTAAATGCTGGAAAAGCTCTCTTATAAAACAAAGCAGGATTCCAACAAAATACCTAAATAGTGATGTAATACACAATTTCCCCTGTGAACCATAGTTCAAAATCTCTTTTTAACTGAAAGAGCTTACCTATTACGATGTCCATATTCTGTCCTCCCCCAATCAACTCACTATTGTTTAGCTCTGTTCATTCACTGATCTGAAGGATTCAATATCTGAGATCTTCTCTGATGCTCCAAGAACAACCACTTTCTCCTCTGCCTCTCCTAGCACTTAACACATTTCTCTATATTTCTGACACCATATATAATTCTCTGCTCATGAATTTCATTTCTCAACTCGAGTATAAGACTCTCAAGTCCAGGGCCCACATTTATTCTTTAGCTCTGCTATGTCTCGCTGTGTGTCTTGTGGAATAAACCAATACCCATTAGCTCCATCTCATAAAAAAGGTACTGGAAACAATTAAGGTCTAAAATTGTTCTGTAACAAATCAACTAGGGTTGCAACTATGGATACAAACAGTTTAGCTATTTCAACTGAGTTAGCCTTCATTTTAGTAACAACAGAAAAAGTATCAGTATCTTTTTTTTTTTTTTTGACAGGCAGAGTGGACAGTGAGAGAGAGAGAGAGAGAGAGAGAGAAAGGTCTTCCTTTGCCATTGGTTCACCCTCCAATGGCCACCGTGGCCGGCGCGCTGCAGCCGGCGCACCGCACTGATCCGAAGGCAGGAGCCAGGTACTTCTCCTGGTCTCCCATGGGGTGCAGGGCCCAAGCACTTGGGCCATCCTCCACTACACTCTCTGGCCACAGCAGAGAGCTGGCCTGGAAGAAGGGCAACCAGGACAGAATCCGGCACCCCGATCGGGACTAGAATCCGGTGTGCCGGCGCCGCTAGGCAGAGGATTAGCCTATTGAGCCGCGGCGCAGGCCTCAGTATCTTTTGATACCATATCAATACTTATTAAACACTTGCCAGTTAAAAAGTTAAATTCCAGAGACAGGCATTTGGCCCAGCAGTGAAGATACCTGCATTCCATACTGAAGTACCTAGATCTGAGTTCCAATTTAGCTCCTAACTCCAGCTTCCTATGAATGTACACCATGGGAGACAGGCAGCAGATGGTGACTTTGGGTTCCTACCACTCATTTGGGAGACCTGAATTAACTCTTGGCTCCTGGCTTCAGCCTAGCCCAGCTCTTGGCTGTTGTAGGAATCTGGTGAGTGAAGTAGCATATGAGAGCTCTCTCCACACCTTCTAACTTCTTTGCTGTCTGCCTTTCAAATAATTTTTGAAGTTCATTTTTAAGTTATATTCCAGAACACTTTATAGGATATAGAACAGGAGTGAGTGACAATGACAAGGTATTTAGTACAATACAACTTTCCTCTTTAGGAGATACTCATACTGTATAAAAAAAAAGTAATACTAAAAAAGTCAGAGTAATCATTTAACTTAAAAAGAAATCAACTGAAAAAAGTACCAAACTCAGCATTTAAGCTCAAATGACTGAAACAGATCTGGATTGAGTTTCCTGGAAACACACTTAAGGGTCAAGCATATACTGGTTGATGGTAACTTAGCTTTGCAAGCTACTTCCGATGATGCAAGGAAAAAAATAATCTTCCTCCTCAATAACTGTACTTTCCTAATGGCAAAACTGAGGGAGGGGAACAGGAAGCCAGTAACAACTGTGAAGTGATTTTAAAAGGGCTCTGCTCAAGGTCATGGTGTCAGTTATTCATTGCATTATCTGATTAGGGCAGACATTTAGGGAACTAAATGGTGATCAAGGTACTACTTTTGCAGATGGAGACCCAATTAGTAAAGTATAGTACTGTCTTAGTACTGAGGCTATTGAACATACATCTTACTACCTCTTACACTAAGTCAAAGTTATCCAAATCTCAGGGAAGAAGTGACCTGAATTACTTCTAGTCACCGATAGAGAAGTTGGAACAAAGATCTGGATGGATCTACCAGAGGCAATGCCTTCCTAATCTGCTTCCTGCAATGGAGATCAGAAAGCAAAGGCCCATCCTGACTACAACAGGGTGAGTCAAGAAAGCAAAAGAGAGAAAGATATGTTGTCTTTTTGGTGCAGGGATTATTAAAACTTTAAACAACAGAGAAGTGGAGCCAAATGATTATCAGACTCTCATCTATCGGACAAGTTGCTTCTCTTCCCTTGTGAAGGAATGAGTTAAGTAAATAAGAGATATAGAAGCATGCCCTTAACAAGCAGGAAAAGTTGGCAAAATTTCTGATTTTGTAGCTATGTGCTAATAAGGGGAAATAAGGTTTCCCCCCCAAAATAGACTTCTGATACTTGTGAAGGTATTTTCAGACAGAGAAATGTGCTAGTAGAAGTATACAAAGATGCCAAGATAACCAAAGATACTCTATAAACATTGTGCATAAGGCCCTATTAGTCTCAGCACCTCAAGGTCCTATGTGTTTCCAAGGATCTGGTGTTAGAGAATAAATTTTGTCTCTTTTTAAGACTCACAACACAGCCAAGGAGAAACCGAGGGCTATGAGAAAAGACAAAAACAAACCAACAAACAAACCAACAAAACAGAACAGGCACAATTCAGTGGGTTCAGATAAATACAAAATGGAGTTGTTGTAACATCTTTCTTTCCAAACTAACTTCCTCCTCCTAGTGGTCTGTCGTCTCCCAGTATAAAAACCCAGGAGGCCAGCGCCAGCTAATCCTCTGCCTGTGGCGCCGGCACACCGGGTTCTAGTCCCAGTCGGGGCGCCGGATTCTGTCCCAGTTGCTCCTCTTCCAGAAGGTCAAGCTCTCTGCTGTGGCCCGGGAGTGCAGTGGAGGATGGCCCAAGTGCTTGGGCCCTGCACCCCATGGGAGACCAGGAGAAGCACCTGGCTCCTGGCTTCAGATCAGCGCAGCGCACCGGCCGCAGCGGCCATTGGAGGGTGAACCAACGGAAAAGGAAGACCTTTCTCTCTCTCTCTCTCTGTCCACTCTGTCAAAAACAAAAACAAAAACAAAAACCCAGGAATTTTAGAGCCAGTGATACAGCTGGATGAAATCATAAGTTTCACATCAAACTTGGTATTCTCATTTTACAAATGTTCAAACCCAGACCCAGAGAGGTTCAATGATTGTGTAAGTTGACCTAAGTAGTGCCAAAGGTACACCTGGAATCTTGACATAGCTCCATCCTTCTCCTTGATGCACCAAGTCCTCTATATTTTCCCACTCTTTGTTTCCTCCACCTACTCTTTTCTTCCCATTGCTCCTATTCTTATTTCTTATCCAAGTGTGGAACTTCAAGACTTTTGCGTCTGAAACTTCAGAACAATTTTCTAATAAAGCGGGCCTTCAGGATTTTTCTTTTCCCCACCTAAAATCATTTCTTACTCTGCTCCAACAATGATTCTCTGCCCTCCTGGGGTAGGCTGCATGGTTTTGTCATTGCTTTTCTTCATTTGCCAGCACACCCCACACAGAGGCTTTCCTTTAGTCTTGGTCTTATAATGAAGTAGGGAGCAAAGCTAAAGCTAATGGACATGGACACATAGTATGGGAGAAAACAAGCATTCGCTGTTTTCTATCAGATTACAGGGCTATTTGCATGGTCCATGCACTTAGAACAGCACATGGCACAAAGAAAGCAACATTTTTTTTTTTAAATGAAGAAATGAATCATCTCAGGCCTCATTGCAACTTTTTTTTTTTTTTTTTTTTTTTGACAGGCAGAGTGGATAGTGAGAGAGACAAAGGTCTTCCTTTGCCATTGGTTCACCCTCCAATGGCCGCCGCGGCTGGTGCGCTGCAGCCCCGCGCTGCGGCCGGCGCACCGCGCTAATCCGATGGCAGGAGCCAGGTGCTTCTCCTGGTCTCCCATGGGGTGCAGGGCCCAAGGACATGGGCCATCCTCTACTGCACTTCCCTGGCTACAGCAGAGCGCTGGCCTGGAAGAGGGGCAACCTGGACAGAATCCAGCGCCCCGACCAGGACTAGAACCCGATGTGCCGGCGCCGCAAGGCGGAGGATTAGCCTAGTGAGCCGTGGCGCTGGCCTGCAACTGTCTTTTGATACTATCATCTCCAATTTTCAGAAGGGAAAACTAAGGCTTAGAGAGTTTAAATAGTGGGGCTAAGGTTACACAGTTGGTGGTAAAGCCATAATTCAAGTGCTGGCATCCCATATAGGCACCATTCTAGTTCTGGCTGCTTCTCTTTCGATTCAGCTCTCTATGGCCTGGGAAAGCAGAAGATGGCCCAAGTAATTGGCCCTTGCACCTGCGTGGGGTACCCAAAAGAAGTCCTGACTCCTGATTCACCCAGCTCTGGCCATTGTGGCCATTTAAGGATTGAACCAGCAGATGGAAGATCTTTCTCTCCGTCTCTCCCTCTGTCTGTAACTCTACCTCTCAATAAATTTTTTTAAAAAAGCTGAAATTCAAAGTAGCTGGGAACTTCTGATATCAAAGCCACCTTAGAATTAGAAGAACTCTTATAACTGTTAGAGTTTGAAATAAACATTGGTTCTTACTTAAATATAATTCTCTGGTTATCTCATATATTATAACCTGACACTCATTCACCATTCCATCTTGGTTGTACAGAACTAGTGGACAAAGATTCCATCCTATCACAAACCCAAGAACCTGGTCAAAGCTCAATAAAAGAACTGTTCATTGATTGGCTGGTTTAAGGCAAAGGTCCACTCTCCTATCCTCAGGGAATCGGAAGTCTGGTTTGGGAACCTCTCACCTTGACTCAGTGCTCCAGAGGTGCAGAAACAGCCCCTGGCATTTGGGGACTGAATCAGCAGATGGAAGATCTCTGTGTGTCATTCTGCCTTTCAAACAGATAAGTAAATCTTTTTGAAAAAAAAAATAAGGTAAACATTATCACAGGGATGCTCAAAGTCTTGGTTACACAGTAGTACATGTAAGTAAATTACTGTACATTACTGTAGTACATGTACATAAATAGGTGGTTTTTCCTGGCTTTACAGGACCATGAAACCTGGGTTTAGAAAAATCAGTTGACAACTCAAATAATTAGCATTCAGCCTAATATGTCTGGGAACCCCTGCACTGGGGGGCTTCCCATTTAGAGCATCATGTGACATGCATTGTTCTAGTAGGCTGCTGGTTCTTTAAGCCTGAAGAGAGTTGAGCAGATACAAAACAAATGTATGTCCCTGAAATGGGGAGAAGAGATCATTCACTATACATCAGGCATCATAAAAACAGGAACTGTCTGTGGTTTTTTTTTCTACTATAGTTCCAACTCTAGTGCTGCCTGGCATATAGTACACATTTGACAACATCTGTTAAATAAATGGACAAAGAAATGGATCTTGCATAAGTGACAGAATACTCATGGAGATTTCAGAATGAGTGCCCACATATTTTCTATCTTTAATTATTTAAATTTCCATATCTAGACTTCTAGACAGTAGTTAATTTACTTTCTTAGAACAAAAGACTGAAAATCATCCCAACAGCCTTTTGCATCATGACCCTGTACTAATCTAGTAAGAGAAAGGTTACACTGCTTTTTGTTGATGAAAAGCACATTAATGAGATCACCTTGAAATAATCCCATCTCTATTATACAGGCAAAATTACATTTTCCAGCATAATTACTATGTGAGTTGAACTCCCAAATTTTTATATTGTTTCACTCACAAAAGCAACACTAACTTACGAGTTTGTCAAACTTCTGGAAAATTGAAGGCAAGCACTTACTTTTAAGAATATAAGATGATCAACCTATACTGATGTCTCATTCTGTCTTCCGCATATTTTCCTATCAGCCAGCAAGACTGTATAAGGCTTACTTTCTTTTTTATATATAAATTTTATTTATTTATTTGAGAGGCAGAGATACAGACAGTGAGAGGGGAGAGACATAGAGAAAGGTCTTCCATCACTGGTTCACTCCTCAAGTGGCTGACATGTCCGGAGCTGTGCCAATCAGAAGCCAGGAACCAGGAGCTTCTTCCGGGTCTCCCATGCAGGTGCATGGGCCCAAGCACTTGGGTCATCTTCCACTGCTTTCCTAGGCCATTAGCAGAGAGCTGGATCAGAAGTGGAGTAGCTGGGACTCGAACAAGTGCCCATATGGGATGCCAGCACTGCAGGCGGAGGAGTAACCTACCGTGGCACAGCACTGCCACCACAAGATTTACTTTCTTTTCTTTTCTTTTATGAACATAAATTTCCAAAGTACAGCTTATGGATTACAATAGCATCCCCCCCCCATAACTTCCCTCCCACCCACAACACTCCCCTCTCCAGCTCCCTCTCCCCTTCCATTCACATTAAGATTAATTTTCAATTATCTTTATATACAGAAGATCAATTTAGCATATATTAAGTAAAGATTTCAACACCCTGTGTGTGCACCCACACAGAAACACAAAGTGTAAAATACTATTTGAGTACTAATTATAGCATTAATTAATAAACACCTAAGAGTAATTGTGTATTAATTACAGAGTTCAACCAATAGTTTTAAGTAGAACATAAAAATACTAAAAGGGTAAAGTATTAAGTTCTTTTTTTTCTTTTTGTTTGTTATATAGTTTTTTTTATTTAATAAATGTGAATTTACAAAGTGCAACTTTTGTATTGTTGTGGCTTCCCCCCCAACCTCCCTCCCTCCCCTCTCCCACTCCCTCTCCCATCCCGCCCTTCATTGAGTTTCATTTTCAATTACCTTCATATACTGAAGATCAACATAGTATATACTAAGCAAGGATTTCAACAGGCTGTACCCACACAACTGCACAAGGTATGGGGTATTGTTCGACTAGTAGTGTTGTTTTTAAGTTTCATAGTAAAACACATTAAGGACAGAGATCCTACGTGGGGAGCATGTACCCAGTGACTCCCGTTGTTGATTTAACAATTGGCGCTCTTATTTATGATGTCAGCAAGATTTTCTATAACAGGTTTTAAAAGAAGGACTAATGAGTCTCCTTAAAATGTGCTTTTAAGTCACACATCATTAGCATTCCTCAACCCTTACTTCAGATTCTAGAATGTAAGCTCCCTGTGGAAAGGAATCTTGAATGTTTTGTTCACGACTGTATTCCTAACACCAAAGAAAACACTGGTACAAAGTTCCATATATACTGTTCGATGAATGCTATGTTTCTCCCCTCACTGAGGCTTTTAAAGCAGGACCTACCTCCCTCTTTTCCTCACGCAAACACATGTGCACACACGTAGAGAGAGATCTTGCTATACTGTATGGCATTTTTCCCATGAAAAATACACACATCATGTAAGTTTTGTTAAAATGGATTATTAGAGGAAATCTGACAGTCTCTTTGCATTTTGCAATGCCATCAAGTCACCTCTTTTTCCAAGCCTTACCTGCCCTAAGCCACTTACCTTATTAGAAAAACATTTTCTTTTTTATTATAAGCTGTTCCTATCTACTTAAGTCTAATTTTATTTTAAATTGGGACTACAATTTTTCTGTACAGTGCAAGGCTGTATTTTGTAAATACAACCCAATAAGATAATTGGATTCTGTACATTGACTTATTAGCTGAGACCTTGGTCAAAGTATTGAACATCTCTGGTTCTGATGTAAGAATAACAACAGCATCTTCTTCCTGAGATGTTGAGGATTAAATGGGATAATAATTTCTGTGAGTGGTTGGCTACTTTCATTAATACAATCTCTGAAGGGTTGCAAGCCTAACAGCCATGGTAATCAACTACCTAAATAAGTCACCACCTTTACAAGTCATCCTTTCATTTTCTTCCTAATGAGGCACTCTCCCCTACTGCATCCACAGAAGTAGAAACTCACAAAAAGTATGCTTTGTGAGTCCTTTTTATCCCCAAGCATGAATTATTCCTGAGGAGTTGAGAGAGCATTTCTGGGTTGCTTCTGGCTGGGTGGTGTCACTTAGGGAAGCCATTCATCTGGTTCTCTCCATTTCTTTTCATAGTCTTTGTAACATTTCTCCTTCCTCATGGGGTTCCTTAAAAAGTCTTGGCTGGCTGGGGAGACTTGACCCTTCATTTTAGATTATCAAAAATTCCTAACCAGAGGGGATGAGCACTGAATATTAGGGGCATGCTGAGGCAGAGCATCTGTGCTTGGACTTTTCATCTATGCAGCTTGCTGGTAATTGCTATGTTTCCCCTCTTGCAACAATTATCCCCCCAATTCTCTCCCCACCTCCTCACCCCACCCCCAGTTAATTATCAGTTCTGGAATTAAACTGCTTCTCCTGCTGTTTCCATGGCAACAGTTGGCCTGCACCTGCCACTGGGTGAACAGTGGCTCTTTCAAAAGAGGCAATGGCAGTTACTGGCTCCACAAATCCAGGGAGTAAACTAATGTTTACCTGTCTAGGGAGAGCAGTTCCTGTTCATTCTACCTTAGGCATTTTCTTGGCAAACCCCACTTCCACTTCTTCTAAAAACTGCTTCTTGACATTTAGCAGAGAAAATTAAAAAAAAATCTGATAAAAATGCCAAATCTGGGGCAGGTGTTTAGCCTAGCAGTTAAATACTCTTAACTAAGAGACCCACGTCCCACATCAGTGTATATGGCTTCCACACTCAGCTTTAGTCCTGATTCTAGTTTCCTGCTAATGCAGACCCTGAGAGGCAGTAGTAATGGCTCAAGTAACTAACTGGGCTGTTGCCACTCACATAGGTGACCTGGATTAAGTTCCTAACTTTGGCCCCAGTGGGCTCTTAGGGAGTAAACCAGCAATTAGGTGTGCTCTCTCTCACAAACAAACGAATTTTTAAAAATTTAAATGCCAATTCTGCTTTGTTACAATCGCATCCATGAGCTTCATTTATTCCCAGCCAAGAAACTGGAAGATGAATATTCCATCCTGAATACATACTACAAAGTATACTACAATGAAGTATACTACAATGGCTGAAAACATAGACTTTTTCTTTTTGTAAATTTTATTTAAACTATACAAGCTTCATGTATTTCATATATATCGATTTAGGAACATAGTGATACTTCCCACCCTACTCTCCCTCCTGCCCATGCTCCAAGGCCCTTCTTCCTCCCTCTCCCATTCCTACTCTTAATTTTTACAAAGATGTATTTTCAGTTTACTTTATGATTGTAAAGTTAACCCTACACTAAGTGAAAGAGTTCAAAAAATAGTATGAAGAAGAAAACACTGTTCCTCAACAGAAGAGACGGGGCTACAATCATTGTATCTTAAAATGTTCTTTTGACTCCAATATATTACATTGTAGGTACTCTATTAGTTATCTTGGATCAAGGAAAACCTATGGTATTTGTCTTTTTGGGACTGGGAAAGCATAGACTTTTAATCCTGATAGATCTGAGTTCTAATTCTTGTTATTTCTTAGGTGTGTGACCACAGTATCAACTTCTTCACACAGAAGAGAGCTTAGAATAACTATACTTCCCAGAAGTTGTTTAAACACGTTAATATATGTAGGTCTAGTTCTTACTTAATGTTCAATACATAGACAGGTATCACTGCTATTGTTGGCTAAGTATTAATCCTAGACTACTCTGAAAGTTAGGGCAAACTTGGCAGCCTAGTTATTTTAGCTAAGCCTAGTCTGAGTGACAGCACCTATGTGGGCGGGATAAAATGTCACAACACCCCACAGCAACTAGACCAAGATGCATCCAGCAGCCAGGAACAGCTGAAAAATTATTCTTTTCCTCATTCTGTTGAGTTTTTTAAGATTTATTTTATAAGTCAGAGAGAGAGCAAGCAATGGGCCAGGCCAAGGCCAGGAGCCAGGAGCTTCATCCAAGTTTTCCATGTGGGTACAGGCGTTTTTCCCAGGACATTAGCAGGCAGCAGGATCAGAAGTAGAACAGCCAGGACTCCAACTGGAGCCCATATGGGATGCTGGCTGGCATCACAGGCTGCAGCGTTTATCTGTTGTGTCACAACACCACCCTCCCCATCCTCACCCCACTAAAGTTCTTCAGCTCCTCCTTGTCTGTACTGTTTTTCTCGTGTTCAATCTCACCTTCCTTTAAATAGAATTGATGCAACCAGAGTGTAAAGGACATGTACTTACCAAGGAAACAAAATGCCTTTCATTTTACAACCTCATTGCAACCTACAGGGTACAACTGGTAGTGGTGCTCAGGAGCAGGAGTTGAGGATGGGGCATTTCATCTAACAAAGTAGTTATTTTCTTCCTTGAAACTTCTGCTTGTGGAAAAAAAGTATCTTTTAGGAACCTGAGACAACTCACGTTTAGGTTCTAGGTCCAAACGAGAACAGGCACAGGAACACGGGCCTATGGCAAAACCTCATCATTTATGGTGCTTCAGCTTTATCTCAGCCTTTGGTCTCCTTCCTGAAAATTCTGAAGCCAGCTCCTTACAGTCCTAATTTTAAGGAAAGCGGCACTCATTTGCTTTCAACAGCATACTATCTTGAAAAAAAGAAATCCACCAGCATGTATTCCCAACATCTGTTACAGATGCCCACTGAAGGTCTCTAGAAAAAGAGGCAAATGCCATTCAGCCAGAAAGAGCTTAGAGAAAAAGAAAAGACCCTTGGAAACTGTTGGAGAAAAGGAATTACTGGCCTCTTTCCTGCCTTTCACTGGGAAGTGGAGAGAAGATGCTTAAGACCAGCAGGTTTCTTCTAAAGTGAAAAACACTCCTCATGTAGGATCTCTGTCCTTAATGTGTTGTTCAATGGGAATTAATGCTATAACTAGTACTCAAACCGTATTTTACACTTGTGTTTCTGTGTGGGTGCAAACTGTTGAAATCTTTACTTAATATATACTAAATTGATCTTCTGTATAAAAAGATAATTGAAAATGAATCTTGATGTGAATGGAATGGGAGAGGGAGCTGGAGTTGGGAGGGGTGTGGGCGGGAGGGAAGTTATCGGAGTGGGGAAAGCCATTGTAATCCATAAGCTGTACTTTGGAAATTTATATTTGCTAAATAAAAGTTAAAAAAAATAAAGTGAAAGACACTATGAACAATTTTGCTGTGGCTGCCCGCTAGTGAGGGGAGCATAAGCAAAGATATCAAATTTAGATATTCTTGAAACACATACTGGAGTTTGTGGCCTCCTAAAAATATATTCTACTTAATTCCAGTCCAAAATGGCTATGAAGACAAAGAACAGGAGAACTAGACTGCAGCCATGTACTTTAGCACTGGATATACTTTGGGTATCAACATGGCACTGTACACATCAATTGAAGTAAAAACATCTATACCTTTACATTTATTTGGGAAATGTTAATACTTAAGAACTGCCTTTCTCTATTAATTTAAAAGGAACTGGGTGACTACTTTTCAGACTTACTTCTAAATCAGAGGAAGGTAGGAGCTGTCAAAATGGAGGAATAGGACACAAATCAAATGAATAATTTCCTCTTACAACTACCTTAGCTTAGCTGATGGCTTTTCCATTTAAAAGAGCAATTCCAAAAGCAGAACACTTTCAATGCTTCATAGCATATTTGCCCTTTGGGTATAATAAGATGCAAGTGGTTGAGAAACTGAGGTATGAAGAAAGCAAACAATTTACCCATAATAAAACATGAAATCTTCCTAGAGGAAGAAACCCGTAAGGTTCCATTTTTTTTTTCCATAGATGATACAGGCAAGAGGTAAAGTGTAATCGGAAACAATACAAACCTTTCACCATCTCATGGCATAAAAGATCCTGTGCAAGCTGGACTCAACCCAGGTTTTAGTCTTAGTTCCTGCCACAGGGCAATCGTGCTGTTATTACTCACCATCCACATAGCACGTGTGGTCATTCCTGAGTCTTTTTATGTGCTGGTCTCTCTGTTTGGACAGCCCCTCTACCCTTTCCATCTAAAAGTAAGAAAATAGAAAGTAGCCCTACCTACTGTCAACAGGAAGAAGAAATGCTGTACGTTCTGATTCTTTCTTTTGAATTACTTGGATCCTAATCTATATCCAATACATTTATTTTAGAGTATTATTACAGTGCAATGGTTAAGAGCTCACACTCTGGAGTCAGACTATTAGACTTGGGATGCTGGCTCCACTGCTTGTTAGCTGTGTGGTCTCATGAATGTATAACCTCTCTGCAACTCAGCTTTTCATCTAGGATGAGAAATGAAGGTAGTATATTAACAACCACTTATTAGGACTGTTGTGAGAAATAAATGATATATGGAAATGTTTAAAATATTTTCTCACATATTGTTGTCACTCAATAAATCCTTCTCTATAATAATTTATGATTTTATACTGTACTTAAATATGAAATTAAAATGGTTTAACTCTCATTCAAATCAGACTTTGAAATCTATAAATTCAAGGGAAAAATCTTAGTCACCTTCATATCTCTGAGGCCTATCACACATTAGGCACCTCTAAGATATTTGCTGAACAAATGAATGTGAGAATTCCTCTGTAATCTCTCCTTTCTGAAACTTTAAGGACCAGAGTGCCTAGCAGAAAATGTTACTCTGAGACCAAATACATAAACAAGAGTAGCCTGTCATACATCATTAACTACTGCATTGGATGGCAAACAAAAGTGGAATAGAGCAGAACCACAGCATGCAAAGTGACACCCAGGCCTCTTCCTACCAGGCCCAACTGTTAGCATTATTGAGCCAGAAATAGCAGGCAGCAATATGGAATATGGGCTGTTCTTAGCACTTCCAGTTGGGAGCAGATGCAATAAGCTACAGGCACCTTGGCTGAATATTCTAGATGTGAGTAGATTCCCTGGTTAATATACCAACATACACAAAATAAAGTTGTGACTCTCACAGGAAAACTTCTAAAAACCAAGTACTTTAGCAAAGAGGCTTGCTTTTGATATAAACTGTCAGTATAAGGTGTAACAGAAGTTTATCCTTTATTTGGCTAAAGTAGGGGACAAACAATCCACACCAGGATGGCAAAACAAAGTCAGCTCATGCTCCTAAAGAGGAGAATGTGGCCATTAAGAGCCTCTCTATGCTAAAGGCCAACTTAGATGTCGGAACCCCACTCTATACAATAAACAGCCCCGACAGTTCCATGTCATGTCACAAGCATCAGCTTCATTTCCTTTGGCTTCCAGATGGGTCTCCTCAAATGGTGATAACAAAATAACCAAACCATGAATTTGTAATCAAAGGACAAAATAAACTAAAGTGTATCACTAACTTAGTCCTCTTTTATCTCTACAACCTAGCTAGTCAGAAAGAGAAATGCTGTATCTAAGAACATATGGTGATTTGTTTAGAGGAGAAAAAAGGATATATATAACTGTAAGACAATATTTAAAGAAACAAAATTAGGACTAAAAAAATAAGTCTACCAAATTACAGAATCTATAAGCAGATTCTTTCCACTTCATATTTTTAAAAAAGATTTATTTATTTGAAAGAGTTATAGAAAGAGAGGGAAAGAAAGACAGAGATCTTCCACCCCCTGGTTCATTCCACAAATGGCTGCAATGGCCAGAGCTGGGCCAGGTCAAAGCAAAGCAGCAAGAACTTCAGCTGGGTCTCCTATGTGGGTGGCAGGAACACGGGCACTCACGTTATCTTCTGCTGCCTTCCCAGTTCCCTAGCAGGCAGCTGGACTTGAACTGGTGCTCATATGGGATGTCAGCACCATCGGCAACAGTTTAACCCACTGTACCACAACATCAGCCCCTCCACTTTGTATTCGATACAAGCTTTGTATTCTTCCTCAAAACTATGTCCCCAAAACTAGGTGAAGTGCGAGCAGAGAGGGATGAGGCTATGGTTCACAGGAGGTTAAATGATTTGCCTAGGGTCATGCAGTCAGTCACAGGCAGAACTAAGAATAGAAGTGAGGTGGCTGATCTCCTTCATCTCTGACTCCTGCACAGCATGCTTTCTGTCTGATCAACAGATTCAGTGTGGGTCAGAGTCACGCTGATCTCAGCAGTAGCCTTGTGCCTGAGGAATAGCCCTCTTTGAGGAAGAGAAATTCTACAGAAGTTCCACATATAACTTTGACTATTAAAAAAGTCATTTTCCTCTTCGTTAAAAAGAAAAATCTCAGAGAACCTCAATAGCAAATTGAAATTTAGTCCTGATCTTGCTCCTTCTTTGAGCACAAGGGTTTATGGGTCTTTCTCTCTCTGACTTCCTCCCACCACACAATAGGTTTCACGCCAGCAGTTCCTACAGCCACCTCCTCTCCTCAAATACATATTACTTCTCAGCAGGCTTCAGAAGAGAAGGAGCCAATCTGTGAGGGTGCAAACACAAGATCTCCTGTAATAGCACAGAGAAGACAGAAAATTGCTGCCAAAAGTGTAAATTGCTTTTTTTACTTGGAAAAAAATCACTGTGGCTTCAAAGACACCCTGTTAAATGATGACTCTACAGCAGTTGCTATCCATGCTCTACATATTAGTTCTTTTGCTCCTTCCCTCCTCTGAGAATCTGCCACTATGACTGCGTATCATGGATCTGAGGAGTAAGTTACTTGATGAAGAAGCAACAGGCTGTTATTCTGTGGAGTCAGAGGAAACTTGGGTTGCTGCTCCCCAGAGAGCATCTCTTCCACTGCTGACTCTCAGAGGATACTGCATGAGGATGAATCGAAGATCCCTGCATAATGACAGAGCCTAAGGAGAGAAGAAGCAATTTACAGAAAATAGAGACCGCAGCAATTCATTGTCAAAGCAAGTAAGAACACCAGGTTAGAAGGACAAGATCAAAGTGATCCTCTGAGGACTAAGTGTGAGTCCTCTTGATTTTCACACCAGCTCACACAGAGAAGTGTGCTGGTATACTGGAGACTATCTGAAAGGTGCTTGAGGGCACGAGCCCTGAAGTCAAACCAGATTCAAGTTCTGGTTCTACTGCTTATTAGCTACGTCATGGAAGGCAAGTTAATCTGAGTACTTTTTTCCTCACTTGACCAGTGACATGAAAACTAAACCCTAAGCTTTACATGAGAATTAATTAGAACAAACAGCACTTTGGACATAATAAATGTTCAGTAAATGATATATATGGCTATTATTGTTAATTAGTAAGGTAGCTACACAAGAGAATTCAGGACAGGGAAAAGACATGACCCAAAGCACAATATCTCATATCAAACAACTTGGGAAAAAAAGGAGATTCCAGCTGACAGAAAGGTCTGTAACTGGCCATTACATTCCCACATGACAGGACATTTTCTGTTCTTCCCATTGTGCATACTGGTTGGAATCCATTTCTCCTTGGACTTTTGTGTAGATAGTGGGGAAGTGGCTGTGTGGAAAGCATGGTAGCAAAGGAGACACAATCAGAACTAGAACTCAGCATCTCCAGATCCCTTTCTCATCCATTCCCCATGCAGAGAGACTCACACTTCCTTTCTGCCTCCTTTACACATCAACCCTCATTTAATAAGAAGACTTTGGAACAAAATTCTGTTCGGCTTTTGGAAATGGTAAAGTGTCTATCACAAATGAGAGGAATTTCAGATCAAAAGCAATATTCCCTGAAGTACTAAATGAATTAAATTCAGGCAAATGGTAGTTCAATACAAATAAACTGAATGGAACCAACACATATGAACTTATTAAAAATAAAATTTGATTTCTCTTCCCTCTTTCTGCCAATTAGAACATGTTCTGCAAATGTTCATTGTACCAAAAGGGTTCTGTCAAGTCCCAGTCCAACAGAATCCTGCTGACATTCACGGCAGCCTGGCTCAAGAGACAGCCTGACATCGTGGTTGCTAGCAAACAAACTCTGTCTTACCACTATGTTGTCAAAATGACATGAAAGTGTTTGCAATTAAATATTAAAGCCAGTATTCCACACTGAATGTTTTTTTTTTTTTTTTTTTTTTTTTTTTTTTTTTTTTTTTTTTGACAGGCAGAGTGGACGGTGAGAAAGACAGACAGAGAGAAAGGTCTTCCTTTTTGCCATTGGTTCGCCCTCCAATGGCTGCTGCGGCCTGCGCACCGCGCTGATCCGATGGCGGGGACCAGGTACTTATCCTGGTCTCCCATGGGGTGCAGGGCCCAAGCACTTGGGCCATTCTCCACTGCACTCCCTGGCCACAGCAGAGAGCTGGCCTGGAAGAGGGGCAACCGGGACAGTATCCGGCACCCCGACCGGGACTAGAACCCGGTGTGCCGGCGCCGCAAGGCGGAGGATTAGCCTAGTGAGCCGCGGCGCCGGCCATGAATGTTATCTTTGAAGAGAGTTAATCTCTACCTAAGGTCCTTGTATTCTTTAATCAATGTGGCTCTGGCATGTGGCCATGAGGGCAAGAGGAGTAATTTATCCTATTCAGGCTCTCTCAGGCAGAAATGCCACTGCTATCCTATGAAGTCTGCACATTCTTATTTCTAAGGCATTTTTTTTTTTTAAATCATGGTCTTATTTGAGTTGTCTGAGAAAGAAGGTCTAGGACTATCTGGCATGGGTTTTAAGGAGCCAGAGCTAATCTTGAGAGTAGAAGAGGTAGAATGCCAGAGAAATAATTTACAGTGTGTCTAAATCAAAGATCTGTGCAAAATGATAAACACCTGGCCAATAACTAGAGAAGATACTGATTTAGACAGCTACTTTTGTTAACTTAGTTTAACTAGTCTCTCATGCTCTTGAGACACCTCCAATTCATTTTCTGTCCTATAGGCAAGGGAGATTTCTAAAATGCAAGCCTGCTTAGGTTAATTCCTGTTTAAAAATCTTTAATGCAGAGAAAGGGAATATTATTATATTCTCAGAACTATATCTATGAACTGTGTTGAACCTGTAAAACCTAAAAAAGAAAAATTTAAAAAATATTTAATGTTCCTACTGCCTTCAAATACCTTAAGGTGGCCTTTAAATCTCTAAATGATCTGAGCTCTGCTTTCCTCTACTCTCTTGTCTGGAGCCTTAATCCAAGTTTTCCCCTCTCTTTAGAACTACCAACTCCTTGGGCCGGCGCCGTGGCTCAATAGGCTAATCCTCCACCTTGCGGCGCCGGCACACCGGGTTCTAGTCCCGGTTGGGGCGCCGGATTCTGTCCCGGTTGCCCCTCTTCCAGGCCAGCTCTCTGCTATGGCCAGGGAGTGCAGTGGAGGATGGCCCAGGTGCTTGGGCCCTGCACCCCATGGGAGACCAGGAAAAGCACCTGGCTCCTGGCTCCTGCCATCAGATCAGCGCGGTGCACTGGCTGCAGTGCGCCGGCCGCGGCGGCCATTGGAGGGTGAACCAACGGCAAAGGAAGACCTTTCTCTCTGTCTCTCTCTCTCACTGTCCACTCTGCCTGTCAAAAAAAAAAAAAAAAAAAAAAAACTACCAACTCCTGTTCCTCCTTTTTTTCTGCCTTCCCATCTTTCAGGCCTTGAGGTAGTAAAATGTTATCTACAATCTTTTCTTTTTTTGAAATAGTTTTTAAAAGATTTATTTATTCATTTGAAAGGTAGAGTTACGCACAGAGAGAAAAACAGAGAGGTTTCCCAATGTCTTGGTTCATACCCCAGATGGCCGCATATGAAGCCAGGAACCAAGGGCTTCCTCTGAGTCTCCCACACGGGCACAGGGGCCCAAGGATTTGGGCCATTCTCCACTGCCCTCCCAGGCCACAGTAGAGAGCTGGATTGGAAGTGGAGCAGCTGGGACTCGAACTGGCGCCCACATGGGATGCCAGCACTGCAGGCGGCAGCTTCACCTGCTACTCCATAGTACTGGCTCCTCTATAACCTTTTCCACTAAGCCTCTCCTCACCCTCCAGGACTGACCTGGGAACCCTTCTTCTAACCTAAACTTCCCTTTTCATGGCACTTTTCCCACAGTGTAAGTATCTGGTCCCTCTAGACTCAGGATCTACAGATCATGTCTGCCTCAGTCATCCTTACATACCCAGTGTACAGCATAGTAGGGTTGTTGATGTGTTTTTTTTTTTTTAACATTTCAGAATAGTTCTAAATCCATAAAAAATCATGAGGTAGTAATACTGAGAGTCCCCACAGAGCCTTTATTCACCCATTTCCCCTATTACTAACATCCCAGATTAGTCAATTTGTCACAATTAATGAACCACTTCCAGCCCCCTCCCCCACCTTTTTAAAATCCAAATTCCTTTTAAATGGAGAAAGGGAAGGAAGGGAGAGAGGGAAAAAAGAAGGAAGAAAATAAACTACAACACAGAAGGAGCACTAAGCACTGTTAGATGATGGGAGTGTGAAGGGGTTTCCTGAGGCTCTGTAAGCTTGAAGCAAGGTGCCCATGGTTTTAACTGCAGTAGAGGATAAGCCAGACAGGGTTTTTTTTTTTTTTTTTTTTCTCCCTGGAGCTAAAGTTGAGGTTGAGAACCTCAGCTCCCAAATGAAGAATTACCAGGAGATACAGATGTGGGATAACTTTTGGGAGGAAAAAAATCCTATTTGTTGATATGTAAATAAAACCAAAGAAGGGCCAAGAAGGTGACTGTGCAAAATTCATTTAGCTTTTATTAGTAAGGGACTTGGACTAGATTAGGTTTTTTCAAATTGAGTTCTGAGGAACTCAGCTCTCTACAGAAGCCCCTCAGTGCCTATCATGATGAAGAATGTTCACTACTGAATGTAGTCCCCAACTTTAACCACAGAAACGTCCCCCCACTACACTCACATTGAGGTTCTACTTAAAGTCCATCTGAAAAAAAGGGCACTTCTGTGAAAACTACAACATGAACAGCAGCGGCCTCCGCGGCCTGAGACCTCTCAGCATGCACAGCCCTTGAACCTGCGGCAGACTGAATCTGTCCTGATAACCTTGACTATGCTGATGGCACAGCTGCAGCGTTTCCCTGAGTCTATCCTCACTGCCTGAGCCAAATGACAGCATGCACTGCAAAGATGCACTGCAAAACTGAGGGGGGAATGGAACACACTTTAAATTTCCTCCAACCATGGTGAAATAAATGCACAAAGGTATTTTGTTTTCCTAAACAAAGTTTTGTCAACATGTCTTTCTCCTAGGATTCATTGTATAGGTGTCTTGGGTCTGACACAAAGATGTTCTAGATCAGAAATAAAGAATATTGGATCCAGAGCCTATTAAAAAGACAATCCAATTCCAGTCAAAAAAGAACAATGGGTAAGTTATCTAGTCACCCCACCTGATTGCTTAATTACCATCCATATGTAGTGCCTGCTCTTCTTAACAAAGTATTCTGAATGCAGCAAGAATATCGCAAAGTTAGTGTCAGTACATACTTTCAAGTCTACCTTTATCTGAAGGTTACAGGCAGGAAATGACACAGTTGGGGAAGGCTTACAAAATAAGATCTTCAAAGCCCTGGCTTAAGATGGAGATCTCTTTTCTGTGCAATTCCTTGGCTGTCCATATTTCATGGGACATTAAAAGGCCACAAATGTCACTCCACTTCAATTCTGAGAATGGATAAGCAGAAATAATGTGATCTTACCTGGGTCCTTCCTCGTCACCCTAAAAGACAAAGAGAAAGAACTTGTATTAGAAGTCATCATTGGCAGAGATGGATTTAGATTTATTTTCTTTCCCTTTCCTCTCCCAACCTGAAAGCAAGGATTATGCATTTATTGTAACAAAGACAAACCAGGAGTCGTCTAAGGACTAAACAAGGGCTAACATAATCCTATGTTCAAACTGCCCTGCAGAGATGAACTGGTAATTTGTCCTGGCAAGCACAGATGAGAACATACGGACCCAGGAGGCCTAAATAATAGCCTTGCCTTTTTATTTGTATGGCTGGCAGTATTCAAATCTGAACAAGCTGAGAGCACCAAAATAGCTGCAGGTCTTGGGCAGAAGCTGACCAGCTCCAAAAGCATCAAGCTGATTTTCTTCAAAGACTCATTTCTGCCTTGGTCCAATAATTTTCTCTGAACACAGCAATTCTAATATATAGCATACTGTAGTGCAAAGGGTACTGTGCTGGGACTCATGGACTAGGGATTCTAGTCCAAGCTCTGATCCTTGTGAGCTATGTGCCTTTGGGGGCACAATAATTAATTATTCTAGATCTCAGTGGTCTCCTCTGTATCAGGGTAGTTCTGATGTTTGATGATTCTCATCATTTTCCTTTCTTGTCCACTATGCGAACACAATGTGTTATTTTTCCAGATACTGCATTCACTCAACCTAACTTTATCAGTAGTTGCAAATTTCTTTCAGCCCCCTTCCATGACCAAGTAAGATTTTTCAAACAACTCTAGAGCTTTTACAAAGGGCCTTACTCATGCTTTTAGGGAGACTATCTTTTACAACCTCCTCTGTGGCTATTCAAGGATGGTCTCCACAGAAAATGTACCCTCTTATACTCCCCAGAAAATGAATAAATGGTTTCTGCTGGTATTAAGGAAAATGAGCTGGAGACAAAAAACTCTGGCTTCAAACCTTGTCTTATTCACTTGCTGGCTATAGAACCCTAGTTATCTGGTCTCTCTGGACTTCAATTTCCCAATCTGTAAAATGGAGTAACTGTCTTTTGTAGAATGAGTATGAGCATTAAATACTGCTTATCACCATGAAGCCCAGTGTCTGATGCACTAAATAAAGGTTAGTTATTAATATCAGTAGCAACTTAGTGTGATTCATTAAGAAGCTCCTATATATTGGCACTAAGGGTGTAAGCTAAATAACCCATGATGCTCTAACCTTTGTAGAGCTCTCAATCAGGAGCAGGAGAAACAGGTGGGTAGAATAAGCTCCTCATATGACTCAATGGGTCAAGAGCACTACCAAAGACATAAACATAAAAACATAAAGCTTTACGCATTAAAAAATAAGTGATGAACACTTTATTGGAGAAGGTAGGCAAGGCTTGTCACAGAAAAGGTGACACTTATACTATGACTCAGGGGATTAGTAGTATTTCCTCAGGCTGACAAAGAGAAAAGTGGGAAGCTCACTGGTGTAGCAAACGGCACAGCAGTTGAAAACAAATGGCACTGCTTAAAGAACCTTGAGTTCTATGGAACTAGCGAATGTTTATGGGCATGCAAGTGTGGTAGGCCGAGGTAAGGATGAAGATGGTAGGGGGTTTCAGAGTAAAACCAAGGTAGAAGGAGACTGCAAGGGTGCCAGCCTATAAAGAACTGTTGTAGCCAGAAAGATGATTTGAATCGGACTATACACTGGAGGTAGAACAGAAGAACAAGGAGGGCATTTTCAGCAGACTGTTAAGGATTTTTTCAATAGTAGTAAGGGTGCTAATCATCCATAATGCAATGAGGGAAGTGGGCAAGTGGTAGAGGGAGTATATAAGAATGGCGGAAGCTTTCTTTGCATTTTAACTGAGTAGCATGTCTCAGGAGAACTAAAATATAGCAAGAAAAAATCATTAAATTTAAAATGAATTACATAACTGTCAATGACAATTAAATCTCAACACAATTTTTCAATTATCATTGGATGTTTAAACAGAAGAGTCTTATAGAAAAAAAAGTTTCTGAACTTTCTCCCACGATTTAGAGCAAATTCTTCTTACAACCACATAGCTTGGTTCAATAGTTAAAACAAGTTTCTGAGTTACAAAAAGATGGTATCGAGTTCTAGCTCTCTAATTCCAACAGTAAAGCTTTTGACTATTTACTGGACTTTTCCAAGGTTTAGTTTTCTCATCTGCATATGGAGATCCTAATTCTTACTTCAAAGGGTCACTCTATGTATTAAAATAAATGAGAAAAAGTGTGCAGAACACTAAGCAAATGTTTTATATTAAGTATTCAACAAATGGTAGACATCATTTCACTTCCCTCAAATTAATTAAATTTCTAGAGGAAAGTATAGAAAGCACAGAAAGATTCTGACAGATGGCACAAGGTCTTGCTATATGTTCACCCACTTTTGTAACTTATAGGTATGTGCTTTTCATAAACAATAGTCACTACCACAAACCTTGGGGCAGGCAGAGTAAGTTTTACTCTTGAAGAAATGAATGAATGAATGAACAAAGGAAAGAAAACACCCTCACACATAAATTATAGGACCATTTTGAATAGGTCAACATTCAGATGATTGCTAATCCTGACAGTAACAGTAAAAGATATACAAATGCTACTCCTGCTACCAGCAATGCAGATGCCTATTCTGAAAGCCTAGCTAATTCATTTCCAACCTTTAAGATGAGGTCTTACTTGGAAATTGCCTCACTGACAGCCTGAGTGGGGTCATCCTCTTCTGTTCTCCATATCCATAGAGTTTAACCTTCTAGACTGTATTTAGAAAAGAAAACTGACAATAACAGCATCATATGGATTTCATCATCTTGAGAACATAATATGTTTGGTTCATCTCTATTCACTGTATCTAATGCAGCACAAGGACACACAGCAAATAATTACTCAAGAAAGGAAAGGAGGGGAGGCAAAATATAAGTAGGATTTAAGACTAATTTCTACTCTCATTATGTGTGAACTCTGGCTTGGAGATTATTAAAAGCAAGAATCTGTTAAATAACTTCCATTTAAATAAATGTTAGATCAAGCAATGCTCCTAAATCCCTCCTTGAAAACCATCCTGAATGCTACTGGTTGGCAGACTACCCTCTAGTGCAACCTCCCATTTCTACCTCTATCAGTGGAAATGTTGTTCACCAAGAATCAAGTTTATATCAGTTGAACATCGAATTATAATGACACACTTAATAACAAAACATGAGCGCAATGGTTGCTTCCATGAAATGTTGCTTTTATAAGAATTTATCTGAATGCTTTCACAGCATTCAATGATGAGCTACTTAAGAGTTGCTGTCAGTTTTGATGAAGGTCAAACCTATGCAAAATATTAGAAAAAACAAATTATAAAAATCTAAGATTCTGCATTCAGTTTACTTTGAATGGCACCCCTCTCATTATAAAAAGACAGAAAATGGACCTTATAAATTGTGCAGTACAGGTAGGGCTTATGCCAGAAACATGACCTTCAAAGCCAAACAGACAATTCATATTTTCAAAAAGAATACATTGAGAATGACAAAAAATATACAAATATGTGCTAGAAGTTTAAACTTTTTCTAACATTATCTCAGTGCTATTCAGTATTTTTTTTTTTTTTGACAGGCAGAGTTAGACAGTGAGAGAGAGACAGAGACAGAGAGAAAGGTCTTCCTTCCATTGGTTCACTCCTCAAATGGCCGCTACGGCCGGCGCGCTGCACCATTCCGAAGCCAGGAGCCAGGTGCTTCCTCCTGGTCTCCCATGCGGGTGTAGAGCCCAAGCACGTAGGCCATCCTCTACTGCCTTCCCGGGCCAGAGCAAAGAGCTGGACTGGAAGAGGAGCAACCGGGGACAGAATCCAGCGCCCCAACCGGGACTAGAACCGGCACCACAGGCGGAGGATTAGCTCAGTGAGCCGTGGCATCGGCCTATTCAGTACTTTTCAACACTGGACAAAAGATGAAAATGTTCATTATAATCAAATAAATACATCTTTTTTTAATATTTGACTCTGCGCAAAGAGTTTTATAAAATGACATAAGGTAAGAAAGTCAGGAAACACAAGAGAAGGAATTACTTTCCAGCTTCTTTTATCAGTCCAACATAACCATAATACCAAAAGCTGACAATGACATTACAAAAATAAAAATTACAGGCCAATATTGCTTATGAAAACAGAAACAGAAGCCCTTAACAAAATATCAACTAACTGAACTCAGTTGATGCATTATCATCAAATAGTAGTTCAACGCAGGAATGCAAGGTTGGCTTAACAGTATACAATTAATCAATATAATTAACTATTACAACAAAATAATGAAGAAAACACATAAGGTCACTTCAAAGTAAGTAGAGGAAATGTGACAAAATTCAACATCAGTAATTTAAAAAAATTCTTGGCATGTTATGAACAGAAGGCATTTCCTCAATCTGATAAAGGCCATCTACAAAATACACCAACTTAATAGTAACATACTAGATGCTTTCCCTCTATGACTAAGCACAAGGCAAAATTGCCCATTTTTAGCATTTATGTTGACATTGCAAAGAAAGTCCTAGCCATTGCACTAAGGCAAGAAAAATTAAAGGCATAAATACTGAAATGAAGGAAGTAAAACCATCTGTATTTGTAAATGGAATGATTGCTGATATAGAAAATACTAAAATGACTGTTATAAAGAATCTATATACCACTATTATTACTAATATTACTAATAGGTGAATTTGGCAAGTTTACAAAATACAAACCAACTGTATTTTTATATACTAATATAAAAAAGCTGAAAAACTGAATTAAAAACTTTCAATAGCAACAGAAAGATTAAACACCAAGGGTTAAATTTAAATAAAAGCAATTAAAGATTTTTAAATTAAAATTAAAATTTCTGAGAGCATGTGAAGTCAGACATAAATGGAGACATTTACCACATTTCATTCAAATTGTTGTTTGCCATAGTTATTGTGTCATTTCTCTTTAGCCACTCTACTTTTGAGATTTCTTTTCCTTTTTCTTTATTTTTCAAAACTTTGGTTTTGATGTGTCTGGGTGTGGGATTCACTCAGTTTCTTAAATCTGTAGGTTTATGTTTTTCAACCAAATTTTAGAAATATTAAGCCATTATTTCTTAAAACATTTCTTCTGCCCCACATTTCTTTCTCAGAGCATATTAAATTTTTCATTATTATCCTATAGGTCCCTGGAATTCAATTATTTTTGGATTTTTTTCTTGGAGGTATAGATTGATCAATATCAATCTAGTTTAAATTCCCTAATTCTTTTCTCTGCCATTTCCAATGGGCCACTGAACCCAATCAGTGAATTTCTTGTCAGCTCATATATTCTTCAGTTCTAAAATTTTCATCTGGTCCTTTTTATAACTCTGTTTCTTTGCTGAGATTTTCTATTTTTCAATAGTTCCCAGAGTATCTGTGAATGCTCCCTGAGATCTATTTGTGAAAGCAGGTTTTAAATCCTTGTTTGATAATTTCAGCATCTGTGTTATCTTGATGTTGGCATACACGACTCTTCTCATTACAGTTGAGATTTTATTAGTTCTTGATATAATGAGTAATTTGGGGCTGTGTCCTGTGTTACAAGAATCTGGTTCCTATTTAAATATACTACATCAGTAGGCAGTCAATCTGTTTAGTTTCAGAATACAAGTCTTGTATCAATTTTTATGGACTGTGGTTCCAAATGTTAACGTCAGTTTATAAACCCTCTGCAGTGCTGCTACTCTGGTACTCTGCTACTCTGGTCTGCACCAGTTAGATGACAGGACTAACATTAGGACTAACGTAACGTTACATACAGGGAAGAAGTGAATTAAAGTTCTACATATTGACGCTCCTGTGGAGAGGCACTGTCTAGTTAATGCAGTGGGGAGAAGGAGGTAGTGGAGGCAGGAGCAGAAGTCAGAGTTGCACCTACAAGTGTATGAGAGGCACTACTTACTACTAGCAAAGGCAAACGTAGATGTCAAAGTTTCACACACAGGCTCCACGGGAAAAATAAGGATAAAGATACCTTATCACTGCGGGTGAGGGTATAAAAAGATTTTCACCCAGCTGGCTCCTCCGAAGCAGTGCCAACTGAGACTGGGGAGAAGTGCAGGCATTTTCATGTTTATCTCCAAAATAGGCAAGGATGGTCAAAAGATTTTTTTTTTTATGGCTAGACCACTCTTTTCCCAGCACTTTGGTTAGACAGCACAGGTGGTTTCTTTGTTGTTGTTGTTGTTTTGGTTTTTGGTGGTGGGCGGGAAAGGGGATATTTTCTTTTTGTGTGTCTATTAGTGTCTCCAGTCTGCAGAACATGTAGGCCAGCATATATACAAAGCAAGAAAAAAAACCAAGGAATTCACAGCCTTATAGTCCTTCAAATCCCAAGGTCCCCACACAGTCTGTCATATTTTCTCCATTTCTGAGTCTTCTGGAAGAGGACTTGTCCAAGGATATTGCAATTAACAGAAGTTTATACTACCTTGTTCAACACTAGAATTTGCAATTTGCTTTAAACATATCAAAAATTCAAAAGGATTGATAGAGGAAAGCTTGTTAGAAAGACAGCTAGATACATAGTAATGAAGCAAATATTGCAAAATGTTAATGATAGAATCTAAGTTAGGTATATGGGTGTTATTTGTAAAATTCTTACCTTTACTGTATATTAGAAATTTTTCATAATCAAATGTTGGGGAAAATCTTTCGATTGATTTCAAAATCCAGGTAAATAAAAAATTCTATTATCATGCAAAGTGAAGAAAAGAATCTCTCATTTGGGTGAAGGGGAAGTACTGGCTATTACTAGATTAACTGGAATGAGAAGCTATTAGATGTTAGAAACTCTCTGAAAAAGTTCTAGTCAACTCACTGTTACTTCTTGTTTATAGTCACTTATTTAGTCCACAGCCTGGGCTGTAAGCCTTGTCAGCCAGCCCTTGCAAACCTAAACATAATCCCATCAGCGTTAATAAGCACAGTGCAGCTGAGGCACCTAAAGGGCAGTTCATGACAAGGAGAGACCAAATATATTATTTGAAATTAAAATAATACGGGGATTTCTCTCAAAATTAAACCTTTATACAACCCAACCAATACACAGAATAAATGAGAGTCCAATTGGAGGAGAATGTGGGACAGAGTTATGCTATTGATCCCTTGAGTTAACTCTGGTTGACTTTTTGTTCATTAAGATACAAAGTGATCAATTCAGCATTGTAGCTGGTCTTGAGTATACAACACTTTCTAAAACATTGAGGTTTGGGGTATATAACACTTTCTAAAACATTGATTCTCCTATCCCTTCCCAGACACAAATTGGATGCCTCGTGTACAACATATGGTAGGGGGAAAATATAGGCACTGAAATAGAACAGATTTAAATCTAATTCCTGGTTCTGTTTTCTACTAACTTAATGACACTAGGTCAGTGTCTCTGCAGCTCTCTGAATCTCAATTCCCATCTGTAAAGTAGGTTAATGAACATTGATGTAAGCATCAAATGAAATGTTGAAAATATTTCTCTCGCCTATTTGGAAACTAACTTAGGTATACATTTTCTTATTTTTGAGGAGGATAAAATGAAAAGAACAAAAGTTACTCCTTTCACACATTGATGAAAATTGATCAGGAGGCCTGGACAGAGACAGCAGATAACTGTTCAATGTTCTCTCATATTTCCTGTCAGGATGGCTTTCCTACTTCCTGGATAACAGTTTGGCCCTCTTATTAGCTACATTTTCCGTTTGTGTGTGACCAGGCTCTAACAGGCCAAGGCAAAACTACCAGTTAAGGCTGAGCTCATTAAGTCAGTAGCAGTTCTGTGAAATCCACAGGAATCTCCACAGTTTTCTTCTAGATGAGCCTATACTGAACCTATCCTAAGATTGATCAGAATTTTCAACATAATAGGGTGAAATATGAACAGTAGCCTCTCCATAGTGACTAAAATATGAGTTTCTTTTGCCTTAAATCATTTTTTAGGATCAAGGTACCTGGGTTCAATTCCCAGCTCCAGGACCCGATTCTGAATTCCTTCTAAGGCAGGCCCTGGAGGCAGTGGCAATGGTGCAAATGGATGGGTTCCTGCCACCTAAGTGGTAGACCTGCATTGTATTGAATTCTTAACTCTTAGCTTCAGCCCAGCCCTAGCACAAGCCATCAATTCAAGTGAATAGATACTAAACAAAACAAAAACTTAAGAAAAAATAGAAACTGATTCTAAATGTCTGAATATGTTGTTTGGGAATGTACCTGTATACCTAAGACCCTTTTCATTTCTGTTCCAAAATTACAAAATAACAATGACTACAGTAACTAACATTTGTTACAACTCTAAATTTATCTTCTATGTTTCCTCTTACACTGGTTTTTGTTTGTTTGGATCCTCACAAGGCCTTAGCCCACATACCACTATTAACCCAGTTACGTCCCCAATTTGCACAGTTGGCTCCATATAAAAAGCAGCCTGAGGCATTCTTTCACTATTTTACAGAATAGGTAAAAAAAATTATCTTTCATTCTAGCCTGCTTTATGCTCTACTTCCTGAGTTGTTCTAATTTAGTCCAGTTCTCATCTCTGTGATATTTTTATTTATAGGCTTATTTCACAACTTAAGATCTCCCACTTGCCCTTGTCTCTGGCTCTGATTTCCGGCTTCCCTCCTTAACTGCGATTAGTATCTTCTGCATTGACTGTACTCCTTTAAGTCACAGTCGATAAATATCTCCACCAGGCCAAGCATCTGGGTGCAGGTCCTAGTAGCCAGTATTTCCATCCTAGTTTACACATCTGTCCAAACATTTATACCCTACCTAAGCTTTCAATTCATTCATGTTCAGGACGACAAGCAGGCATTCCAAAACTAACAAAATATGGCAGTCAGTCACTTTTTATGTCTCTTGCTACTAATAATTGTGGGCATCTTCATTTACCTCTGCCTTTGGCTCAGCTGATTCGTTAGAGGTATCAAGTTGTTCCTTGGCTTGGGCCATCTGAGTCATTAATCTATCCATGTGAGACTGGATGTCTGCCAGTATCTCAGTCACATGAGCTGTGGCCATTGCTTCCTGGATGTCCACTAGATGAAGGGCTTTCTGCTCCTCATCAGCAATCACCTTCTGAACTTTCTTAAATTCCTGCTGTATAAACACTTTCATCTGGTCCCGAGTTACCTGAAAAGCACAGACAAGAAAGTTAACTTGAACTCAAAGAAATGGAAAGGTGAAGTTATTGCTATAAAACATTAGGCAGCCCTGGCCAAGATACAAACCATGGTTCCTATCTGATTCTGAAGTTTTGAGATTATCTTCTTCTCCTTTTTCTTCTTCTTCTTCTTCTTCTTTTTTTTTTAAGATTCATTTACTTATTCGAAAGGCAGAGTTACAGAGAGACAGAGACAGAGATCTTCAATCTACTGGTTCACTCCCCAAAAAGCCCCAAGGGCTGGAGCTGAGCTGATCCAAGGCCAGGAGCCAGAAGCTTCTTCCATGTCTCCCATGTGGGTGCAGGGGCCCAAATACTTGGACCATCTTACACTGATTTCCCAGGCCATTAGCAGGGAGCTGGATCAGAAGTGGAGCAGCCAGGACTTGAAACGGTGCCCATATGGAATGCTGGCATTGCAGGCAGTGGCTCTACCTGCTATGCCACAATGCCGGCACCAACGCTATCTTCCAACAAAGTCCCCCTAATAGCTGACAAATTTCCTGCTGATCCTTTGGCCTTTTTCATTGTTCAGGAAGTAATTCCTTATCTTTCACTTTTGCTTTGTTTTTATACTAGTATAAATATATAATTACTTTTTTTAACTTTTATTTAAGCAAATATAAATTTCCAAAGTACAGCTTATAGATTACAATGGCTTTTTCCCCTCATAACTTCCCTCCCACCTGCAGCCCTCCCAACTCCTGCTCCCTCTCCCATTCCATTCACATCAGGATTCATTTTCAATTCTCTTTATATACAGAAGATCAATTTAGCATATATTAAGTAAAGATTTCAACAGTTTGCACCCACACAGAAACACAAAGTGTAAAAATACTGTTTCAATACTAGTTATAGCATTAATTCACATTGGACAACACATTAAGGACAGAGATCCCACATGAGGAGTAAGTGCACAGTGACTCCTGGTGTTGACTTAACAATTTGACACTCTTGTTTATGGCGTCAGTAATCACCCTAGGCTCTTGTCATGAGTTGCCAAGGCTATGGAAGCCTTTTGAGTTCGCCGACTTCAATCTTATTTAGACAAGGTCATAGTCAAAGTGGAGGTTCATTCTCCCTTCAGAGAAAGGTACCTTCTTCTTTGATGGCCCATTCTTTCCACTAGGATCTCACTCGCAGAAATCTTTCATTTAGGTCCTCATTTTTTTTTTTTTTTCAGAGTGTCTTGGCTTTCCATGCCTAAAATACTCTCATGGGCTTTTCAGCCAGATCTGAATGCCTTAAGGGCTGATTCTGAGGCCAGAGTGCTGTTTAGGACATCTGCCATTCTATGAGTCTGCTGTGTATCCCGCTTCCTATGTTGGATCATTCTTTCCCTTTTTTATTCTATCAGCTAGAATTAGCAGACAATAGTCTTGTTTGTGTGATCCCTTTGACTCTTAGACCTATCAGTATGATCAATTGTGAACTGAAATTGATCACTTGGACTAGTGAGATGGCATTGGTAGAATCCCCTGGCACATTTCTAACTACTTTTTGGGGAAAGTCAGCTTGAGCATGTCCCAAATTGTACATTTGACATAGTTAGACAGAGAGAGAGACAGAGAGACAGAGAGAGAGACAGGCAGAGAAAGGTCTTCCTTCCATTAGTTCACCCCCCAAAATGGCCACCACGGTCAGAGCTATGCTGATCCGAAGCCAGGAGCCAGGTGCTTCCTCCTGGTCTCCCATGCGGGTGCAGGGCCCAAGCACTTGGGCCATCCTCCACTGCCTTCCCAGGCCACAGCAGAGGGCTGGACTGGAAAAGGAGCAACCAGGACTAGAACCTGGCACCCATGTGGGATGCCGGCGCCGCAGGCAGAGGATTAGCCAAGTAAGCCAAGGTGCTGGCCCCCATATAATTACTTTTTAAAAATATTGTAATTAAGTGTACAAGGATACTTCAAAAACTACATGGAAATGGAATTAAAGGAAAAATTCATTTTGGTGCAAAACATTTTGATGTTGATACACACAAAGGATCTTCAAAAAGTTAATGAAAATGTATATTATATAAAACTATGCATAGATTTCAAAACTTATTGCAACAAAATAAACTTATCTTGTAATTCCATTTTTCCATAAGCTCTGTAATGTACCCTGTATATTTATTCAGAGAAATGAAATTTCTCCTCTCCAATTACAGATGTACCAATTATATTCCTATAATATGTGAAAGAAACAATTCCTTATGCCCTCACCAATACTGGGTAATACCAACCTTTTAGATTTTTACTATATGATGGGTGAAAGGTAGATTATTGTTTTGTTTTACAATAGCAACTGCAAATCAAAGAAAACACAACTGTAGGCTGTATTTGTCTAGGGCATAAGAAAGACAAACACAGTGAGAAACTATCAAAATAAGTACTTATAAACTCTAAATCTTGCCAGTAACTTTATTTACTAAAGTTTCCAGACATGTGTTCATTTTATGAGTATTTTTAAACAACAATGAGCAGTAGAGATAAGGGGTTGGAGGGGGGTACGGCTGGTGGAAGAACAGTAGGCCAAAGGGGAAAGCCAACGGAGAATTTGTGACCTAGAAGAGCAAGTATTTCTCATCTAAGTGCACTGGTTCTTAGTCTGGTGCTCCACTCACTGTAACAGTCCATCAGAAGGGAAATCAAACTGGAAAAACCTATGAAAAGAAACTGACAAAGAGGTGGGGAAGCAGAGGAGGCCATTTTTAATCAGCCTCTTAAAAACTGCAAATAGCTTGAATCTTAAGCAGCTTTTGTAACACTGCCATAAGGAGGTCAATACAGATGGCTTGTATGACATGGATCTGTTCATGTATCAAATCTAAGTGACATAAACCCCCAGGAATTCATATACTCTTCCCAGGTGCTCTCCCTGGTGCTGGAGAAAACAGGAGGAAGAGTGTTAAATGTTATTAATAGCCCTGCAAACTCTGTTAACAGACTGAGAACTGTGACTTGTGTTTAATTATATAATTTCTTTTTATTTTTGTATGTCTATTTCAGGGCTTTTATGCTTTATGATGATTATCTACCAATAGATCTCTATTCTTGAAATAAACTGGGTCTTAAATGACCTACGACCATCTCTCTATTAGAGGCCAAACTTGGAAAACTCACTAAGAGAGGAAGTTCCCCGAATGCTTGAGAAATTCTCTTAATAGTTTCAAGTGACTAAAAATAGTCATCATAATAAAAACTGACTCACAACTTATTTGATTATAATACACATTGATTCAAAGTTAGGAAACTGACATCAGAGTCAGGAAAGGTATGGATTAGACTACAACAGGTGAGCAAATCACGGACTTTTAAAAACTGAATTCTCTATTTCCTATTGTTTTACATAGGTTTTTTCAACATGATACTTTATTCCATACAGATCAGGCCATAAATGAGACTTGAAGGTAGAATTACCTGTATGCTTTCTTTCCATTCCCATTCTCTACTAACTGACACGAGTATCCTATCCTTCATCTAGTTCAAAGTAGTAAGAACAAATTTCTGGGTCACAGCATCCATTCAAATCCAGAGGGATTCCCTGGGAGACTAAGCATGTGGTTGGTTGGATTCTCTGGAAAAGGATTCCTACCAATGATAGCAGCTTTCAAAATTTCCTTTCAGGTTTCATTTCACCTCTTTGTCATCAGAACTCCATTCTGCTAAAAACTGCAAGAGTAGCAGGCTCTTAAGGTCAGTGCCTGCTACTTGGGAGCTGCTGACATCACTTCCAAGTAGGTTTCTTGGGACTTACTTAGTCTCTCTGTCCAAGTGAGTTACATATTACAGATTAAAAAAAAAGATTTATTTGTTTGAAAGGCAGAGAGAGTGAGAGTGAGAGAGTGAGAGAGAGTGAGAGTGAGAGAGAGTGAGAGAGAGTGAGAGAGAGAGAGAGAGTGAGAGAGAGAGAGAGAGATTGAAATTGCTTTATCTTCTATCCACGGTTCACTCTCCAGATGGCTGCAACATCCAGGGCTGGGTGAGGTCAAAGCCAGGATTCAGGAACTCCATCCAGGTCTCCCACATAGGTGGTAGGGGCCCAAATACATGGGCTATCTTCTGATGCCTTCCCAGGCATGTCAGTAGGAAGTGGGATTTGAAACAGAGGAGCCAGGACTTGAACTGGCACTCCATTATAGATCCAAGTGTCGCAGGCAGGGATTTAATACACTGTGCCACAATGCCACCATCCCTATGTTGCAGTCTTAACTATAACCACAGCAATGTTACACTATAACCACAGCAATGTTACACAGAAAGACAAGACTCAACATATCCAGAGAAGAGAAACCTGGATGTACACAGAATGCTGAAATTGGTGATGTGAAAAGTTCCTTTTATACATCATTTACTAGTAGTTGATGTCACATCTTTTTAAAAGCCGCAGACTTCCCTCACAGCCAAACAAAATCTTAATATGGAACCCCAAAGTATAATAAAAAACAAAGTGGAACTATTCTGATTAAAAGAAAAATCTCCCCCTCCTCCTTGGCATACTACCTATGACACTGTAGTGGCTTCCAAAAATTTTTACAAGAGAGAACTGGGTCCTCAACATAAACAAAATCTTAACAGGAGCTTTCATCCTTTGTTCAACTGAATGGCCTCCAAGTTGTCAAAATCTTCAGCCCCTAATTTATAAGTGAGATGATGTATCTTTGTTACAGCTGCATTAGGGTACACTATTGTTTTATTACTTAAACACAGGATTTTAATAAAAATCATATAAACATGGCATTATTTCTATATGGTCAGACTAACTAGTGAATACCTCAGTACAATCTCCTCTTTTTACAGGTGAAGGGAAAGAAAGCTCAGTAGCAGAAGTAGTACAGTAATAAAGTCACGGCTTAGTAACGTTCCTCTGGCCAGTCCAGCAAATTTTCTGCAACAACGTATCACCTTAAATGATCCCTTTCTAACTGCTTCACCTTAAATAATCCCTTTCTGACTCCAAATTTATCTCTTCTTAATTTAGGCCTTTCCTCAGTTAAAAGGATGCTTCTGCTATTAGCGCCAATAAGATGCAATTCCCCCAAATGAATCGTGGGACAAAGGATTTACATCTGAAGAGCTAAGTCTTGCATCTGATACTTTCTATATGCTCTTACAGGCAGTGTTTCTAAGCCAGGCCACACCCAAGATGCATGTAGACTGGCACTGTACATATACACAAATAAACACATAAAACCTAGAATTAAGAAGTTTGCATTAAAAAACAACACCCACTTAATGTTTCTGAAATGTGCTAGAACCCATGAACTCATATCTAACTGGCCTGTAGGAAACCAAGATTTTGTTCACTTTTTGTGTTATAGGCAGATTACACAAAACAACAAGCATACTAGCTAGAAGGCTTACTGGCTTGAGAAAAATTTGTTCTAGAAAAGCATTCCTGGGGCCAGCGCTGTGGCGTGGAGGGTTAATGCCCTGGCTTGAAGCGCCGGCATCCCATATGGGCACTGGTTCGAGACCCGGCTGCTCCACTTCCAATCTAGCTCTCTACTATGGCTTGGGAAAGCAGCAGAGGATGGCCCAAGCGCTTGGGCCCCTGCACCCATGAGGGAGATCCAGAGGAAGCTCCTGACTCCTGGCTTCAGATCGGCACAGCTCCGGCCATTGCGGCCAATTGGGGAGTGAACCAGTAGATGGAAGACCTCTCTCTCTCTCTGCCTCTCCTCTCTCTGTGAAACTCTTTCAAATAAATAAATAAATCTTAAAAAAAAAAAAAAAAAGAAAAACATTCCTGACATATACTGCGACATATCAAGGTCTGGAGCAAGAAGCCACTACAAATAAAGTATCCAGGGGCAGACACTGTGACACAGCAGGTTAGGCAGCCAGTTGGGATGCTTCCATCTGCCATCAGTGTGCCTGGTTTGGATCACAGCTACTCCTCTTCTTTTTTTTTTTTTAATTTTTTTATTTTTATTTTTTGTTTTTGACAGGCAGAGTGGACAGTGAGAGAGAGAGAGACAGAAAGAAAGGTCTTCCTTTTGCCATTGGTTCACCCTCCAATGGCCGCCGCGGCTGGTGCGCTGCAGCCGGCACATCACGCTAATCCGAAGGCAGGAGCCAGGTGCTTTTCCTGGTCTCCCATGCGGGTACAGGGCCCAAGCACTTGGGCCATCCTCCACTGCACTCCTGGGCCATAGCAGAGAGCTGGCCTGGAAGAGGGGCAACCGGGACAGAATCCGGCACCCCGACCGGGACTAGAACCCGGTGTGCCAGAGCCGCAAGGCGGAGGATTAGCCTATTGAGCCACGGCGCTGGCCAGCTACTCCTCTTCTGATCCAGCTTCCTGCTAACACACCTGGAAAGACAGCAGATGATGGCTTAAGTACCTGTAACCCTGTCACCCACATGAGAAAACAAGATGAATAAGTTCCAGCTCTTTCTTGGCTTTGGCCTGGACAAATTCTGGCTATTGTGTACATTTTGGGGGGGGGGTGGGGAGAGGGAGGGAGATAAATCAGCAGATGGAAGATCTCTCCTCCACTTCTGTCACTCTGCCTTTTAAATAAATAAATACATCTTTTTAAAACAATGTATCCAAGTCTATAACAACTGAAGATTTCAGAAACATTTGTTCCATTAGCCAAATATGCTGCAAGGATTAAAAATGGCTACTCCAAAAGTGGCTAGAAAAAATGTAAACTGTCTGAAATGGAGTGAGAAGATTAAGTATGTCTCCTAAAAAGTCAGATTCCATTTTTATTCTCCTCTTCCTTCTGAATGGCCACTATTATAGACCAGAAAAACAAAAAAGCAGGAAACAGAACTTTTTCAGATGCTGGCAGGTTGTCTTTATCCCCATAGCAGGGCATTCACAACTTGCCAGTGGCCATGGAAATTTTCAAGTGAGGAGGCTCAAAATTAAGGCTTCTGAAAGGCCTCAGAATTTATCTGGCCTGTTAACTCCAAGAGAGCTTTTTTCCAAATTTCTGCCAGGCTCCAGTGAGGCCACAAAGGGGAAGAGCTTTGTCAACAAGGACAGAGACCCTTTTAAATGACAAGAGTTTTATAATGATACAACTGCGTGAATTGGAACAATAATTCATAAATCCAGATTTGTCTCTAATTACATGGGGGGGGGGTGCAAAACAAGTAGAGTTTCAGGGGATTAGGAATATAACTCAGTAGTTGTTAGGGTGACATAGCCAAAACAAGAGAACACAGAATCTGTTGACAATGCTACTCTATCAAGTGATTAGCCTCTCTCCTACCTTTTATTATCAAGTTTTGTTTGTTTCTTTTTTAAAATCACATAACCCTTGCTTTCCTAGCTCCCTTACCACAAAAGAATCTACTAGTTACCAACTCCATTTCACTTCACCACCAACCTGTCTGTAGCACTTATACTACTGATACCCCTTGATCTGCAAATTCTCCCTTTTCATTGTTGCTGTGATCCTGGACTTCTGTGACTCTCCAGTTACCTGGCTTCATCTCTTCAATTCTACTCCCTCTCTCCAGGGGACTGTGATTGAGAAAATCTACCACCTTCTGACATTTGGAGCCAATGATTCTTTCTTCTATGTGGTGGGCAGGGGGTAGAGGGAAGGGACATCCTATGCATTATATCATGTTCAGCGGCATCTCTGGCCTCTGTGAACTAGGCAGCAGTAATATCTCTGCTCACTCTCACCCTGATCCCCACCCCCACCCACACAACCCACTGTAACAACCAAAAGTGTCTCCAAACATTGCTAAACGTCCTCAGGAACAACATTACCGTATGTTGAGAGGTACTACTCTACATTCTCTTCCTTAGCAACTTCATCTCACTTCTGCAATTTAACTACTACCTCCATGGAGATGGCACCTAAGCCTGGATCTTCTCTCCAGGAAACTATTTCTACAGTTCTGCTGGCTGATGCACATCTCTACCTGGATACTTTTTTATTACTCAAACCATTAAACTCCAAACTGAATCTTTGAACTTGCCATAAATCATTATCATTTCTAACTTTTTTCAGTGCCTCGCATATTAGGCACTTCATTAAGCACTTTATGTATATTCAATTCATCATCACAAGGACACCATGAGGTGGCTTTTATTATTATAAACTTATTATTAAAAAGAAACTGAGGCAGGGAGGTAAGAAATCTGTTCAAATTCACATACATACTAAGTAGCAGAATGGAGTTTGAATACATAATATGCCTCTCCCACATCCTCTCTTTAAGCATCAAACTGCTTTCCTAGCTCCATGTATGATCCCACAATTTAGGCAGCTTCTCAGGCTCTGGACTCTGCAGTCAAGTTTCGTTTTCTCTACCAGATCCTACATTCTCTGGATTTAGTAACTGGAAGGGAACTACATAGGGCCTTGCATACAATGGCAGGAAACACATTCTGACTGAATATCAGAATCAGATGTGTCACCCACCTCTGTCCCTCTAACCAGTCTGACTGAAAAACAGCTATCCCTCACCATTTAGAAAAATACCCCTCCTTTCTTCACATCCCCTCCCCATTACCCACCACTAAACATCTAAAGACTTTCTTTAATTCTTGATGTAGCCCCATCTGCTCTCCCCACCTAAGCCCTTCCACCCAGGGCTACTCTCCCTCTGCCCCCATCCCAGTAATGGGCTGAAACAAATTCTAAGTCACAAAAAGCTTTTGAGTGATTGGAAGAAACTTGCTGGAATTCTACTTCTTCCCCAAATTTGTGCTTGGCCACCTTACTCTCCTTTATCATCTCCACCTGGTCTGAAATCTTGGCTTTCTAATCTTACTCTCAAATTTCACCTATGGCCCTTTCAAACTTACTGACTGTATGTGCCTTTCACTCTGTCCCCTTGGTCTTAGACCTCAGCTTTGTCTTATATTGTACAATCTTTGGTGTGCCTTGTGTCTTTGATTCCTAGAATAACACTGTCTCAGATAAGAACTCCGTATGACAGTCAGAATAATCAAATCTTCTGCCCAGTGCATCTTCTTGAGACAACAGATTTTGGTACTAGAGCCCAAGTACTATACTGCTCTTTAATAGCTTCCTGCATATGAACCTATGCTTCTTCTGAATCTCCTTCCTCTCATGGTCCTCTGCACTTGACATACAAATGTAAGTATAGATGTCCATGTACGTACACACACGCACAGTACTGTGGCTCAGGACCATGTTTCCCAAAGGCTCTCTACTTGAAAGGGCCTAATAAATACTTGAATTGAAAGTGCTAGGCAGCTGTGAAGTGGATGGCAATTGTGTACCGCAGTCTTTTGAGAGGGAGTTGACTGACACTCAGCCCTTAGTGCAAGAGATGGATATGTAACTATTACAACTGCGGCATAGCTGCCAAGCATCCTCTTCTCCCAGGGTTGCTTGTTCATGATGTCAGCTGCCATGACTTTATTGCCATGACAACTTGATGTATAACCCAGTGGCACGGCACTGAACTAGATGCACCAGAATGCAGTTCACCAGAAATGCTGGGTTCACTTTGACTTGATACGACTGCTTACTCTGAAGATGCTCTTTTTCTGCCTGATCCCAGGGTGGCAATGAAGAAAGAAATTCTAAACTTTTGAGCACTACTTTTCCTGAATAAACAGAAAACAAATCTGGTAATCCCTGCTATAGGAATGTGAAAGTAGAAGAATGAGTTCTGAGAGACACTCAGGACCTGTAACAACCAAGAGAAAGAGAGCTTCTAGTCCATCTTGTTTTCTCGCTACCCTAACCTATCAAAAACTAGAGAAGACAGCTTCTGCTTCAGGTGCTATTAGGAAACAGGAGGTGGAGTGTGACACTGAAAGTTGAGAGGGCAACTATACAGAAGTTACTATTTTTAAGCCTATTAGATTTGAATGTACAGAAAGTCTATTGTATCAGCTGAAAATTTAAGCAATTTTATAACAATACTTATACCTCAACATCCTTTGTAAATCTCTACCCATACAAATCCAGTTATATGGATTCTATCAAAATTCAAACATCAAAACGACAACAAAAAATGCCCTGGAAAAGGCGCTAAGATGTTGGCCTCCTGTTTTCTGAGTGTTTTGTTACAGAGGGTCACAATGGGTAAGGTACACAAAGCTTGATGCAGTAGACAAAGCAGGTGGAGGGCTGGCTCTGCTAACCCTATGCTTCTGAAGTTAGAAAGGTAAAAGTTCCCTCATTTGTGAGATGGAAGTCTCATATTTTTCTGAACTTCATAAAAAATAAATGGAAAAAAACACACATGACCATCAGGAAAACCATTCTGCTCATCAGAGCACAGAGTAACTGTGAACGTTTATTGCATGCTTCCCATATGGTACCCACTGAGTTCTCACAAAGAGCCCAAAAAAACTTGCTCAAAGAAAAGAGAACATGCAGCCCTGAGCGATTCTAATTTCCCAAGTGAACACAGAGGACTTTCTCATACATGTTAGGCACTGAGAAGTAAGTACATTAATACGTATGCTCCTTGCCTCAGTTTTGGTAAATGGCCATAGGCTATCAGGAAGCAGCAGCTGCCTTGTCTAGTTTGGTAAAATCTTCCCCAGCACAGTCTTCAACGACACAGAAGCAAAGCAGAGGCAGCACACGAAGGATGAGTAACGTTCTGTTCCTCAGAACCTCAGCATGGTCGGTCTATGGGCATAACTGGCTCCTCAATCTCATAACTTGCTTACTCTATTTTCTCTCCTTTTTGCAGACTGAAACCCTACTTCACCTCCTTAGGGAACAAACAACCTGCTTCTATCTAAGAACCACAGTGCTCATTAACTAACTAGTTACCAAGACACTTTTCATGTATCCAAAGGCTGTGATAACAAATCATCCTTATGACTTCTTATCATTCTGCAAAGTTCCTATTTTCACGGTACTCATGAATAAAAGCATACTAAGATTAACCCTATTTTGTGACAAAATTGATGGCTCAGACACATCGAGTGAAACAGGTAGTAAACACCAGTATGTGGACTGAAGTTATCTGACTTCAATGTCTGTGCTTTTTCACCATAAAGAAAAGTATGTCATACTTACAGTTTTCTTTCCTAAAGATCTGAACAAATTCAGTACTGGAGTATTATTCCCAACCTACCTTCTGTGATAAAAAGTTAGTAACTTACTATAACTTCTAATAATTCTATAAAGAAATCACAGGGGGCCGGCGCTGTGGCATAGTGGGTAAATCTGCCGCCTCCAGTGCCGGCATCCCATATAGGTGTGGGTTCAAGTCCCGGCTGCTCTACTCTGATCCAGCTCTCTGCTAATGGCCTGGGAAAGCAGTAGAAGACAGCCCAAATTCTTGGACCCTTGCACCTGCATGGGAGACCCAGAAGAAGCTCCAGGCTCCTGGCTTCAGATTTACCCAGCTCCAGCTATTGTAGCCATCTGGGGGAGTGAACCAGCGGATGGAAGACGCTCTCT
Source organism: Oryctolagus cuniculus (assembly GCF_051225735.1). Classification (NCBI taxonomy): domain Eukaryota; kingdom Metazoa; phylum Chordata; class Mammalia; order Lagomorpha; family Leporidae; genus Oryctolagus; species Oryctolagus cuniculus. Next base: position 30,292,637 of record NC_142867.1, read on the forward strand.
CTCCCTTCCTCCCTCCCCTCTGCCTTTCAAATAAATAAATAAATCTTTTAAAAAAATCACAGAAAGGCAACTTATTAGTCTCATTAACCCTGTGACCTTGCACAAGCCACTTAACTTCTTAAATCTTTGTTTTTTTTTTTTCAGTTGAAAATGGGGATGATGTTTAACTAGTTGAGTTAGGAAGCAAGGAACTACCTTACTGTTCATCAATCAGATCACTGGTTGAATGGAATTTCTCTTCAAGCTATAGAGAACTAATATATACTGCACCCTGGATAAAGGCAAAGCCAACCAGGGGATATATAAAATTATATATATATATATATATATAAAGTTGTATATATTATACACATATTAACGTAAGAATCTACAAATGAGTTTTAGTAGTCTATTTCAGAAGACTGAAAGTTGTATTCATTCAGGTCCTTTGCCTTAAAATGGCAAAGGAAATACCTTTGTTCTTGAGAAAATCTGAGTTTTAATTCCTGAGAGGTGAACTAACAAATAGAGAAAGAAAGAGGGACAGGACAGAAGCAGAACCTTAAATGAAATCTGGGTGATTGCATCATTTCATTGAAAAGTGAAGTTTTATATATCTAGGTATCAAGGCTCCTAAATTGAGTGTCAAATACAATCATGCACTAGAAATGTGAAATGTGACTGCTATGGGGAGTCCTGACAACTCCACTGCCCTCTCCATGTTATATGTGTAATCAGCCTTGCAAGCTTCTGGCAGAGTACATGATCAAGTCTCATATCAGTGCAGAGAGGAGCCAGAGCAGGGAGAGAAGGATGACCTGATGTGGTATTTTTATTAAGCCATTTAAAACTGAATCTTTTTGCTTTCCATCCACCAGGCAGCTCAGAAACCATGCCTACCTTTTTCTTAAAATGCTTATGGTTGATTTATGTAGTTGTTTAATTAGGAGCACTGGGGCCCCCAAAAAAGAACAATCAAAGGGTCAAGCTACAAGGGAGGGGAAAAGAGGAATAGAGATTTTCAGATTTTGGTGGGATCTACTTAAAGGGGAACATATCTTCCAAAATGTCTTTGAAATGTGACTTAACTTCTTTTTCTTTTAATTCGGCATCAGGCAGTTTTAGTACTTACAGTTTGCGCTGTAACAGTGTTACATTAAGCTGCTATGTATTGCTTGTTTCCAGTGCAAATATATGCACACACAGCTAGCTGCACACTGCCAAGGCAGATACACCGCCCTGACTGGGACAGGCAACTGAGCTAAAGGTTACTTCAAATGTTCAGGGAAAATGGGATTAAAAACGGTTTTATCTTGATGCAAAAAGTTTTCCAAACTCACACACAGTGTTTTCATAATATGTAGTTTCCATTAACTTTTTAAAGTACCTCCCTATGCTGAACTAAAGCCAATTATCTGCAGTCAGGTAAGGCCCACAGAGAGAGCCAGCCAGCCAGCCAGCCAGCCACACCAAAGGATCCCAACTGTGCAGATTTAACTCCATTTATTTGCATGTCATTATCACTCAAAAAAGTATCAAAGGCCCTTTAAAAAATCTAGAATCTATAAGTGTCACAAATCCTGGGAAGTTGTTAATTGACCAAAACATAGAATCCAGTTATTTATAAGTTTGTGGCTTATTTTTTTTTCCAGCAAGGCTTAGATGGTCTCCTAAACTTCGCAGGGGGAAAGCTGGCCCATGTACCCTTCCTTGTTCTTGTGCTTAAAGCAATCCTAGATCTCAAACTAGAAGGCTAGGGGCTGGTATTGTGGCATAGTGGGTTAAGCCTCCTGCCAAACTGGTATCCCATGTGGGCAAGCGTTTGAGACCCAGCTGCTTCACTTCAGGTCCAGCTCCCTGCTAATGGCCTGAGAAGAGTAATGGAAGATGGCCTAAGTAACAGGGCCCCTGCCACTACATGAGAGACCAATAACTAACTGTAACTACAAGACTTAAAATTAGGTTTTGCTTATTTAATTACCATTTGTATATGAAAAACCTGTAATTTTTTGACAAGAATCTGATTTGTACAGATGACTGAAGGAACGGGCTGTGTTTATAAAGCTGTTTTGTAATTATAAAATGCTGTATAAATGATGAATAAGGATAGTAAAATAAGAAAACCATTCTTAAATCCATTTAACGAATTTCATTTTGCTAGATGATTCTTTTGCTTTCACACCTCAGTAGTAACACCTCTGGAAACTACAGACAAGAACAGGGGAAAAAACCTGCTATGTTTTATTTAGGCAGTCTTGGTCTGACCAGACTCTGTTTAATCCCATTCCAGCCAGATAGAATCATGTGAACTGTTTGGATTCACTTATAAAATGCTTCTTTTTTTGAGAATGACTTCTGATAAAATGAGTATGAATGTGAGGCACACAACTATGCTTTTAACGGTTTGCTTTAAGCTCACCAGTAACAGGAAACAGCAGCACATCTTTAGAGGGAAAGCAATCAATACATAATAGATAAAGTGGCTGTTATTAACTGCATAATAAGAGGTTAGTTTGAATGTGCTTACCATGTCATGCTTTCGGTTCAATGCTTTCTGAGGACTGAGCACAGGACTGGGTGGGGAGGGGGTTGTTTTGAGGGAAAGCAAGGGAAGGGAATCAATGTGTTTTGCAAGCTCTGGTTTCCTCTGGGTAAACTATCAGAGAAAACTACGTAGTCACTACAAGGAAAGCTGTGAAATAAACAACTCGGAAATTTCTTACAAATCCAGGTAGACATATACTAACACATACTGCTGATTGACTACATCTTTTAATTTCCCTAAACTCTAGCACAAATATAAGAAATCTAAAGCAAAAATCCTGCTTTGTGCAATAGATGTGTCTGAAAAAATTGGCTAGAAAAAGAAGTTTGCAAGTTGCAAGATGTCAAACACATCTGGACAACCTATAACTTAAAAAACCATTTCCTACTAATTTTTTTTCTTACAAATCAAAGAATGTTATTAAAAGTGATCTTCTTCAATTTCAGTTCACAATTGATCACACTGATAGGTCTAAGAGTCAAAGGGATCACACAAACAAGACTAGTGTCTGCCAATACTAACTGATAGAATTAAAAAGGGAGAGAATGATCCAACATGGGAAGCGGGATACACAGCAGACTGATAGAATGGCGGATGTCCTAAACAGCACTCTGACCTCAGAATCAGCCCTTAAGGCATTCGGATCTGGCCGAAGAGCCCATGAGAGTATTTTAGGCATGGAAAGCCAAGACACTCTGGCAAAAAACAAACAAACAAACAAACCTAAATGAAAGATCTCCACGAGTGAGATCCCAGTAGAAAGAACAGGCCATCAAAGAAGGAGGTACCTTTCTCTGAAGGGAGGAGAGAACTTCCACTTTGACTATGACCTTGTCCAATAAGATCGAAGTCAGTGAACTCAAGAGGCTTCCATAGCCTTGGAAACCCATGACAAGAGCCTAGGGAGATTTCTGACGCCATAAACAAGAGTGTCAAATTGTTAAGTCAACACCAGGAGTCACTGTGCACTTACTCCTCAAGTGGGATCTCTGTCCTTAATGTGTTGTCCAATGTGAATTAATGCTATAACTAGTATTGAAACAGTATTTTTACACTTTGTGTTTCTGTGTGGGTGCAAACTGATGAAATCTTTATTTAATATATACTAAATTGATCTTCTGTATATAAAGAAAATTGAAAATGAATCCTGATGTGAATGGAATGGGAGAGGGAGCAGGAAATGGGAGGGGTGTGAGTGGGAGGGAAGTTATGGGGGGGGGGGGGAAGCCATTGTAATCCATAAACTGTACTTTGGAAAATTATATTTACAAAATAAAAGTTCAAAAAAAAAGTGATCTTCTGCAATGGATGTTCTAGATGTGCAGGGTATATATCCTTAAAACAGGACTCATCACAGAACCAAGCATGTCTAGAACCGTGCCTTACTCTCAACCATCTCTGGCCCTGATTTCCTGTCTTCGGGTTCACTCCTAGTGGCTGGGATCTATGTTTCTTACTGACTCTGCAGATTTGGAATGCAATCTACTCCTAAACTATGGCATGGGCTTCAGTCATCCTCTTAAATGCTGACCAGGTCTTCTTTCCTCATTTTTTGGCTTTTGACATTTATCTGTTGGTAATGATGGGTCTACATAAATCTCTGGGCCAGCGATGCAAAGCCTGCATCTCATTTAAGTGGTGGTTTGAGTCCTGGTTGCTCCACTTAGATCCAGATCCCTACTAATGCCCCTGAGATAGCAGCAGAAGGTGGCCCAAGCACACTTGTTCCTGCCACTGTGTAGACCAAGATGGAGTTCCAGGCTCCTGGCTTCAGTCTACCCCAGTCCTTGTTATTGTGTCCATTTGAGGAATGAACCAACAGATGGAAGATCACACGTGTGTGCTCTCTCTCCCTCCCTCTCCCCTGAAACCCCCAACTCTGGCAATTCTGCCTTTCAAATAAATAAATCTTTCAAACAAAATAAATAAATAAATCCTGTCCTCTCAGACAGACTGAGCTGAATTCCCAATATACCTCCCTTTCTACTCTCCTATTCTCTGCCACTTCTGCTCAATTTATTTTTTTCTAAGCCTGGACTACTATGTACTTCATTTTCTATTTCAAAGTCAAAATTACTTGAACTTATTTCCAGAGGTTCTTCAGACTATCTGCAGAATTGGTAAAAAACAAAAATCAAAACCAGAGTGATGGCAAATCGCCAACATTCAGCACAGCAGTTCCCAGATGTGTGCTTCCAGGAACACCACCACCAGCATCACCTGGGAACATGACAGAAATGAAAATTTCTTAGCCACCCAGGACCAACTGAATCAAAAACTCCTGAGAGTAGGCCCAGCACTCTGTATTTTCATAAGTCTTCCAGGTGACTTTCATATGACTAAAGCTTAGGAACACCGGTCTGGAAGACAAGGTGCCTAACAAACATTTACATAAAATGAGAACATCTCCTGAAGAAGAATTCAGTCAACATCACAGACACAGAATGGATAGGATATCCTGCATAATGAAAACAGCAATTGCAAAACCATAGGTATAATTTTTACTTTAAAAATTCAAAATATATTTGCATATAAAAAGTCTAGGAAGTTGTATGCCAAATTGTTGCTAGTGGTTAATTTTGGGGGAATTCATTTAACTTTTCCTTAGTAAAAACTAGTATTTTTAAATTGATAAGCACATATTATTTTATAATTTAAAAAAAATGGTTAATCCATGCACCTTCCACTGTTCTCTGGCAAAACTCAGAGTTAAGAATTAACTCAGTCCTCAGGAGACTTTAGTGTCTGGACTAATCAAGCTTTGTGATGCTTTAGGGAATTCTAGAGGAAGTGATGCAGAGACAGTGTTTGGTCCTCCAAGACTCAATCAATCAGTGCTTCTCTGTAAAGCCACTGTGCCAGGAAATGACAGGTCATGAAGCCTGAGAGACCCAGCCCTTCTTAAGTAGGCCAGCTCACAAGGAGGAGAGGGTTCTGCAGGAAAACAGGAGACCATAAACTTAAGGATTTTCTTGGAAGACACCAAGTTATTTCTGGGAAAATTTTGTTACAGAATTTATGTAATTCAGTGGCCCATTTTTCACCTGCTTTCCCGAACTGGCAGTCATCCTGCAGTTATGTTCATTCATCCTTCTTCAAGCTGACTTCAACAATATACAGAATACTCATGAGGTAAACTAAGTTGGGACTTGAAAATAAAACAGGTTAGTGGCAAATGGTCCAGGGCAAGAAAAAGGGTAAAACAGAGGTGTATATATAGAGTCCTACCCAAGAGTCAAGTCAGGTTCCCAAAAATAAGCTTTGGCTTATCATGCTTCATCAGAAAACCCTGAGACGTTAATGGATTCTTCTCTTGGGACCACCCAATTCTTTCAGTTCTGGCAAGTTTCCTATTAGAAGTACTACATGCATTCATAAAGGATTCTAAAGCTCTTTATCTGTGTGACCATCATACTCAAGGGCCACTCTGTGTGACCTATCACACCCTTCTCCCCTTCACTGCACTACTAACTACAGTCACATAAGTGTGGCACAAACAGAAAATATAATTGTCCCCCTCAGCAAAGCAGTTTCCCTAAAGATAGAGTAATTGGGTTAAGACAGCTTTCAATAACCTTTAATAATTAACTAGTTCATCTTCATTAAAGGAACAACTACTTATACCTGGTCTCTGCCTCCACTGAAATAGGCTGCTTTAAATTTTCCTATCTATGGGAATAGCATCAGGGTGTAATAGGTTGAGCTGCCACCTGCCATGCTGGCATCCCATAGGCGCTAGCTTGAAACCCAACTGCTCCACTTCCCATCTAGTTCCCTGCTAATGCACCTGGGAAAGCAATAGAAGATTGCCCCTGCACCCATGTGGGAGACCCAAAGAAACTCTGGGCTTCTGGCTTGGCACAGCCCTGGCTGCTGAAGCCACCTGGGGAGTGAACTAGCAGATGGAAGATCTCTCTCCCTCCATCTATCCCTCTTTAAAAAAATTTCCCTATCAAAATACTGTCTACCTCTGGATCCCTCCCAAACTACATTAGAAGACAAGACACCAACAATGCCCCAGTACTTGCAATGCTGTAAGTAATTTATGTTATAGACTGGTGACTGCAGCCGCCTGCTAAAGAGACTGTCACCATGGCTCTGCTTCATATGGTATTTCAACTTAGAAAACTGAGGAACAATGGAATTATATGGTAGAAAGGAAATGCAACTGTGTTAGGTTTACAGCATTACATAAAAGAGTATAAGCACTGGAGTCAGAGTTTGAATCCCACTACCTCTACATTATATTAGATTTGGAACAAATGATTCTAACTTTCTAAGCCTCAGCATCATTATCAATAAAATAGGAATAATAAGCTGCTTTACAGGGTTGGTGCAGCAATCAAAAGTTAAAAGGAAGGAACAGGAATAATGGGAACAGAGCTTCAGTTTGTTCCTAGAGATGTATGATGGTAGTGGTTCCACAACAGTTGGATGTACTTAATGCTACTGTACTGTATGCTGACAATGGTTAAGATTTTAATGTATGTATTTTATTACAATTATGTAAGGCATCCTAGTACATTTCCCAGCTCTTAGGATATACTCAAGAAATCTAATCCAATTCCCCTTATAAAGAACTTGAAAAAAGAAAAAAGGGAAAAAAGGAGGCACATAAAGTAAAATGCAATCATGTTCCTTTCCCTATTTAATTCTGAGAAGCTTTGAGTTTCAGGGAGAGCCAGCTGGCCCTGATACCAGGTAGTGCCACAATAAGCGTCTGGGTAGGAAGAACAGAATCTGTGTTAGTCATAATCTCTCGAGCAAGTTGAAAGTTCTCAGTCCACCCCCACTCTGTATGGTGTCTCCCAGAATATCAACCCTCTAGTCCTCAACAAATTGCAAGAAAAAAAAAGAAAAGAAAAAAAAAAAAGAAAAGAAAAAAAGAAAAAAGAAAGAAAAAAAAAAATCCTGAATGTTTAAATCATTTCCCAGGCCAGCGCCTGCGGCGCCAGCACCCTGGGTTCTAGTCCAGGTTGGGGCACCGGATTCTGTTCTGGTTGCTCTTCTTCCAGTCCAGCTCTCTGCTGTGGTCCAGGAAGGCAGTGGAGGATGGCCCAAGTCCTTGGGCCCTGCACCCAAGGGCATGGGAGACCAGGAGGAAGCACCTGGCTCCTGGCTTCGGATCGGTGCAGCACACCAGCTATGGCAGCCAGTTCACTTTGGGGAGTGAACCAACGGAAGGAAGACCTTTCTATCTCTCTCACTGTCTAACTCTGCCTGTCAAAAAAAAAAAAAATCATTTCCCAGACTAGACTCCAGGACACGAGGACAAAAGCATTTTCAGTGGCAGTTGTCCTGTAAGTGGGGGAGAAATAAGATGCTAGTACTGAATACTGACTGAATGGGGCTGGATCCTGTTCCAGTCCTCAGCATTAAGCTGATCAGTATCTAAGATGCCTTTGGCTGGGTTTAATGGACAGAAAGGACAGAAGTCTCAAAGGTCCAGTAAAGGAAGATTAAAAATGCACATCTCGGCAGTTCAGGGAAAACAGTTAATGATCATGCATTGTAAGTCATAAAATAAAGGGAAAAAAATAGATGACTTATCTCCGGCATATTAGAACATAGATTTTGATGGGCAAGCTTAATTAGATCTTATTTCAGTGTTCAGAAACAAGATCATTAACAACCTTTACACATAGCTGAAGCAGAACAAAATTCTTATGACACCAACATTCATCAATTCCAAAATACTTACTTTAGGGTCTGAGCTCTTGAACTTTAACCTTTCCACCAACTCTATCATAGCCGCCTTCAATCCGCCTGAGTCTTTGCTCTAGAAGAAAGGAAAATCAGGGGTCAACAGACAACATTTTGATGCTCTCTCAAATACAGCATTTCTGAAGCCAGTGATATAGAAAGACATTTTTTCTTTGTATCAGTCAAGAGAACTGGATGGCTAAGTAGAGCTATACTGCCTCTCCTCCTTTCTCTATGGACAAAGAAGGTGAGGCTATACATTGCCTAGTGATCTGAGAGAACTACTGGAATGAAAACTAAATGCAATTAATACAGGCTGATTCACTGCTTCATTTCAAGTTCAACTGTGCTGGTGTTTATTAAGAGCTGAGGCTTTGCAAAAGAGATTTTCATCTTTTGGCTGAGTGATTTCTTTTTATTTTGAACCCTTATGTGTCAGATACAAAAGTATACAATATTAAATATTCTTACATAACTTAAAGAAAATAACATAAGTTGTAATTGGAAACACAGTTACACAATAAGTGCACTTTTTTTTTTTTTTAAAGAGCCCAGACTTCTTGAAGCAGCTATACAAAGTATCAAATTTGAGGTCTGCCATTAAGTAGCTGACTGATCTAAGGCAAATTACTGAACTTTTCAAAACCTTCTTTTTTCTTCTACAAAATAAAGATTATTAATGAACAGAAATATTTTGAAATAGGCTTAATTGAAAAAGCATTTTTGGTGCATAGTGTTCAAAAATGTCACCTGCTATTATCGTCATCATTATTGCAATATAACACTGCACAATCCAGAAATTACAGAAATGTAATATAAGCTTCCAAATGCAAGCCCTATAAGCAATTTTAAGTTTTCTACTAGCCACAAGAAGTGAAATTAATTTTAATAATTTTACTTATATCATTATATTCAAAATATGACCACCGCGATATGTAGTGTTAGCATGAGAATATTTTAAAGATTTATTTATTTGAAAGGCAGAGTTACAGAGAGGCAAAGGCAGAGGCAGATACAGAAGCAGAGGGAGAGGGAAAGAGAAAGAGAGAAAGAAAGAGAGGTCTCCCATTGCTGGTTCACTCCCCAGATGGCTGCAGCGGCTAGGACTGCGCTGATCCCAAAGCCAGGAGCCTGGAGCTTCTTCCGGGTCTCCCACGGGGGTGTAGAGGCCCAAGGACTTGGGCCATTTTCTACTGCTTTCCCAGGCCATAGCAGAGAGCTGGATCAGAAGTAGAGCAGCCAGGACTCAAACCGGCACCCATATGGAATGCCAGCATCACAGGCAGCGGCTTTACCCACTACGCCACACTGCCTGCCCCCAAGATGAGTTTTTTAAATACAGGCTTTCTCATACTAAATCTCTGAAATCTAATGGGGGATTATGTGTTTTGTTTTGTTTACATTTTTACAGTCCATTTTAATTTGGACTAGCCACATTTCATGCCCTTCCAAAGCCACATGGCTTAGTTACTACTGTGCTGGTCAGCACAGATTTAGGGCACAGACTCTGGAACCCTCTGCCTAAATTAAAATCCCAACTCTACCATAAGTTCTATGACCTTAGGCAAGATTATCTGACCCCTCTGTGGCTCAATTTCTTTATTTGGAAAATGCAGCTAATAACAGTAGTACCCATTTCAGAGGGTTGTGAGTTTGTTTATATTTATATTATATTATATATATATATATATATATATATATATATATCTCAAAGTGCTTAGAACTGGGCCTGGTATATAGTAACCACAAGTATGAAACAGTTTTAGTATCATTATTCTCTATCTTCCTCATTATGTTAAATTAAGAATTGCATCTTTTATATCTGTGTCCCATATGTCCAGAATCAAGAAGGTGCTGCATAAAGTCTACTGAACAAATTAACAAGCACACAATCGTTCAGCTATGAAAGCCCTATATGAGAGGCAGGCGCTTTTGGTGCAGCGGGTTAAAGCTGCAGCCTGCAGCGCCCGCATTCCATGTGGGTGCTGGTTTGAGTCCTGGCTGCTCCACTTCCTATCCAGCTCTCTGCTATCGCCTGGGAAAACAGTAGAAGATGGCCCAAGTCCTTGGGCCCCTGCACCCGCGTGAGAGACCTGGAAGAAGCACCTGGCTCCTGGCTTCAGATCAGCGCAGCTCCGGCTATTGTGGCTATCTGGGGATAGCTTCCAACCAGCGGATGGAAGACCTCTCTGTCTCTCTCTGGTTCTACCTCTCTCTGTAACTCTGTCTTTCAAATAAATAAAATAAATCCTTTAAAAAAAGCCTTATGAATAAATGAACATATCCTCTTAATATATATAAATGTCCTAAATAATACATGTGTGTATTATAATCTAAAATGAAAAGAATTATTTTCTTATTTCAACAACTCATGGGATAAGACCACTCATTTTACCACTGAGGAAATAGAAGAATAAAGAACTAAAAGACTGTTGCTTTCATGGAGGAAACAATAACAAAGTACAATTTTAAAAAAAAGTGCAAGAATAAACAAACATTTTACAAATAACTCTTACTCAAAATTTCTCTCATTATCAGTGACATTTTCCAAATGTGTAGGACTAATTTCAATTCCCCCAAACAGAAAATTCTTAGTAAGACCCCACAGCTCACAACTGGGAAAAGGAATCTAGAAGAAACACATACCAGGAAGTGGATGAGACATGAAGTGCCTAAAAAGGGTTAAGCTGCCAAACACAATCCTGCTTTTATAGGATGGACAGACAATAAAGCCTGTCTAGTGATATCATTCCTTTAACCTGTTTCTCATTGGTCAAACAAGCAGGTCACTTGTCCCTGGAAAGCTTTCTCTCCCCATATCTCAGCTGCCAGAGTCCATGTTAAGCTCTTCAGCAAGAGCTCTGATGTATTATGACTTTTCCTCTGACTCTAGAGAACAAAAAGGAATGCACCAGATTGTGCCTTCAAACCTTCAGAAAAGGAACAAAAAGACGAAGGAATCCCTAAAAAGCAGACAGCCTGTTTGCAGGCAGATGTGTCTTGTGTGGAAAGATAAGGGAACCCTTAGCCTTCTTTCATAAAAGTGCAGTGTGTCAGCAGAATTTTTCCTGCTTTTCACAACGCATCAGCAGCATTGCCTAACCCAGGGGAGAAAGAGGCACATGAAAAGGGCCTCCTGTCAGGAAATTCACCCATTCCACCTCCCCAGGCCACTCTCTGCGAATTATTGTCAAAGATTAATTGCGCTCATGTTGAGCTTGCTATACTCAGCCTCTAAGTGAGAGGTGAAGAAAACACTCCCCAACCGCCTTTTTTACAACTCATAAAATAAGTACTTGGTCAGAAGGGAGAGACTCCTCTGGGCAGACCTGACCCTGACAGCTGCATAGCTGGGGCAAGAGTCCAAATAGAGGATGGTAGCCTCCAATCTACCCCATTCCACCCAAGTTTTTCCTAAACCCTGGTCCCTCCCTGAATCCCAAGTGGCCTTGTGCACAGGTGTTCCAACTATGTGGCTGAACTCAGAATATCCTTCCGAAAGAGTTGCCCCTTGACCATACCTAGGATCTAGGGATATATATAATAGGGGTTGGGTCCAATGGTCTGATCTACCTTTGTGTGCACGGATTCAGTAAGAAGTTCTATATGCCTGAGGGTAAGAGTCAGGTATTCTGTCAGGTAATTTTTTGGTCCTAGGTACTTAGAGTGGTGTAGAAGCAGATGGGTAATATCAAAGGTGGGACCTTCAAAAACATGGAGCAAGGGCAGGGACACAGGTATATCAGGGTCTAAGGATGGTATCTGAGTATCCTCAAACTATAGGAAAGTATCGTGTTTCTCTTAATTATCTGTTTGCTGCAGGAAGTCACTAGTAAAGGTAAGCAGCAGGCCTACTGGTTCAGATGCTTGCAACCCACATTAAAGTGCCTGGGTTCAATTCCTACCTCCCGTTCCTGAGTCCACCTTCCTGCTCAGACAGACCCTAGGAGGCAGCAGTGATGCTTCAAGTAATTTAGTTTCTGTCACACACATCGGAGACCAGAATTGAGTTCCCAGGTCCTGGCTTTAGCCCTGGCCATTGACAGTATCTAGGGAGTGAACCAGTAGAAGGGAGCTCACTGTCTCTGTTTCTCATATAAGTAAACAAAAATAAAAACAAAAATGGCAACCAGCACAGGAGATCATACCCTTGTAGGCCTCCCTAACTGACAGAACAGAACAACTACTACTGAAATCTGTGTTCTAACTAAGAAGTGGACCAGGATTGCAACAAAAAGAAGACTAATTCTAACCCTGTGGACTTTGGTTCCATAAATGACCAGATTCTATGTTAATCCTTGCACTGTGACTAGCGAAAAAGCAAGATTTTCCATTGCCACCCCACCTAACGCATTCCAAGAACACAGCAGTTTATTGTGAGCATGGCTTACTTATGTGCTTCTTCCCTCCCCCAAGAGATCACAGAAGAAAAAGACAAGGTGGGTGTTGTGGCACAGGAGGTTAAGCTGCTGCTTGGTAAGCCGACATCCTGTATCACAGTGCCTTGGATCAAGTCCTGGCAATTCAGATTCCCATCCAGTTTTCTGCTAATGTACACCCTGGGAGGCAGCAGATGAACACTCATGTACTTTGGTCCCTGTCACCAATATGGCAGACTTGGACAGAGTTCCTGGATCCTGGTTTGGGCCTGGCCCAGCTCTGGCTATTGCAGGTATTGGGAGTGGTGGGGTGAATCAGAGGATGGAAGATTTCTCTCCCTCTTTGTTTTTCAAATAAATTAATAAAACAAATGCAATATTGTGACACCTACCCCTCAAAATTCTATCAATTTGGAGGTGTGATATGCTTCACAAAAGCCAGCTCCTAGAGATGAGCCATATTAAAATGAAAGAAAGGACAAAATGCCACACACTGAAGATTTCTTTACTCTCCAAGACTCTTCCATATGCTCTCCTTTGGCACTTCATGGTAAAACCAAAAAAGTAGTGTATTTTCACTTTATATCTGAGAAAAAAATGGCTAATGAAAATCAAATGAGAGTTCAAATATCACAAAGCTGATACTTGCACTGGCTTCACAGTAACTAAGGGGTAAGATGTAGTGCATTCTTACAATTCAACAGAGAAAAATAGCTTCATGGAAGTTAAAAGATGTCACCAAAAATCACAGACCTAGTAGGTGGCAAAACCAGGATCAGAAAGATCCAAATGAAAAAGATTTATAGCATATACAAGGGAAGAGACTGGTGTGAAGAATATATGAAAAAACACACAACAAATTCCTACAAGTCAGTAAGAGAAAGCCAATTATATATAAGCCCAAAAGAAATCCCAATGAAATACATGAACACAACAGACATGAGAAATGGCTAATAAATATATCACAAAAGATACAAATGATGTTCAAACTTATTTGTAATTAAGTATTATTTCTGAGCCATCAGACTGAAAAAAATTAATTTGATAATAGCAAATGTTAAGGGGCTTTGTGAAACTAGGGACTTCCATATGTTGCTGATGAAGTATAAAATGAAAATGCTGCTCTGAAATCAGATGCCTAGCAAGTCCACTTCTCATTTCCCCTTGAAATGCTAGCACATGTGTCAAGGAGGCATGCACAAAAATATTTATTACAGCATTGTTTTTAACACTGAAAAACTGTAAACACCCTAAGTATTCATCAACAGTGGGTGGCTAAATAAACTCCAGAATTAAGCTTCAAATAGGACATAGCAAATGAAAAGATGTGAAGTAGGGACAGACTTCTAATGCAGTGGCTAGGCTGCTGCTTGGAACAACTGCATCCCATTGGACTACCTGGTTTGAATTCTACCTCCTTCCCTTCCAGTTCAGCCTTCTGCAGGTACACATCCTGGGAGGCAGCAGATGATGGCTGAAGTACTTGGATCCATGCCACCAACGTGAGAGACCCAGACTGAGTTCTGTGATTCTGGCTTCAGTCTAGCACACCCACTTCTGTTGCAGGCATTTGGGGAGTGAACCAATGGATAGGAGAATTTTCTCTGTGTCACTCTGTCTTTAAAGTAATATGAAAATAAGTGAAAATTGTAAATAAAGAATGAAGCAGGTCTGTATGTACTTGGATAAGCAAGATATACTGTTGAATTCTAAAAAACAACTTGCAAATGGCACACAGAAGTTTGAAAAATAACCTAAGACATTTTCTACAGCTGATATGTATGTATGTAAAAGACTAGAAAATAAATTGTTGTGGGACTTAAAATAACAGTAGTAGGAGGGGTTTGGACTTACTTAAATGTATTCCTGTGATCTTCATAATAAAGATTTCATATACAAAAAAAAATTAAAAGGGGGAAAGAGAGAGGAGAGGAAGGGAGAAAGTGAAGAAGGAGGACCCAGGATTCATCCTTCAAATGCCTGCCCCCCCCCCTTTTTTTTTTGCCAAAATGAAAATACAGGGGAGTATTCCTGTCACACTTCAAAGAAATGAGCCAGCAGGTATAGAGGCAAGGTTTCTTCACTTGGTGTTCAGGCCTGGATTTCAGAGGATGTAAAAGCCCCAAAATCATACAAAATCTGGGCTATCCATGCACTTTTCTAGGCAAATGAACATCAGCTTTCCTCAGATTTCAGAAAAATTTAACTTTTCAAATACATAGAGCATTATGCAAAGAGAAAAGAGACCCAGGCTCTACTGCTAGTTCTGCTACGTGAGCTTGGGAAAGTCATTTTATATCTTTGGGTTTCTGTTTCTCCATCTTGTAAATGAGGAAAGTAGACCAGATCAGAAGGTACAAATTTGGAGTCTACAGCCCACAGAACTATTTTCTTTGGCTTTGGAATGTTATCCCACGTTCATACTGGGAATTTTAATTTGCTGCCAACATTTAAATATTAAGAAATAAGACATACAATAAAGATTTCTAGCTTCTTTGGAAATCCAACAGGCATACCTACTGATCACATTTCCACATGGCAGAAGTTGGCTGAAGTGAAGTGACAGCTATCTGCTTTTGGCAAAGCAAGCTCTCCCTGGTTTGCCATAGCTAACTTGGTTCGTTTCTCTCATTTATGTTACCTTTCTGGACTCTGTAGTCATCTGAAGTTGCTACTACTGGAAGCAGCTCTTTCTTAAAAGTGTTCACAGCAGGTGTTTGGTACAGTGATTAAGATGCCATTCGGGATACCTGGGTTCAAATCCAGGCTCCATTTCCCGTGTTCTAGCTTCCTGCTAATGTGTACCTTTGGAGGCAGCAGGTGAAGGCACAAATACTTGGGATCCTGCTACCCATGCCAGAGCCTGGATTAAGTTCTAGGTTCCTGGCTTTGACATGGCCCAGTCCTGGCTATTGTTGGCAGGTGTTCAGTGAACTGGGGGATGGAAGATCTCTGTCTCCATCTCTGTTTCTGTCTACCTGCCTTCCAGATAAATAAAGAAAAGGGTTTTCTATTTCTTTTTTTTTTTTTTTTTTTTTTTTTTTGACAGGCAGAGTGGACAGTGAGAGAGAGAGACAGAGAGAAAGGTCTTCCTTTTGCCGTTGGTTCACCCTCCAATGGCCGCCGCGGCCGGCGCGCTGCGGCCGGCGCACCGCGCTGATCCGATGGCAGGAGCCAGGAGCCAGGTGCTTTTCCTGGTCTCCCATGGGGTGCAGGGCCCAAGCACCTGGGCCATCCTCCACTGCACTCCCGGGCCACAGCAGAGGGCTGGCCTGGAAGAGGGGCAACCGGGACAGAATCCGGCGCCCCGACCGGGACTAGAACCCGGTGTGCCGGCGCCACTAGGCGGAGGATTAGCCTAGTGAGCCGCGGCGCCGGCCAGGGTTTTCTATTTCTAAGATTCCTTGTTTTTGAACAACAAGAACACTTGTATTCCTTTCTTTAAAGCAGTATAGAATACCTGATATACATAAATCCTTTCATCTACCCTAAAACACAGAAATAATAGAGTTCATTGTAATGTAAACACCCTTTAAAAATGGTCTAGGAGCTGAAACATGAAATGCAGTAGTTAAAAGTGACATCAGAACAGGAGGAAGTGTTTCTTGAGAATCAGTCTCTGCACCTTTATGAGAGTCAGTCTAGCTTAATGGTAAAAATCAGCTGGGCACCAGAAGTAATTTGTCAGCAGCAATGCAAATATCCTACACTGGTTCCTAAGTTCTGAAATTTGTATTACAAAAATCAGAAGACACTGAGTTGGAGAAGAAAAATGCATGTCCATTTGAGGTAGGGTGAGTTTTTCCTCCCATCCCACTGGCCTTGTGTTGATATCATATTTAAAAAATACATGTCAATCCAACTTTTTGTCATTTTTACAAAAATATTTTGTTTGGAAGTAAGAGTAGAAGAGAATCCAAAGAAGAAATGTAGAAGTCCTCCTAAGGAATTAAATCAGAAGCAAAGTTTTGTCAAAAGGAAACAAAAATAAATTTTAATATCACCATTCCATGAATGAAAATTCTTTACCATCTTCTTTTATTTATTTATTTATTTTTTTGACAAGCAGAGTGGACAGTGAGAGAGAGAGACAGAGAAAAAGGTCTTCCTTTGCTGTTGGTTCACCCTCCAATGGCCACTATGGCCAGCGCGCTGTGGCCAGCGCACTGCGCTGATCCGATGGCAGGAGCCACGTACTTATCCTGGTCTCCCATGGGGTGCAGGGCCCAAGCACTTGGGCCATCCTCCACTGCACTCCCTGGCCACAGCAGAGAGCTGGCCTGGAAGAGGGGCAACCGGGACTGAATCCGGCGCCCCGACTGGGACTAGAACCCGGTGTGCCGGAACCGCTAGGTGGAGGATTAGCCTATTGAGCTGCGGCGCCGGCCACCATCTTCTTTATATTACTTCATTCTCCAAACAATGAGCCCAATCCTACACTGGGCAACCAACCACCTTTAATTGCTCAGACCAAAAATCATTCTTGGGCCTGAAAGAATCCATCAACATGTTTTTTTCAGAGCTCACACTAAGCAACATGCCATATTTAACTATTCTTCACCATCTCCACTCTCCTAGCATAGTATAAGCAGCAATACTGCTCCCATTCTTGCTACCCCACAGTCTGTTCTCCACAAGGGAACTAGAGTGAAGTTTCAAGAATCACAATCGTTTCAATGCTTAAAGTCTATGGCCACTCAGAATAAAATCTAAAATCCTGATCATGACCTACTTAGTAATATGACCATGTCTACTACAATTTTTCCCTACCCTGTTCTGATTCATTATACTCCAACCATTCTTTTTTTTTTAAAAAAAGATTTTATTTATTTATTTGAGAGGTAGAGTTATAGACAGTGAGAGGGAAAGACACAGAGAAAGGTCTTCCGTCCATTGGTTCATTCCCTAAATGGCCACAACAGCTGGAGCTGTGCCAGTCCAAAGCCAGGGGCCAGGTGCTTCTTCCTGGTCTCCCTTATGGGTGCAGGGGCCCAAAGACTTGGGCCATCTTCTACTGCTTTTCCAGGCCACAGCAGAGAGCTGGACTGGAAGAGGAGCATCCAGGACTAGAACCGGTGCCCATATGGGATACCTGTGCCGCAGGCAGAGGATTAACCTACTGGCCATGGTACCAGCCCCTACTCCAGCCATTCTTTTTATCCTCTCAACAAGCTTGTTCCACCTTGAGGTGTTCATACTTGGTGTTTGCTCAGTTGAGCCATTATACCCCCAGAATCTTTCATCACTGATTTTAATGATACCCTGGTCACAACCTCAAGAAAGTCCTTCTCAGATCCTTAAAAAGCTTCCCTTTCATTCCCTCATCCCAATTACTACCTATTCCCTTCCTCAGATCATTATTCATAGCACTTACTATTTGAAATACTATTATTTAATTTGCTCATTGTTTTTGTTCACAAAATATAAATTCCATGATACCAGATTATTCTTTATTTTTTTTCTAAAGACTTATTTATTTGAAAGGCAGAGTTACAAAGACATAGAGAGAGATGGAAAAAGTTCTTCCATCCACTGGTTCATTCCCCAAATGGCCACAATGGCTGGGGATGGGTTAGGCCGCAGCCAGGAGCCTGAAATTCCATCTGGGTCTCCCACATGAGTGACAGTGGCCATCTTCTGATGCTTTCTCATGCACATCAGCAGGGAGCTGGATCAGAAGGGGAGCAGCCTGGACTCAAAGCAATGTTCATATGGGATGCCAGCATTGCAGGCAGCAACTTAACCTGCTATGCCACAACATGGGCCCGATGATATTGAACTGATCACTGCTGGGTTCCCTACTGCAAACGACCTCACTTGGCAAATTTTATGCCTTCAATAAACATATGTTGCATGAATCAATTAACCAAAGAAAAAATAAAACAACTATACCACCGACTTCAAACAATATATATATATATGTGTATCTTAGTTACTATGCCTCAAGGAATTGCACTAAAAATTAAATGAAATGTGTAGGAAATTTACAGTACAGAACCTAGCACATGCTAAATTCTTGGTAAATTTAAGTTACCATTGTTATTGCTATTATTAATTGAGTAATACTATATTGAATGACAACGTAATACTTAGTACTTGGTACTAAGTTAGAGAAGTGCTGAATAGAGAAATTGAGAAAAACAATGTTACTAATCAAAGTACTCCATACAGCATCTAGGAAGAAAACTTCAGGCAGAAGGAAAACAATGGTTTTAGACTATTAGGATAGTAAACATCAGGAGAATGTTTCAGTATAATTTAGAAAGCTCAAATATAAATGGGAATAATTAGAGTACAAGCAAAATGGGATGGTGGAAAAAACACATACTTTGGTGTGTCAGACTTGTATTCAAATATCAGTCATTAGCTGGCTAACTTTCAGCAAAACACGACCTCTTTGTGTTTCAGCTTACTCATCTATAAAATGGGAATCATAACAATATTTATTGTGGCGTTGTTCTGAGGAGTAAATAAAATAATGAATGAAAAGTATCTGGCCTTAAACCATTCAATAAATGGTAATTACTATTATTTTTCTTCCCTCTGAAAAGAGCCTCAAAATTCAACAAACTCTAGACTTAGTTTTTTAATTTCAGCTGAGGGTTAGCCATTCTTATTCTTGACATACATGAAATCAAAGTCTACCATTCAACACAGATTATACCCCGCCAGGTTCACACAAAGCCCAAATACAGACAGAACAGTCTCGGTACCTAAACAAACTTAACCTGACATCTCTTCTCATGACTATCAACTGAAAAGACAACAGAGGCTATTTTACAACCAGAAAGGGTATACTGCCCCTGCTTCCCTTCTGCTTCTATAAAAATTTCTCACAGTTCAGAATGTAAAACAGAATTTAAATAGGACAACCAGTAAAACTTGTGAGCCTAAAATTAGACCTACCAGCTGTGTTTTGGTTAGCTAGTGAATAAGGCACCAGCAGGGCACTGAAATATACAGCAGCTCTTCTCAGAAGGCAGGTTTTTCACCAGTCTATCTACCCACCAGATTAAAGCAAGCAGAAGGAGAGGGGGCTGAACAGTTTTCATCTAAAGAAACTTGGTGTCCAGAATGTCTACTGCTACCAGACTGACTTGTCTGGAATTGAACTCAGAATAGAATCTCTAACAGCAATAAGAATCACCAACTGCTGAAGACTTAATATATTCTAGACACCAATCCCTTTATATCCATGATCTTGTTTGTTCCTCACCATAACCCAATGAGAAACAATTACGCCCATATTATAAACCAAGTTGCCACATATCAGAGAGGCTAAGTGAATTACTCAACATGACATAGCTAGTAGGTGGAAGAGCCAGGGCTCAGACCCTTAGACTGCAAAGCCAAGTGCAGCAAAAACTGATCATTCAACATTCATTCTCCCATTTTTACCTAATAACAAAACTTCAGCTGTTGGCTGGACACACACTGGCCTGGAGAAATTACTTATTTCCCAGCCTCTCTTGCAATTAGAAAAATGAAAGAATGAGTTCTGGCCAACGAAATATGAGCAGCAATTTGTGCAACTTCTTTAGAATACCCTTAAAATAAGAGGGTTGTACCCCTCTTCACTTCCATATGTCTGCTATTCTCTAACTTGGAAGTGCTGCCCAGACCTCCAGGACTGGTCCACGACAAGGACTACACTCTAAGGATTTCAGAGTGGAGCTGGAGAGAGCCTAGATTCCTGATAACTTCACCAATCTCATTGCCAACACCAGACTCCCTTTATATGAGAGAAATGAAACATCTGTTTGAGCTGTTATTTGGAATTTCCAAATTATCTTATAATTTTAGATGCAAAACTTAATCCTAGATGTAAAACTTAATCCTAATGATGCATAACTGTCTCTCAGTTCTTCACTAATTTACCAGATGCAGATAAGATTATTATCCTTCTTTGTATGCTTATCCAATATGTCACATACAACTACTGCTCAGGAGGCAACATAGTTCTAGCCTTGGAAGAGTTTATAATACACATAGGACAGACATGGAAAAAGGTGACTATACAGTTTGTAGTATCTAGTGCTACAGTAAAACATGCCCCCAATATCTCCCCTTCTCCTATCAGAATGCTGATTCAAGTCCTGGCTCCTCTGTTTGAATTCAACTTCCTGCTAAGGCACATGGGAAAGCAATGAATGATAGCCCAAGTACTTGGGTCCCTGCCACCCAGATGAGAGAACTAGAAGGACTTGGCCTCAGTCTAGCACAGCTGTGGCTGAGTATTTGGGGAGTGAACCAGCAGATGAAAGATATCTGTCACTTTGCCTTTCAAATCAGTAAATCTTTTTTTAAAAAATAAATAAAGGGGCTGGTGTTGTGGCACAGCAGGTTAAACCACTGCCTGTGATGCCAGCATACCATGTGAGTGCTGGTTCGAGTCCTGGTTACTTCACTTCTGTTTTTTTAAAAAAAAGATTTATTTATTTGAAAGGCAGAGTTACGGAGACAGAGGGAGAGACAGACCTACCTGCTGGTTTACTCCCTCAAATGGTCTCAACAGTCAAGGCTGGGTCAGGCTGATGCCAGGAGCTAGGAACTCCATTTGAGTCTCCCACGTGGGTGGCAGAGGTCCAAGTATTTGAGCCACCTTCCATTGCCTTCCCAGGTCCAGCTCAAGGTGGCAGGCTGTGGTCAACAAAAGCTGATGCCAAAGGCATACAGTGCTGTATATCCAAAGGAGCTTAAGAACTTTAAGTCGCATCAGCAGCCATACCATGAAAATCAATTGCCTGACAGTCTAATCATGGTATTAGCTTATTCTATTTTGATTAAAAGTGTAAGGAAGAGAAAAAGAGGGTACTGAACTCAGGAAAAGAGGGAAAGCCTGAATCCTTTTTCTCCAGAGTAGGCTGTTCAAACCCCGGGCTAAGCTCCAATGCTTTCCAAATATATGACCCCACACAAGTTCTTTAACTTCTTCATGCCTCCATTTGCTTCTTTTGTAAAACACATGAAACCTAATGCACCTCTAGGGTTGTCATGAGGATCAAATGAGTTAATATGTGTAAAGCACTCAGAAAGCTACCTGAATTACTATCAGTGCTAGTTATTAATACTATTAATCATTTTTCATGAATCAGGATGTGCTCAAAAGCAGACCAATAAACAAGGCAAAGACAGAACAGGGGTCGGCGCTGTGGCGTAGTGGGTAAAGCTGCCGCCTGCAGTGCCGGCATCCATTTGGGCACCAGTTTGAGTCCTGGCTGCTCCACTTCTGATCCAGCTCTCTGCTATGGCCTTGGAAAGCAGTAGAAGATGGCCCAAGTCCTTGGGCCCCTGCACCCACGTGGGAGACCTGGAAGAAGCTCCTGGCTCCTGGCTTCAGATCAGCCCAGCTCCGGCCATTGTGGCCAACTGGGGAGTGAACCAGCAGACGGAAGACCTCTCTTTCTTTCTCTCTCTCTGTCTCTCTCTCTCTTCCTCTGCCCCTGCCTCTCTGTAACTGCCTTTCAAATAATACATAAATCTTTAAGAAAAAAAAGATGAGAAGACATTTTTAGTCTAGTATGGAGACATTACAAGATCCTTGATCACTGGATACCATAGAAAAGAAGGTCAGAAATTAAAGGTATTGGAGAAGACTCCTTATCACCCAAAAACCCATGACCCCAATCTAACCATAAGATAAACATGAGGAGCAGGCATTGTGGTGAAGTGGGTTAAGCTGCCACTTGGGATGCTCATTTTGAAATGTCAATTAGTTTCCTAGCTACTCTGCTTCTGATAAAGCTTTCTGTTAACACTGCTAACACACCTTGGAGGCAGCAAATGATGGCTCAAGTACTTGCATTCCACCACCCACATCGGAACCTGGATGGAGTTCTTGGCTCCTGGCTTCAGCTCTGGCTGTTGTGGGCATTTGGGGAATGAACAAGTGATGGAAGATCTCTGTCTCTGTCACCCTGCCTTTCAATATATAAATAAATCTTTTAAAAAAATGAATGTAAGACAAATCCCAAAAGAGGTGAACTACTGGAACAGAAAAAGGACACTGGGGGAAAACTAAGGAAATCTGAATAAAATATGAACTGTAGTTGTTAATAATGTATCAATACTGGTTCACTTAAACAAAGATTTTAATAATAGGAAAAACAGGACACAGAAAAATGCATATGGGAACTCTGTTCTATCTTCATAATTTTTCAGTAAATTTAAAACTATCCTAAAGCTAAAAGTTCATTTAAATGTACACACATGGGCAGGCATAGTAGAACTGCAGGTTAAGCCACTGCTTGGGATGCCTGCATCCCCTATCAGAGTGCCCTAAGCTTCTGATTCAGCTTCTGCTTATGCACACCCTGGGAAGCAGTAGATGATGGTTCAAGTTCTTGGGTCCCTGCCATCCACATAAGAGATTGGAACAGAGTTCCTGGCTTCAGCATGGCCTACTCACAGCCTGTTGGAGGAACTTGGGGGTGAAACCAGTTGCTGGAAGATCTCTTTCTGTCACTCTTTCAAACAAATAAATACACTTTAAAAAATACTGTTAGCAGCAAATCTCAGGTACTTCCTGTTCCTCTCTAATCCCACTTTGCAGCCAGTCCTTTGTACTTTTATCAGAAGGTACCTTTTATCCTTTAATATAAATAAAAGATATAATTATGTATGTTATAGCAAAGCTTCGACTTTCTGTCTCCCTACTAGAATTTTATAAACTATCTATAGAGTCCTAGACACTGGCCACTATAGGATACGGTATAGCATACTTTCACAGCCCCTATGCACAGCTGTTCTGAGCCTATGACTGTATCTTTCCAATCACCCTGCTACCAGTATTCCCTCACTTATTCCTCTAGGCAGTTGTTCCCAGTATCACTTACCAAACATTTTTCTTCCCAAACTTACATCTAAAAGATACACAGGAAGGGAAGAGGTGTGGCTTCTAAACCTTTGGACTGGTCCACAGCAAAGAAATGTTAAAAAAAAAAAAAAAAACAAAACCCACAACCTACAGATGTTATGTACTTGCTGAATTCTGCCAAGCACTTCTCCCTTTGCCACTTTATAAAATGTCACCTTCCCTTCAGGTGATCTTTGTGAACCTGACAAGTACGTCTCAAACCACAGAACACAACCCATTAGTGTAACATGAAATGAATTTGGTGGGAGGCTCCAGAATTTTTTCAACAGTTTAGAATATAAAAAATTTCATATAAATAAATCCATGAACCAGATCAAGTTTCACTGTCAGACCTAATGATCCATTTTCAGGATGAGAAATTATGATGAATTAAGAGAAATCCACATATCTGAGGTGAGGAGTCATAAGGGCTATGAAACTATTTTTCTACGACAGAGCTGGAGCTTATGCTCACTTCAAATGTGGACCCACAGAATCCTCTAGATACCACATTCCAAGGAGCTAACCCATGATGCTAAACTGTACTACAGCAAAGTCCAGAAGAAAAAGCCAAACAATGCTTTAAGAAGTGTCTACCTTGTCTCAACAGAGTTCACTTCTGTCTACTTGGCCTAACAGGTTGCCTCTGGCTCTGGTTTCCTTTTGCTCTACAGTCACCCTGGTTTTCTGCCTATTCAGGTCTACTCTGAGATTCATTTCTCTCTCAGCAGACCTTGGCAACAATTTGGCCTTTTGCCACAAATAGCAGCTACTCACAGCCTAGTTCAGCACTGAAGTATCAAAATAAATCACAAAAAGTCCTCCAAAATACAAACTGCATAGTCTTTATATTAATAACAACATCTAACATTTACTGTGCACTGCCAATGTGTTGTGTAAAAGTCTCTTATTACTAAGTCACTTCATTTTCTCTCACACACACATTTATTTATTACATCCACTGTACAGACAGAGAAACAAAGCCAATTCTCTGAAAGTTTCTGTGTTTCCCCTTCCAATCTAGCTTCTTGATAATGCACACACTGGGAGGGAGCAGATGATGGTTCAAGTCTTGGATCCCTGCAACCCACATGGGAGACCAGGATAAAGTACCTGGTCCTGGCTTTGACCTGGCCCAGTCCTGGCTAGTGCAGGAATTTGGGGAATGAACCAGCAGATGGAAAATCTATAATGAAAAAAATCTTACATAAACTCTTAAAAAGGGACCAACACTGTGGCACAGAAGGTTAAGCCTTTGCCTACAGTGCTGGCATCCAATATGGTTCAAGTCCCCACTGCTCCACTTCCGATCCAGCTCCCTGCTAACATGTCTGAGAAAGCTGCAGAGGATGGCCCAAGTACTTGGGCCCCTGCCACCCATGTGGGAGACACAGAAGCTTCTGGCTCCTGGGCTCTGGATGGCCCAGTTCTGGGCTGTTGTGGCTACCTGGGGAGATGGATGGAAGCAGATGGATGGAAGATGGAAGATCTCGATCTCTCTCTCTCTCTCTCTCTCTCTCCATGTACCTCTGCCTTTCAAATAGATAAATACATCTTTTTAAAAAATTCTTAGTAAACCAAAACCCTAAGGATATTTCATCATGATCAAGTTGAGTCAAGTATATCTCAGAAATGCAAGGTTCTTTAAATTATACATATTACTTTAAGAGATGGAAATAAGACCACATACATGCATATACCAATATCTGCAAAAAGAAACACTTGAGGATAAGCAAAAAACTAATAAAAGTGATTAAAGGCCGGCGCCGCGGCTCACTTGGCTAAGTCCTGGTTGGGGCGCCGGGTTCTTGTCCTGGTTGCTCCTCTTCCAGTCCAGCTCTATGCTGTGGCCTGGGAAGGCAGTGGAGGATGGCCCAAGTGCTTGGGCCCTGCACATACACGGGAAACCAGGGGGAAGCACCTGGCTCCTGGCTTCAGATTGGCGCAGCACGCCAGCTGTAGCAGCCATTTTGGGGGGTGAATCAATGGAAGGAAGACCCCCCCACACACACTGTCTAACTCTGTTAAAAAAAAAAGTGATTACAAACAGTCAGTAAAAGGGACAAAGGCTTTTGAGACATGTGAACACTTACCAATTTTTAAATTTAATTCTAGTAAGTAAATCACTAGTGTAATTCCTCACATTATCAGAGTGAAATTAAATGATAATTATACTAGGTGCAGAAAAATTATGTGATATTTGATATCTACACAGAATTAAGAAAAACTATAGACATATCACTCTTCTTTGTGATATACTGTAAATTATTCCTAGATTAGGAACAAGGCCGGAATACGCACTATCACATCCACTCAACATTATAGTGGCAATCCTCTCCAAAACAATAAGGCAAGAAAAAGCAAATAACAGGTATAAGGATTGAAAAGAAACAAACAAAAACTGGCTCTCTTTGCAGATAATATAAGCATATATGCAGAGTGAAATCTACAGATAAATTACTACAAGATACAAGAGAATTTAAGCAAATAGCTTAATACAAAAAATCAGTATTTCTATCTACAAGTAGAAAACACAAATTTTAAACATTTTTATACTACTATAAAACTATGAAGTCTCTAGGAGTAAATTTCACAATGTACATACTTCAGAAAAAATTTATAAAACTTTATTGTGAAACAATAAAAAGACACAAATAAATGCCATAAATTTCTTTTTGTAATGGTATTAATTCTCCCTACATGAGTTTATAAATCCAGTACAATATCGAGGCTTTTTTATAGTATGGTTCTAAAAAATGTAAAGGCTCACAACTGTACAAGATATTCCTGTGGGAAGGACCGCTTCTACCAGAGATAAGGAATCTTAGAAAGCTACAGTAACTAAGAAAACATGGTTTTGCACAGGGATATACCACCAGAGCAACAGTACTGAATAGAAGAGCCAAGAAACACATGTATACACACACAGGCACTTATGTGATCAATGCAGAAAGGGCAGGTTTTTCAACAAATGGTGTCTGAGCAACTGCCTAGCTATATGGGGAAAGAATGAAATCAAGCCCCTATTTCAACTACACAAAAACCAATATTAAGGGGAACAAGACCAGCAGGAAGGAGGGTAGAATGGGAAGTATCACTACACATTTAAATTTATATATGAGTTACATGAAATTTGTTCATCTTATAAAGTTTTTTTTTTTAAAAAGGAACAAGACCCCCCCCCCCAAAAAAAACGCACAACCATAAAGTACTGATAAATTGTATATTAAGATGAAGAACTTCTACTCAAAGCACAATTTTGAATTAAGAAAATCACACAGGAAATATCTGCAACTGATATAAACAACAAAGAAGTCAGAAACAAATTTATACAAACGGTTATAAATTAGTAAGAAAAAGACAATCCCATAGAAAAATGACCAAAAGACCTGACTGGGTACTTCACAAAATAGGAAAATGAAAGGTACTCAAAATCATTAGTGTCCAGAGGAATGCAAAATATACCAAAACAAGATACCATTCATGGGGCTGGTGCTGTGGTGCAGATGGTTAAGCCCATGCTTACAACTCTGGCATCCCACATTGGAGTGTGGTTTCCACTGCTTGGAAGGCAGCAGAGGATGGCTTAAGTGTTTAGGCCCTGACCACCCACATGGCCTAGATGCTCCAGGCTTCCACCTGGCCCAGCCCCAATAACTGAGACCATCTAGGGGAAAAAAGATAGCATTCATTACTTACCCACAAAATTGGCAAGAATTAAAAATACTGTATTAGCAAGTGTTAGCAAAGATATAGAGCGACAAGAACTCTCATATACTCTTCAAGATGATTCAAACTGGTATAACCACTTTAGAAAACAGCTGACGACATCTAACTCTATTGAAGAGTCACATTAATCTATAACCAAGCAATTTCACTCCTAGGTTTCTAATCCATTTAAAAGTATATAAATGTGCATCAGCAGACATGACTAAAAATGTTTATGCCAACACTGTTCACAACAGCCAGAAATTCCAGCACCTGAGAATAATTAATCAAGCATTTATCAGGATGGGCATTGTGTTTAGAACACTTGTATCCCATACCAGAGCACCTAGTTCGATTCACAGCTACTCTGATTCTGATCCAGCTTCCTGCTAATGTGCCTGAGAGGCAGCAAATGAGAGCAGCAAGTACGTGGGTTCCTGCCACCGATGTGGGACACCCAGTGGAGTTTCTGGTTTCTGGTTCCTGGCTCCAGGCCTGGCCTAGCCCTAACTGTTGTAGGCATTTGGGGAGTGAACCAGTGGATGAAGATCTCTCTTTCTCTTTCTCCATCACCCTGCCTTTCATGGAAATAAATAAAACTTAAAAAGCAAAGCGTTCATCTATGACAGAATCAGTAACTTTTGGCAAATTCACAAAATGGAATTTGATACAACACTGAATATGAACAAACCACTGCTGGTCACTGCACAGACCTCATGAATATAATGTTGAGAAAATTAACCAAAAACAATACCAGCAGTGTCAAGTTCCAACACATTTAGGAATGTGATAAAAGTATAAATAAGAAAATTATCACCACAGAAGCCAGAATAATGGTTACCTGTGGGAAAGAGATGGTTATAACTAGAAAAGAGCATGGGGGGAGGGGAGAGTCCAATGTTCTATTTCTTAACTTCGGTGAAGGATACATCAGTGTTTGCTTTATCATTGTTAGAACGGGTATATGTTTTTACACACTTTCTGAATGTAAGTTTTACAATCAAAAATACATTCACAAAGGGAAAAGTTTATACAGGGAATTTTCTTTTTTTTCTTTTTTTTTTCTTTATTTTTTTCACAGGCAGAGTGGACAGTGAGAGAGAGAGAGAGACAGAGAGAAAGGTCTTCCTTTGCCGTTGGTTCACCCTCCAATGGCCGCCGCAGCCAGCGTGCTGCGGCTGGCACACCGCGCTGATCCGATGGCAGGAGCCAGGTATTTATCCTGGTCTCCCATGGGGTGCAGGGCCCAAGCACTTGGGCCATCCTCCACTGCACTCCCTGGCCACAGCAGAGAGCTGGCCTGGAAGAGGGGCAACCGGGACAGAATCCGGCTCCCCGTCCGGGACTAGAACCTGGTGTGCCGGCGCCGCAAGGCGGAGGATTAGCCTAGTGAGCAACGGTGCCGGTGAATTTTCAATATCACAATATTTGTTACCCCAATTCCAGCAAGTGTAAGGTTGCTCAGAAAAGCAAAGGTCATATGGGGGCATTCACTAACATACTAATCACTGTATGAACCAGTCACTCAAACTTTCCTCCTGGTTAACACCCACAACATAAGTAAAAGGCAAATCACTTGCAGATTCACTTCCCACAAATATTCTTTAAATGTCTACCACCGTGCAAATGCTATTGTAGAGAACCATCAAGGTTCAAGATAAAGGCCCCGATGGAGGACATGGGAGCCTCCACGCCACCCTGATTTGGCGGTCATCCTCTCACCTCCTTTCTCACCAAGTTTCAAACAAGAAGAACCGAAAGGGAACTCAGGGCACACCAACATCCTATCCAAATCACCACCTTGGAATCTTTTCATCATAGTGGAACCCTCTGATCGGAGTCGCTTGGCAAAAGCCTTGCCTTCCCGGTTTCCAGGTACGCAGGACCACCATCATGACCAGGAGCCCTAATCAAGGCACCGGTCTCAACGACAGTGCGGTGGAAACCGGCCTGTCAAAATTCCCCAGGAATGCTTCACCTGGGAGCCACAGCCCGGGCGCTCCCAGCTTTGCAGAAATTATACACTAGATGCTGTGTATAGAAGTGTTTTCTCCGCTGGCGCCGCGGCTCACTAGGCTAATCCTCCGCTTTGCGGCGCCGGCACACCAGGTTCTAGTCCCGGTCGGGGTGCCGGATTCTGTCCCGGTTGCCCCTCTTCCAGGCCAGCTCTCTGCTGTGGCCAGGGAGTGCAGTGGAGGATGGCCCAAGTGCTTGGGCCCTGCACCCCATGGGAGACCAGGATAAATAGCTGGCTCCTGCCATCGGATCAGCGCGGTGTGCCAGCCGCGGCGGCCATTGGAGGGTGAACCAACGGCAAAGGAAGACCTTTCTCTCTCTCTCTCTCTCTCACTGTCCACTCTGCCTGTCAAAAAAAAAAAAAAAAAAAGTGTTTTCTCAAGAGTCCAGGACTTTCATGGGATTCTCCAAGCATTTCAATCAAAAAAAAAAAAAAAAAAGCGCATAAACATTGTTCCCAGTAAGCGGAACAGACTAAAGTTTTAGGGACACGGTGGAAGCGCAGTGCGGTCGCGGCTAGACCACCAGGTGCAAACCCAGGCCTGTGCTCCGAAAGCCCAATACTTACTCTTAGTTCTTCGAAGGCTTCGTCCAGGGTGGAGAGCTGGTGACCCTGGTGAGCCCCAACGACAGGACACAGGACACAGATGAGCTGCCTATCCTCCTGGCAGTAAGTGCTCAAATCCAGCCCGTGGTCTGGACACTTCCTCTTGGCCACTCTCTCCGCTTCCATTTCTATTTCCGGGTCAAATTCGCTCTCTGCCTCAGTTTCTCCCTCCGCCTCTGACTCTCCTTCCTCCTGGTTGTCTTCCTCCGCCTCGCTTTCTTGCTCGTCCTCCATCTCCTCCTCGCTGTCTTCTTCACTCTCCTCGTCGCTCTCCTCCTCACTCTCCTCCTCCGTCTCGCTCTCCTCCTCCGTCTCACTGTCTTCCTCAGACTCGCTCTCTTCCCCGGCCTCGCTCTCTAACTCCTTCTCCTGCTCCACCTTGGCCTCGGCTTCTTCCTTGCCCGCCCCCTCCCCGTGGGCCCGCGAGGTCCAGGCCTGGGCGCCATGGACGTAGTCGGCCAGGTGATGGCTGAGGAACTTCTGCCTGTGCGCCTCGGCGTGGCGGCGGCAGAAGCAGAAGCCGCATTCGCGGCACACTTCCTCGGCCCCCGGAGCCTCGTCGGGCTCGCACTCGTCACACGTGCCGTCGTGAGGCAGCTCCTCGAAGGCCGCGCCCACTCCGGAGGCCATGTGGGTGCTGTGACGCGGCCAAGGCCTCGGGGCCTCTGCGCTCGCCGCCGTCCCTAGGCGCGGCCTCTGCCCGTCCTCCGCCCCGGCGGCAGGGGTCGGGTGGGGGTAGTGGGGGGTCCCTTCCCTGGGAGTCGCCGCCCGTCTGGGCCGCGCCGCGTCTCGCCGCCAAGCCTGGGGCCGCGGCAGCCCCTCCCCGGGCCAGGAGCGAAAGCCCTTCCCTCTGGCTCGGCCAGCTGCGCGCAGCCGCGGCGCTTCCTCTGCCCAACCGGGCACTTCCGGCGCGGCCGCCCCGCGCCCCCGTCGGCCCCCGCGCCGCGCCTCCCGCTCGGCCGGCCTGCCCGGCGAGGACGCGGCGGCGGCGGCGGCTGGCCTCGGCGCCGCCCCGGTTCCACTTTCCCTTTCGCTGTCAGGCGGCCGGCTTTCACTTCCTGAGTCATTTAAAGTGGCAATGGCCCTTTTCTGCTTTTCCCGCGGGGGCTCGGCTCCGCTGCTGCCAGCCTCGGCATCCCCGGAAGGTGGAGGAGGACTGATGGAGCCTCTCGCTCACTCGGGAGGCGGGAATGGGGACCCCTTTTCCCCCGCGCCGTCCCCGGAGGTATCAACTCGACTTTTTCAGGCTGCCTGGCTGGTGTCCTTGCGTGTGACCAGGGGCTCTCTGGGACCAGTTTGTTGCCACCTGTCACGGTCCCCAGTTTTCTGCAAGGCGCTGTGGACCAGACTGAAACCTGAGCTCCTGGGATTTCCAGAGGGCCCCAGAAGTTCTGTGTTTTGTTCTCCTGGGCTCAGGGAATGCCCGCGGCAGGCTGAGCAAATATTTTTCTATCCAAAGAAACACTATGCTTTGTTTGCCAAGTGTATTTGCATTCCTGCCCCCCAGGGGCTCAGAGTGCCAACCCTGTGGCTTCTGAGAGCCTGCCTTGGGTTGGGTGAAGTAAGGGGAGAGGGGGAGTTCTGGGTTTCAGTCATTTTCCTTTATATAATACTCAGATTAGACTCCTAAAGAAAAGAAGGATTTGTTTATGAACGAGTACTAAAGTGCCAAGAAACGGGCTACATCTTTTTGTAGCTTTTCGGAAGCTGGTTATGGAAGATCCACTGCTCCAGGACCTCCCATGCTTGGTGCCAAATTCATAGGTCAACGGATCAGGTTTGTGACCGTGGTGGACAAGTTAATTCACATTCTGTCTTCCACTTTTTGAAAAAAATACATATATTGGAAGTAATGGTGCTTCCTACCTCATGGGGTGCTTTTGTGAATTTAATGAAAAAATGCCTGCACTGTATTCACTAAGACAATTATTTTTGGCACAAATTATATTTAGTGTTCACAGTAACCTTTTGAAGGCAGTTTTGAAGTATGTTTTATTTTTAAAAATTTTTTTGACAGGTAGGGTTATAGACAGTGAGAGAGAGAGACAGAGAGAAAGGTCTTCCTTCCGTTGGTTCACTCCCCAAATGGCCGCCACGGCTGGCGCTCCGCCGATCAGGAGCCAGGTGCTTCCTCCTGGTCTCCCATGCGGGTGCAGAGCCCAAGCACTTGGGCAATCCTCCACTGCCTTCCTGGGCCACAGCAGAGAGCTGGATTGGAAGAGGAGCAGCTGGGACTAGAACCCGGCACTGCAGGTGGAGGATTAACCAAGTGAGCCACTGCACCGGCCCCGAAGTATGTTTTAAACCTATAATATTTTTGGCTAATGGTGGTAGTGTATGCAACCCCTGTCTCTACCCCATATCTATGTGTCTCCATCCATAGAAGAGAGGGAAAAGGATATTTGGATCCAGTCAGTGGAGAGGCTCAGGTGTGATTAAGACTAGGTGATAGGGGCCGGTGCTGTCTCTTCCAGTCCAGCTCTCTGCTGTGGCCCAGGAG
Source organism: Oryctolagus cuniculus (assembly GCF_051225735.1). Lineage (NCBI taxonomy): Eukaryota > Metazoa > Chordata > Mammalia > Lagomorpha > Leporidae > Oryctolagus > Oryctolagus cuniculus. The sequence goes on from NC_142867.1 coordinate 30,324,929, forward strand.
GGCAGTGGAGGATGGCCCGAGTGCTTGGGCCCCTGTACCCACATGGGAGACCAGGAAGAATCACCTGGCTCCTGGCTTCGGATCTGCGCAGCTCCGGCCACTGCAGCCAATTGGAGAGTGAACCAACGGAAGGAAGACCTTTCTCTCTGTCTCTCTCTCTCTCACTGTTTATAACTCTACCTGCCAAATAATAAAATAAAATAAAATAAAAAATGACTAGGTGATAGATGAGGCCGGCACCATGGTGCAGCAGGTTAAGCCACTGCTTGAAGTACTGGCATCCTATATGAACATGGGTTCAAGTCCTGACTGCTCCACTTCTGATCCAGCTCCCTGCTAGTGCTCCTGGGAAAGCAGTGGAAGATGGGCCAAGTCCTTTGGCCCTGGTGTCCAAGTGGAAGACCCAGAAGAAGCTCCTGGTTTTGGCCTGGCCCACCCTTGGTCACTGTGGCTGAGCCAGAGGATGGAAGAGCTCTCTCTCTCTCTACTCCCTCCCTCTCTGTAATTCTGCCTTTAAAATAAATCAATCAAAAAAAAAAAAAAAAAAAGGGATGGAATGGTACCTGTTTGCCATTGATTCCCTTAGTTAATTTTAAGCTAGGATTTCCAGATGATTGCCATAAAAATACCAGGGGATTAGGTGGGGTTACAAAAGTTTTTAAATAATTTTACTGTCCCCATAGAAATTATAAAATCTTAATCTTTTTTTACTTGAAAGGCAGATAGAGCATTCTCCTATTAGTGGGGTCACTCATAAATGTCCACAGTAGCCTGGGCTGGGACTAGCTGAAGCAGGCAATGGGAACCAGGAACTCAATCCAGATCTCCTATGTGGGTGGCAGGAACATTACTTGAGTCATCACCTGCTGCCAACCAGGGCTTGCATTAGCATTTCAGTCAAGAGTGGAGCCAGGGATCAAACTTTGGTAAATGAGATGCAGGCATCTTAACCACCGGGCCAAACATCTGCCCCTGTGTGCTTAATGTTTATACAACTTGTTAGCTATTTACTTCTTTCTCTTCTTTTTTTTTTTTTTTTTTTTTTTTTGCAGTGTATGAAAGTTTCTTTTTTTCCCCAAGAAAACTTTTTTTTTAATGAGTGTGAATTTCATAAGTAGAACTTTAGGAATATAGTGATTCTTCCAACCATACCCACCCTCCACCACAGTCCCACCCCACTTCCTCCTCCCTCTCCAATTCCCAGTCCCATTCTACATTAAGATTCATTTTCAATTAAATTTATACACAGAACAACTGTATACTAAATAAATATTTCAACAATTTGCAAAGACACACACTGAGAACAAGTTTCACGGTTAATTTTCATAATACAACTTATTGAGGACAGAGGTCTTGCATAGGGAGTTAGTGCACAGTGACTCCTGTTTTTAACAATTAACACTCTTATGTATGATGTCAGTGCTCACTTGATGCTCTTGACATGAGCTGCCAAGGCTATGGAAGCCTTTTGAGTCCACAGACTCTGTCAGTATTTAGACAAGGCCATAAGCAAAATGGAAGTTCTCTTCTCCCATTAGAGAAAAGTACATCCTTCTTTCATGGCCACTTCCTCCCATTGGGATCTCAGTCACAGAGATCCTTCATATAGAATGTTTTGCCACAGTGTCCTGGCTTTCCATGCCTGAAATGATTTCATGGGCTTTTCAGCCAGACCAGGAAGTCTTAAGGGCTGATTCTGAGGTCAGAGTGTTACTTAAAGCAATTGTCATTCTATAAGTCTGCTGTATGGATTGCTTCCCATGTTGCAACATTCTCTCCTTTTTAATTCTGTCTATTACAATTATCCAACACTTGATCCTATGTATATGTTCACTTTAATGCTTAATATGATCATTTAACACTTATGATGGCATTTTTATCACCCAGCTTAAGGGGATTGGGGTCGCATGACAAGTTTTTAAACTACCCTTAGAAGTTAGTCCTTAGGAATGTATGCAGAACTATATAGCTTTACAATTGCAAACTTCTTCCTGCCTCTCTTATTCTCACTGTTATTTCTTACTTAGATCCATCCTCAATTGACTTTGTACACATATGATTAATTCTGTTAAATAATTATTTCAACAAATAGTATGAAGAGAAAAAAATGAATAATCAAAAAAAAAAAAACAAAAAAAACAACCTGTTCCTTGACAGTCAATACAAGGGCAGCTCAGGTCTTCCCTCCTCAAAGTGTCAATTTCACTTCTTCAGATTTCATTTTAGATGCTCTATTTGTTCTCGCAGATCATGAAGTATATGTGATATTTGCCTCTTTGGGACTGCTTATTTCACCAAATGATTTTTTCCAGATTCATCCATTTTGTTGCAAATGACTGGATTTCATTTTTTTTTTACTGTTGTGTAGTATTCCATAGTGTACATGTCCCATAATTACTTTATCCAGTCTTTGGTTGACAGGCGTTTAGGTTGGTTCCATGTCTTAACTATTGTTAATGGAGCTGCAATAAGCATGGGAGTGCAGATAACTCTTTTATTTGCTGGTTTCATTTCCCTTGGGTAAGTCCCCAGGAGTGGGATGGCTGGGTCAAATGGTAGTTCTGTATTCAGATTTCTGAGGTATCTCCATAGTGTCCTCCATAGTGGCTTTATCAGTCTACAATCCCACCAACAGTGGATTAGGGTACCTTTTCCTCTACATCCTTGCCATCATTTGTTATTTGTTGATTTCTGTATGAAAGCCATTCTAACTGGGGTGAGGTAAAACCTCATTGTGGTTTTGATTTGTATTTCCTTGATGGTTAATGATCCTGAGCATTTTTTCATGTGTCAGTTGGCCATTTGGATTTCCTCTTTTGAGAAATGTCTGTTTAAGTCCTCTGCCCATTTCTTAACTGGGTTGTTTATTTTGCTGTTGTTGAATTTATTGATCTGTTTATATATTCTGGTTATTAACCCTTTATGGGTTGCATAGTTTGCAAATAATGTATCCCATTCTGTCAGTTGTGTCTTTCCTGAGTATTTCTTTTGCAGTCATGTCATATGCAAATAGGGATGGTTTGACTTCCTCTTTAGCAATTTGTATCCCTTTGATTTCTTTTTCTTGCCTAATGGCTCTGGCTAATACTTCCAGGACTATATTGAATAGCAATGATGAGAGTAGGCATCCTTGTCTGCTTCCGGATAGCACTGGGAATGCTTGCAACTTTTTCCCATTCAATAGGATGCTGGCCATGGGTTTGTCATAAATTGCCTTGATTGTGTTTAGGAATGTTCCTTCTATACCCAATTTGCTTAGAGTTTTCATCATGAAAGGGTGTTGCATTTTATCAAATGCTTTCTCCACATCTATTGAGATAATCATATGGTTTTTGTTCCATTTCTGGCATTTATTCAATCTCACCATCTTTACAATCTAATATTGAAGTGTTGTATGCTTTTGGGGATGTCATGATCTCTTCCTGTTTCTTCTTTCTTGAATTGGTACATTTGTTATTAGGCATTTGTGGAGATATTTGTTGGCTTCTTTGTTTTTTTTTTTGCTGCAGTGGCTTTTATCTCTGGACTGTGTCTAGCTGTTTACTTCTTATGCTTCTTATCCACAGAACAATTCTATAGAATGTTGATAAAAATCAAGTTTTTCTATCCAATTCAACATACATTCCTGTTTTCTTTCAGGTCATTCCTCTGAACTTTTTTTCTATGTCTGCATTCAAAAGAGGAATTGATGCATAATTCTGAAAAAGGACATTCAATACATGTCAACTTGAACATCAGCATTATTATACCTAATGAGTAGTGTTCTTTGTTACATCTACCCCTCTCCCCAACCTAAACAACCTAGCTTTTAGAAACATATTATCATATAGAAAATCTTTTTAAAATATTTTAGTTGACACAGAAAAATCACACATAGTTATGGGTTATGAAGGTGTTTCCATACATGTATACATTGTGTAATGTTCGAATCAAGATAAGCATACCCATTTCCTCAGACATTTATCATTCCTTTCTGCTAAAAACATTTAAAATCCCTTCTTGCAGTTTTTGTGGTATAAAGAAAATGTTTTTGCTACCTATAATCACCCTGCTTTGTAATAGAACACCAGAATTTATTTTTTCCTAACTATAACTTAGTACCCATGATCACCAGAAAATCTTTTTTCAGTAAAAATAATTTTTTAATGTCTTAAAGGGACATATTTGCATCCAGGATCCTTGGTGGAGTGATAGGTAGTTTTTTTCCTGTCATTCTTATGTTATAGTCTCTTCTTAATTTTACCTAATGGTTAAAGTACTTGGGTCCCTGCCATCCACATATGAGACCTTGATGGTGTTTTAGGTTCCTGACTTCAGCCTGGTCCAGCCCCTGCTACTCCAGCCATTTGGGGAGTGAACCAACAGATAGAAGATCTGTCTCTCTCTTTCTCCTTCTCTGTCTCTCTCACTCTGCCTTTCAAATAAATAGAATAAGGTTTTTTTTTTATTTATTTTTTTTTGACAGGCAGAGTGGACAGTGAGAAAGAGAGACAAAGAGAAAGGTCTTCCTTTGCCGTTGGTTCACCCTCCAATGGCCGCCGCGGCCGGCGCACCGCGCTGATCCGATGGCAGGAGCCAGGAGCCAGGTGCTTTTCCTGGTCTCCCATGGGGTGCAGGGCCCAAGCACCTGGGCCATCCTCCACTGCACTCCCTGGCCACAGCAGAGGGCTGGCCTGGAAGAGGGGCAACCGGGACAGAATCCGGCGCCCCGACCGGGACTAGAACCCGGTGTGCCGGCGCCGCTAGGCGGAGGATTAGCCTAGTGAGCCGCGGCGCCGGCCTAGAATAAGTTTTTAAGAAAAAAAAAAACAAAAACTCACCATAGTAAAATTGGGGTTAGCTGCCTATTGCTCCATGACAGATTAGCCCAAGACTTTGAGTCTTCTTGGAACTGATCATCACACTTGGCATTGTCTTTTCGTTTTGGGTAGCAACAACTGTAAGGCATCTCCAAGACGCTGAGCAAGCAGCAGACATGGAGAACAGGGCAACTTAGAGCTGTGACAGTTTTGTGAGTGAGTGAGTGTGTGTGTGTGTGTGTGTGAAATGAAGTATTTCTAAATAAACAGGTATCTGATATTATGTGGCTGGTAGCTCTTAAGTCTTTAAACATTTGAATTATTTACAAGTGAGGAAACCTAGGTTCAGAAATGTAATGAAACTTGTCGAGGTTTCCCCAACCAGAAGACAGTGGAATTGGGACAGTGGAATTGGGACAAAGAGATCTCTTTGGCACCATCTTACCATACTCACCTGTTGCAAATTGCCTAATTGCTTGCCGGTACCTTTCCCTGTCTTTTCCTTTCCTTTTCTTTCCAGCTGTGAAATCAATTTCTATCCCCTTCACCTGTTCCAAATTGAAGAACTAGGGTTTAGTAATATTCATAGCTTAGTATAGTTAATTTCAGAAAAGTCTTTAGGAGTTGAAAAGAAAATAAGGTAGCATGTCAAAGTCCACTGCTTTAGGGAAGGTCTGTGTGCCCCTTGGATGGTCCCATTCTTATGCAATTAGACTGTCACTTCAGTCTAATTCATTTTCCCCAACATGCCCCTGAGACCACCTAAACCTCATCTTATGCTTTTATTATATTAGCTTACATCTTATCCTATTATGCCAGTACAGTGAAATATGATATCTCCTAGCCCATCCCAGCCCTGCCAACATACAAAAAATGAAGTCTTAAAGACCAGGCCTGACTCTTCAGCTTATTGGAGGGGGATGCAGAAAGATTCCTTGGGCCAACTCCATTCTGAACATGTTCATTGCGGTCATCTTTTCTTTTAAAATATTTCTAACTTTAATTATCTTTCTTTTTAAAAAATATTTATTTATTTATTTATTTGAAAGGCAGAGTTACAGGGAAGCAGAGAGAGAGAGAGGTCTTCCATCCCCTGGGTCACTCCCTAGATGTCTGCAATGGCCGGAGGTGCACCTATATGAAGTCAGGAGCCAGGAGCTTCTTTCAGGTCTTCCATGAGGGTGCAGGCCATAGCAGAGAGCTGGATACGAAGTGGAGCAGCTGGGTCTCAAACCAGTGACCATATGGGATGCCAGCACTCCAGGCAGTGACTTTACCTGCTATGCCATAGCACTGGCCCCGAGTGGCACTCTTATAGTACTCTAAACACCCCAACTCCTTAAAAAATAAAGATAACTCCAGATAAATGCTGATCAAGGTATTTTCATTACACTCATTTAGCATGCTACTGCTAAACAGTGCTAAATAGTTCCTGTAAATTATAATAATAATAAAAGACCTTACTTAACCATATTTTCACTGTTATTTGTTCCAGTTTTCCTCAGAAACTTTCTACAAAATCTCTGTTAATGCATGCCTCTATTTTACCAGTGTGGGGACTTAAGGCCAAGAGAATTATTTAAAAGAATATGCAGTCAACTGTGAGTTAATCTCTGACTTCCTCACTGGTCCTCAGGCCAGCTCCCTAACCCCTGGGTGATGCTAATTCTTCCAGGCAAAATGCTGTTTTTGAAACTCCTCTCCTTGGAACTCCTTTCTTAGGGGTGGTCTTGGCTTTTATCTGAGTGGGCTGCAGAAAATGAAGGCGGACACTTAATCATCCGTGAGATCAGCACTCTTTGGGAGTGAGAAAAATCCCTAAATTTGCCTCCCATTACTCCAGTTGGAAAAACAGTCACCCCTGGACTGGAACTAATTAAAGACTTTGTGTTTCTGCGGTTAGTGCACTGCCCTTGTAAATCAGGGATTATGAGGGAAAACCTCCCTGAGGCTTGTGCTCTCCATTTATTTATTTATTTAGGAACTCTGGTGCAAAGAGCCTAGTTAATCATACTACTCGAATCATAACGTGTCTGAAGTCCATGCAAGGCATCTTTTGCATGTAATTTAATTTTATGTTTTCTTTATCTCCAAACTTCATTCCCATTCTCCCAAATTCTTCACACAGAAATTCTCTCTAATGTGTTTAATAAATATCCGTGTGTGTGTGTGTGTGTTTAGGAGGCGTTCTATTGTTTTGCTTATGCATGTGTTAAACTTTACATAGGAGCTGGCATTTGGTGCCACAGTTAAGACACTGCTTGGGACACCCACATTCTGTATTGAAGTGCCTGGGTTCAAATCCCAACTCTGCTTAGGATTTCCAGTTTCCTGATAAAGCATGCCCTAGGAGGCAGCAGGTGATAACTCAAGTAATTGGGTTCCTGCCACACACCTGGGAGACTCAGACTGAATTCTGGGCTTCTGGCTTCAGCTTGCCCAAGCCCCAGCCCCAACTATTGTGATATTTGGGGAGTGAACCAGCACATGAGTGATCCCTGTCTCTCCCCACCCTACCACAAGCATCTCAGTCTTTCTGCCTTTTAACAAATAAACAAATAAATAAATCACTAAAGAATCAATCACTTTTCGGGGCTGCTGTTGTTGCACAATGGGTTAAGCCATGGTCTATGACATCAGAATCCCATATGAGTGCTGATTCAGGTCTTGACTGTTCATTTCCCATCCTGCTCCTTGCTAATGTACTTGGGAAAGCGGCAGAAGATGGGCCTGTACTGTCACTCATGTAGGAGACCTGGAAGAAGTTCCAGGCTCTTGGTTTTGGCCTGGCCCAGCACTGGCCATATCCATTAGATGGACAACAATTAGAAAGTTAGATAATATCAAATGTTGCCAGGGGTAGATATACAAAATAATCACAGCACTTTGATAAAAATTAAAAGAAATATAAAGTGTTCTTTCTTTTAAGGTTTATATATTTGAAAGTCATTTCAGGAATGGTGAACCAGTGAATGAAAGATTCTCTCTCTCTCTCTCTCTCTCTCTCTCTTTCTCTCTCTCTTCCTCTCCCTCTCCCTCTCTCCCCCTCTCTCCCTCCCTCCCTCTCCTTCTCTCTCCATCTCTCTCCCTCTTTCTCCATCTCTCTCCCTTTTTCTCCCTCTTTCCCCCTCTTTCCCTGTAACTGACTTTCAAATATATAAACCTTAAAAGAAAGAACACTTTATATTTCTTTTAATTTTTATCAAAGTGCTATGATTATTTTGTATATCTACCCCTGGCAACATTTGATATTATCTAACTTTCTAATTGTTGTCCATCTAATGGATATTTAGTGACAGCTCATTGAAGTATTATATTTGAGGGTTTAAGTTTACTAATAAAGATGAATAACTCTTCATACTTAGTAAATAGTTTTTGCCTATTTTTAAGTGAGTTCTCATCCATTTTATTTATGGCTGAATTTTGTATCTTAGATATTAACCCTGGTTAGTTTTATTTGTTTTTAATTTTTGCTTAAGTTACTGATTTCAGAAGCAGAGAGATGGCAAAAGAGACAGAGAAATAGAGAGGGAGCTCTCCTCTGCTGGGTTCACTCTCTTCCCTCTCCAAATGCCTGACTGTCAGGGTTGGGCCAAGTCAAAGCCAGGAACCTGGAACCCAGTCCGGGTCTCCCATGTGGGTGGCGGGACCTAATTACTTGAATCATCGCCTGCTGCTCCCAGGGTCTGCATTAGCAGGAAGGTGGAATCAGGAGCAGAGCCAAGACTTGAACCCAAGCACTCTGATATGGGATGTGAGTGTTTCAATCAGTTGGCTAAACACACATCCCCACCCCCCAGTCAGTTTTGGATATTGCAGATATCTTCTCCCAGCAGGTCAGTTATCCATGAAAATCATTTATAGTGATGTCCTTTTGGAACAGAATCTTATGTTTCAATGTAGTCAAACCTGTTCTGCCTAAAAGGTCCTTCTCCACCCCAAGATTATCAGAATATATTCCCAAATCTTTTATCTTTATGGTTTTACTTTTCACAGCACATCCATTTTGAAGTCACCTTTATATATGGCTTGAGTTAGGGATCCAACCTAATTTTTCTCTGTAGAGAGATAATTTTCTCAACTGCTTGATTTAATTCATAATTACTGAGTGAAGAAATTTGTTGTATGGGAGGTACTATGAAGATGTAATTAAGAGTAGAGTGTAAATAATTTCCCTTAAGTATCTAAAAGTGGTACCTTTTGAAAAGAATTTTAAGATTATATTGCCATGGTGGCTACTTGGACTATCGTGACCAGACATTAGAGCAATGGAATATCAGGAAATACAGATAAACTGGCACAGGCATTGATATGGTCAAAACAAGGAAGCACAATCCTGGAAACTCTTGGTGCAGCACCTTCTGATGCGATGGGATGAGGGGTCAGAGCAGGGAGTTTCCTGTGGGCCATTCCCTAATTCATTCATTCCCTCATTCACTCAGTTACTGAGTGTTGATTGCTGTCCATGGGCCAAGCACTGATCTAGGTTCTGAGGATGCAACTGTAAAACAAGACCACGCCTGCTGCCATTGTAATCATACTTATAGCAGAAGCTGACATTCTTTCATTTCTGCTTGGCCCTCTGATATTCTGGTATATATTTTTTTGGTTTTCATCTGTGGTTCTTAAGTTAGAACTCTTATAGCCCTTTCCAAAATGAAGTAGAACAATAAAGTATTTGGCCTTGTGTCCTTGGCTCCCAAAGGCAGCGTCCAAACAGCTTCAGAGTAACAAAGGTGAAGGAAAATCTTCTGTTATGTTGTTGGAGCACTTTAGGCCTCAGAATTAGGTCTCTGAAGCAAAATCTCTCTTGGACCTTCTCTTGTCCTCTTTCACCTGCTCCTTTACTCTCCCCAAGGCAGGCCAGGGAAGCTACAATTTCTGTTTCCCAAGGTGGGTCATAGACTCTAAAAATATACTATCATCTTCCCCTGTCATTTGTCTTGAAGAAGTGGCCACAAAGAAATTCTCTGACTTACCTTATCTGATAGTAGATCCCAAGACTCCTGTTTCAGAATGAGTCCTGCCCTATACCCAGGAGGAAGCGATGCTGTACAGAGAGACCAGGAAGAGTCTGAGCAGACAGGCTTTGCTGGATTCCCCCAGTCTACTAGCATTTGAGCATACCCATTTTGTCCAGTCATATTTCTGCATGATTGCCCATGATTTAAAGTCTTCACAATAACCTGAAAGGACAAGGTTTGGAGAGCTTCTGTACCCAAACACCTGGAGGCTCCTAGATAGGGTGCACCTGGAGAAAGGAACGAAGGCCTGTACCCCTTCCCACTTGCCTTGCCCCATGAGCCTCTTCCTTTGTTGGCTCTGTAGCATCCTTTGTGATAAATTGGTCAACAGCAAGCAGATGGTCAGAAGCACAACTTGTGAAGCAACTTGGGGGTTGCAATTGTCACCTGAAAGGGGGAATGTCTTTGGGACTGAGCCCTTAAGCTGGGGATTCTGACGCTATCTCTAGGTAGATAATGTCAGAGCTGAATTGAATTAGGGGATACCTAGCTGGTGTCTGTTACAAAATCGCTTGCTTGTTCTGTGTGCAGATAAATCCACACACATCTGGTGTCAGAAAGGATCTGTCTTGTGAGTGTATAGTAGGAAAAACAGTTTTTCTTCTAAATTCTCCAACCTTCTACACTACTACCAGAATAATTATTCCAAAATGCAAACTCAGTTAACATACACTCATCTTCTGAACACTCATTAGTAGATTTCCATCACTGACTATGAATTGGCACATTATTCAAGGTTCTCTGATTTGACCACTTGCCTACCTTGCCAACCTCACCTCCTGCTGCTCCCTGCACCCTGGTGTCCTATGGTCCAAAACATTGACTGTGCTGAATATCAAGTGACTAATTAAGGTGACTCCTTAATTGTCTCTTGTTTGCAGATACGGTAGAAAGCCGTCAATATCTCCCTGTAATTTGAATACCTTATTCTAAATATTTTAAACATATGAAACATTAATTCAGAATTTTTTAAAATAAATGATATTTATATTTTAGTTGAAAGGCAGAGACACAGAAACAGACACACACATACAGAAAGAGAGAGAGAGAGAGAGAGAGAGAGAGAGAGAGATTCTCCATTGATTCACTCCCCAAATGCCTGTAACAGCTCAGGTGGGGCCAGGCAGAAGCCAGAATTCTAGAACTCAATCTAAATATCCCACATGCGTGACAGGGACTCGACTACTTGAACCACTACCTGCTGCCTCCAAGACTGCATATTAGCAGGAAACTGGATCTGAAGTGGAGGGGTTAGGATGCAAACAGAGTATTCTGACATGGGACATGGGGATCCCAAGCAGTGCTTTAACTGCTGTACCAAAATCCTGCCTCAGAAATACTCTTTTTGTCTCTCAAATTCATGAAATAAGTTCATTGCACTCTCTGTTGGCAGTTCCAAATGCAGTGTCTGTCTTCATCATCCCAAGAGCCACTCTTTGGGTCACAGAATGCAGTTTTTTGAGCATTATGTCTTCACTGTTTCCTACACTACTTGTAATTTAGAACATTTTGAAACTGCAAATTATGCAGCCACTGGAATTTTTGTCATAATCCACACATATACCTTTATATAACAATAGGAAATGTTGAAGTAGGCATTTGGTGTAGCAATTGAGATGCAAGTGGGAACTCTTTCATCCCGTATTGCACTGCCTGGGTTTGAGTCCTGGATCTGTTTCCAATTACAGCCTCTTTCAAAAGTGTTCCCTGGGAAGCAGCAGGTGTTGGCTTCAGTACTTAGGTTCCTGCCACACACATGGGAGACTTGGATTGAATTTCAGGCTCCTGGCTTCAGCCTGGCCCACCTGCAATTTGGGGGCAGTAGAAGAGCTCTGCCTATCTCTGTCTCTCTGCCTTTCAAATAAAAAAGGAGATAATAATAATTCTTAATAATTGGATTTAAAAAAAAAAGGTCATTTATTTATTTGAAAAAGAGAGAGACACAAACAGAAAGACAGATCTTCAATCCGTGAGTTCACTCCCTAAATGGCTGCAATGGCTGGAGCTGGGCCCATCTGAAGGCAGGAGCCAGGAGCTTCTTCTGGGTCTCCCAGATGGGTGCAGGGCCCAAGGACTAGGGCCACCCACTACTTTCTCTGACATATTAGCAGGGAGCTGGATGGGAAGTGGAGCATCAGGGACTTGAACTGGCACTCATATGAGATTCTGGTGCCACAGGCAGTAGCTTTACATGCTCCACCACAGCACTGGCCCCAACAATAGGACATTTTTTAAGTCCCATATATTTGGAGCCAGCATTGTGGTATAGCAGGTTAAGCAACTACCTGTAACTCTGGCATCCCATATGAGCCCCAGTTCCTGTCCTGGCTGTTCAACTTATGATCTAGCTACTTAATAATGTGCCTGGGAAAGCAACAGAAGATGGTGCAATTCTTTGGGCCCCTGTCACCCATGTGGGGGACCCATATGGAGCTCCTGGCTCCTGACTTCAGCCTGGCCCATCCTTGGCCATTTCAGCTATTTGAGGTGAGGAGTACTGTGGGGAGCAACTCGGACTAGACTAAGTTACTGGAATTAAGACTTATTCTATGCATCTGCTCTCCCACAATATGGTGCTGAAAGGGAGTAAACAACTTCTACACAGCTGCCTCTCGCCAATTTGACTGATGAGCTGCAGGAGCTGATCTTGCTCCTGATTGGAGGAGAGCAGCGTACTCAGCGTGTGGGTAGCAGAGTTGGGATTGGTGGAAGAGGACTATAAAGGAGGAGAGAGACAACATGCACCGGGAACATCCGGATAACATCTGAGCAGCCCCCAAGAGAGCCGGCCGGCAGTGTGCCGCTCCCCCGCGGAAGTGGGGAAAGTGGCAGGGGGAGCCGCCCCTCCACGGAGGTGGAGGGGTCGGAAGCCAACCCGGGAAGGACCAGCAGCAAACCTGGGAAGGGCCGAGCAGACAAAAGAACAGCGCAGGATCCTGTGTCGTTCCTCCGCGAAGAGGGGGAGCGACAGGGTACTGGGCAGGAGTTGTGAACAAGTGGATGTAAGATCTCTCTCTATCACTCTGAAACTTTGCCTTTCAAATAAATACATCATTTTTATTAAAAAAAGGTACCATATATTTGTGTGTATGTATATGTATGTATCTCCATGATATAGCCATGTTCCATGTTGTTGTTTTACAAGTAGTCTTTAAAAAGTAGGTTTAAAATGACATGTACCAATAATGATTGTGAGGCTACTCTCTGGGCAAGGAAAAATACTAAATCTTGAAATGTCTCTCTCTCCTTCTCACCCTCAACTGATTTTATCTTCTTCCTCAAATGGTAATTTGTTTTATTTAAAATAATCAGGAGAGTGGGCATTGTGTCACAGTGGTTAGTCTGTGCTGCCTGCCACACTTACATCCCATATCAGAATGCCTGGGTTCAAGTCCCAGCTATATACCAATCCCTCTTCCTGCTCTTGCACACCCTGGGAGGTAGCAAATGATAACTCAAGTACTTGGGTCCTTGCTACCCATGTGAGAGACCTGGATGGAGTTCCTGGCTCTTGGTTTCAGCCTGACCCAGTCCTGGGTGCTGGGGGACATTTGGAGAGTGGAGAGTAAACTAGTGGATGGAAGATTTTCTCTCTCTCTCTCTGCAATAAATAAATAAATAAATAAATAATAAAACTCCCCAATGGATGGAAGATTTTCTCTCTCTCTCTCTGCAATAAATAAATAAATAAATAATAAAACTCTCCAATATAATCAGGAGATCAACTCACAGAATGAGAAACTTTGGAAGAAATCAAATATAAGATGACGCTTTTCTGAAAAGTAATTTTGGGGAGGAATGTTACATGGCATCTGGATGTTAGGAGTGATTGATTACTGTGGTTTCCTAGACTATGCCAAGCACTGCCACTCTCCATGCCTCGGCACTTGCTTACCTCACCTCCTCCCCCAGTTTTGGCCTTCCACTGTGTCCAGCAGTGCCTCTGTTACTGTGCTTGCTGCATCTGTGGCTCTCCTGTGCAGTGAACTCCTTGAGGGCAAGAGCTATGTCTGCTGAATCTGGTGTCCTCAGTACCTACCATAGCATCCAAAACCTACTTCTGTTGCTTGAAACCTGAAGTTGGGAGCTGAGAGTGAGACATGATTGAAGGATCACCAATTTATTGTCCAAATGGGGATACCCTGAGAGTGAAATGAAACACTCCTGACAGGCCACGACACGAGGCATGGATCAGCACTGGCTCAGGTACCTGTGGTGTGCGTACAGTCATCCTAAGAAGGGGACCAGAGGAGGCAGCTTTGGATTCGTAGTGCCCCAATAATCCTCCTTCCTCCATGCAGCATGTCCCATGGGTCCATCTTCCCTTCCTGCTCATCTCTTCTTTCCTGTTCCTCTTCCTTTTCTCTCTCTCTTTTCCCAACAAGACTGTATAAACCTGCCAAACTACAACCCTACAGTTGTCATATTTTAGTTCATAGGTAACTTCAGGATGAGAAGAGTTCAAGAATCCTAATGTGGAGTGTACAGTGTGTGGGGGTAGGGTGGGAAGTGTCTTGAATGTACATCTTATGATGGATTAAACAACTCAAGACATTTTTATTTCTCTCCTTAGAAAGTCAATACTCAATAAGGAAAAACTGTTAGAATGATCTCAACATACTTATTCTGTCTTTACCCAGAAATCCATATCCACCCTGAGGCACATTTAAGATATGATGAGAGTTGGGCTGAGTGGAATCACCATATCATGCAAGAAAGCAAATGTGAGTCAATGGGAGCTATGTATCAGGATGCTTAAAGAGTGAGCATTTCAGAACCCGACAGACCTGGATGTGAATCCTGACCCCGCCATGTGTTTACTTGGAGAAAACTCTGAATGCATTATTTAATTTCTTTAACTCAGTTATTTTTTTCTGTACAATATAGAGGAGGGGTCATGTCACTTGCTCCATAGGTTCATTGTGAGAGTTAAATGAGATAGTGCATTTAGCACTATGCCAAACATGTAATAAACACTCATTCAGTACAAATTGTTAGCTTATATGCACGTCAGAGAAATTTCCAAGTGCACCAATTTTGCCTGGATGAAAATAGCCATGCTAGATTAATCATCAGAGCAGTGAACTGAGAATTCAGAAATCTGAGTTCTTGCTGTGCTTCCATCACTCATAAACTTTGTGACTCTGAGAAAGTCTTGTACCTTCATTGGCATTTCAGTCTGTGAAATGAGTGAGCCGCAGTAGTTGATTCTGGCTTTAACTATCTATTGCTAAGCCACACACCACCCCAGAACTTAGTGATTTAAAACAAAAATGATTCATTTTTTCCCCTCAGGATCTTGTGAAATTCCCTCGGCTCAACTGGGTGGTTCTTTATATGGTGTTGGCTGGTGTCTTTCATGTAGCTGCTCACAGCTGAGTGCTCAACAGGGGCTGGGCGGCATCACTCTTCATGTGTGACAGCTGTGTTTGTCAGCTCGGTTCTCCTCTGTGTGAACACTCATCCTCCAGGGCCATGCCTTCTTGAAATGGTCCCTCCAATCAGATAACCTCAGGTTCTATACATGGCAGCTGGCCCCCTAGAGGACAAAAATAGAAACCCCAACGATTCTTAAGGCTTATGCCAGAGGTCACACAGGACAACTTTCACTGTAAGATATTCATCAAAGCAAGTCAGATGTGAGGAGAAGCCACCTCCAGAAGCCTTTCAGAGTTACATGATAAAAAGCATTCAGTATGGGAGGGATTGTTGTGACCAATTTCCAAAGCACTTACCAACATCTGTATGGTACCTGATGGCTCTGATGGTCTGTGTTTAAACCCTAAAGCTGTGAAGCAATCTCTCAATTGGATTTATGGACTCTGAGTTCTCCAGTGAGTGCCAAGCATGTTCCAGGCCTTGAAACCCACCCTGCTCTCAGTTTAGCTCTCATAAACAATGCTTGTTTTACCATCCAGTGTCCCCTCAGCACCCTTCTGGTCATCAAACTCCCCAATATCATGCAGGGACCAATGCAGACACACAGTTGGTTACAACCCAGGTGCATGCTTCCTTCTTCATTATTATAGAACCCTGATTTCTGCAGACATTTAGATATTAGCATCCTCAGCTCTGAGGCATGAGCTATCCCCTCTGCCCGTAATTGGTTCAGAAGTGCACATGTGGCCCAGCTCCGGCCAAGGAAGCATAAGGTAAGTCTGGCAGGGCTTCTAGAACATACAAGGTACTTCAGAACACTCATGGAAAAGAGGAGTTGAGAGAGAAGTATGTTTTGGTACAAAGATTGAAATCCATGTAAATGAGGGACCTTTCAAAAACTCATGAGAAGATGGCCATCTGCAAACCTGGAAGTGTCCTCTCACCAGACACTGGACCTACTAGCACCTTGATCTTGGATCTTGCAGGCTACAGAGTTGTGAGAGATTCTATTGGTTGACCCGCTGAGTCTACACGAATTTGTTCCAGCAACCTGGGCTGACTACACACCGTCGATAATGAAGTCTTGAGGTTAGATTGTTATGACTCCTCTGTATGGGGGCTCAGGGAGCAAGGAGACATTAGTCTCACACCAGGGGACTATGGGAAGAATGAAAGTCACACCTGTGTGACAAGCTGAGGACCCATATGGTCTGTTCCTCTTTATAGAGTGATGCCTTCAGTACTTCCTACAACCATTCAAGACATGTTACTAGGCACTTCTACAAAAAATACGGGAGGAAATCAAGGCTCACAGAAATGAAGTACTTTGGGAGCCAGCATTGTGGGTTAAAGCTCTGGTCTGCAGTGTTGGCATCCCACATGGGTGCTGGTTTGAGTCCTGGCTGTTCCACTCTGATTCCGCTCCTTGCTAATGCGCCTGGTAAGGCAGCAAAGGATGGCCAAAGTGCTTGGGCCTCTGCATCCACAGGGGAGACTAGGAAGTAGCTCCTGGCTCCTGGCTTTGGATTAGCTCAGCTCTGGCTGTTGTGGCCATTTGGGAGTGAGCCAGCAGATGGAAGATCTCTTTCTCTCTGTGTAATTTGGACATGTTTGCACAATAAGTAAATGGTGAAATGGTATCTTTAATTAGGTAATTAATTTATTTTTTGCCAACAAATCCTCCTGTATCTGGATAGTGTTGATTTAGTTGTTTCCATGTTCTTTTGGTGGGGGGAGTGGGGTGTGGTGCTGTGGTGTAGTAGGCTAAGTCACCTCCTATAGCACTGACATCCCATATGGGCATTGGTTCATGTCACGGCTGCTCCTCTCCTGACCCAGCACTCTGCTTATGGCCTGGGAAAGCAGTGGAGGATGGCCCAAGTGTTTGGGCCCCTGCACCTGCCTGGGAGACCTGGAAGAAGCTCCTGGCTCCCGGTTTCAGATCAGCTCAGCTACAGCTGTTGCAGCCATTTGGGGAGTAAACCAGTAGATGAAACACCTTTCTCTCCGTGTCTCCTTCTCTCTGTTTATAACTCCACCTCTCAAATAAATAAATAAAATCCTTTTTCAAAAAGTATTTTTTATTTTTTTTAACAATTAACTTGTTATTTTTTATTTTTATTTTATTTTTATTTTATTTTTTGACAGGCAGAGTGGACAGTGAGAAAGAGAGACAGAGAGAAAGGTCTTCCTTTGCCGTTGGTTCACTCTCCAATGGCCGCCGTGGCCGCGCACCGCGCTGATCCGATGGCAGGAGCCAGTACTTATCCTGTTCTCCCATGGGGTGCAGGGCCCAAGGACCTGGGCCATCCTCCACTGCCTTCCCGGGCCACAGCAGAGAGCTGGGCTGGAAGAGGGGCAACCGGGACAGAATCCGGCGCCCCGACCGGGACTAGAACCCGGTGTGCCGGCACCGCAAGGCGGAGGATTAGTCTAGTGAGCCGCGGCGCCGGCGTTCAGAAATTTTTTTTTTTTAGATTTGTGTTTTATTTGTTTGAAAAGCAGAGTTACAGAAAGTAAAGGAGAGGCATAAATTGAGAGAGAGAGAGAGAGAGATATCAAGAGATCTTCCATCTACTGGTTCACTCCTCAAATTGCTGCAACAACAGGGTCTGTACCAGGCCAAAGCCAGGAGCTAGGACTCTCTTCCAGTTCTCTCATGTGGGTGCAGGGGCCCAAACACTTGGGACATCTGCTATTGCTTTCCCAGGCACATTAGCAGGGAGCTGGATAGGAAGTGGAGCAGTGGAGACTTGTACAGGTACCCATATGAGATGCTGGTGTCCCAGGCAGCGGCTTAACCTGCTCTGCCACAACCCTGACCCTCAGTGTTCTTTCCAAAGTTCATTTATTTATTGTATTTGAAAGAGAGAGAGAACACACTTCTATCTGTTAGTTTACTCTTCAAATGCCAGCAACAGCCAAAGCTGGACCAAGGTTAAGGTAGGAGCCAGTTATTAGTTCTGGGTCTCCCACTGTGGGTGTTAGGGACCCAAGTACTTCAGCCATCACTACTGTCTCCCAGGGTGCGCATTATTGAGCAGTTATATCTGAAGCATAAATGGGACTTGATCCCAAACACTCAAATACGGTGTCCCAAGTGGCTGCTTAACCCACTGCACTACAACATCCTCCCCTCATTATATACCTCACATTATAAGTTATTTAGGGGACAAACTCTTTGGGCTGACTGAGCCAGAATAAAACATTTTGCGTGTTTATTGCTTAATACCATACTACTTCAAAACATGGATGTCATTAATTGGAGTATGTGCTATCATTCTATCAAGCACCAAGAAAGAAGAAATGCCTAGATTGTAAGATTTCCTGACTATAGAGATGTCAAAATGTAGGAAAATATGCATCCTAAAGTCTCTACATAGAGTACAAAATGCATCTGATGAAGAAGTTGATGAGGTGTCCAATCTGCTTGCTAGTGCACTTCCAGGCTTACTCATGGTAGAGATTTTTTTTATTCTTTAACCCAGTTTGAAAACATCTTAAGTAAGTTCTCTTTGAACAGTTCCTTGGGAAGTTTTATATTGTTCCAAATATGGTACCCCTCAAGTGTCTGCACAAGCGGTAGTAACACAATGAACTATTTATTAAGTGCTGGACACAGTGCTAGGTGCATTCTATACACATCCCTCTTGATTTTTCGTGACCGTCTTATGACTATTTGGGGTTTTAGTACTGGCATTTGTGTTTATAGTAATTTAGTTACTTGTCCAAGGCCACCCAGCTGCAAATGGCAGAGGTGAGACTTCAGTCTTTGCCTACGACTTCTGTGGTTGTATCCCCTTAATCGCTGCTCTAAGCCAGAGGAAGGAGAAGAGAGGCTTCTATTTTCCTTTAGAACATTTTTCCTGGACTATAACTATTTGGACCACATAATTAATGTCTGTTTTTTTCTCATTGTTTCTGAGCTACTTACCCAGTTATCCCCGCCCCCATATGTGGTTTTACCTCTCAGTGCTTATTTGTTCTTATTCCTTTGCAAATCAGTTTCTAGAATTTTAATCATTCTTGGCTCACTCTTCTGACAGCCTAACCAAAGACATGTGCTGGAATTGCAGTCAGAAAAGTGCCCCTGAAAACTTAAAATTAAAAAAAAAAACTTTTATAGTCCATCTGATCTACACAGGAAATTAGAAAACACCACATACTTAACCGGAAAAATACTTGAAATGAAAAGTGAGATTCACTGTTATTTAGATTTTGATTAAAAAATGTTTATCCCTTATCTCAAGCTCGGGGACACTGGAAATAAAGAAGTGGAATGCTGGCTTTACAGAACTTTAATGATCTTCTCTTATTCTGTTATATTGCTGTTGCCTAAGCCTGTGGTCAAATACAATAGCTTTATTAAAGCTGTGATTCAGTTAGAGAAGGGAATGAATTTTTCTGCCACAGGAGCACTGGTGAGAGATGAGAGATGAGGAAGACTGTGCTGTCGTGGGGTGGAGGGGAGAAAACTCTTGCACAAAGAAAGAACAGATCCCAGAGGGTTGCCTGCTAGGGTATAGTCTTCTTCCCCCAGGAGCTGAGCTTGCTTGAATTCACTGCTAAACAGCCCAGGAGGGTTTCAACTTCTATTATCTTTGGTGAAGGGAAACAAAACAGGGGGCCTGAGGCTGCAGCTGGGACACAGGACAGGGCTTGCTTAGGGTCTGTATCAAGTTCCTGTGTGGCATCATAATGACCAATGTGCACATTTGTCAGGCAGTTACAATGGGCCAGGTACTTCACAGCTTATTTCATTTCTTGTATCGTTTAATCCCCCAAACAATCCCACCATTGATGGAAAGAATAGTCCAGTTGAGAATCAACGTTTGGTCAAACCCAGGATTTAAACCTGGAAACAGCCCTTCGGTGGCCTGAGTTAGCTGTTCGGCAAGCCTGCATTTGGTTACATTCTGTACTTTTCTTACAGGTTATGCGTGGTTATCAATCACGTTTAAAATCAAAGAATACTTCATTGAAAGTGGAAGAATATCTAGTAACAGCTAAGAGACTTGGTTATTGATTAAGGAGATAGACTATATTCCCACACTCATTCCCATTCTCAATGTTAACTAGGTGTAGGGAGAACCAAACATGGGACTTTAGTCACTCTGGCCACACAATGGCCCTGAGATGGAAGACTCACTCCTTTTTTTTTTTTTAATTTGAAAGGTAGAGTTACAGAGAGGGAGAGGCAGAGGCAGAGAGAGAGAAATCTTCCATCCTGGCTGCAATGTCCCTTCTGTCCAGGGCAGGGCCAGGCCAAAGCCAGGAGTCAGGAGCCAGGAGCTTCATCTAGGTCTCCCATGTAGGTGCAGAGGCCCAAGCACTTGGGTCATCCTCCGCTGCTTTCCCAAATGCATTAGCAGGGAGCTGGATCAAAAGTGGAGCAGCTAGGACTTAAACTGGTGCTCATAGGGGTTGCCAACACAGCAGGACGTGGCTTTACCTGCTGTGCCACAGCACCTTCCCCTCACTCCTTTTTTTTTTCTATTTTTTTTTTCACAGGCAGAGTGGACAGTGAGAGAGAGAGACAGAGAGAAAGGTCTTCCTTTTGCCGTTGGTTCACCCTCCAATGGCCGCCGCGGCCAGCGTGCTGCGGCCGGCGCACCGCGCTGATCTGATGGCAGGAGCCAGGAGCCAGGTACTTTTCCTGGTCTCCCATGGGGTGCAGGGCCCAAGCACCTGGGCCATCCTCCACTGCACTCCCTGGCCACAGCAGAGGGCTGGCCTGGAAGAGGGGCCACCGGGACAGAATCCGGCGCCCCGACCGGGACTAGAACCCGGTGTGCTGGCGCCGCTAGGCGGAGGATTAGCCTAGTGAGCCGCGGCGCCGGCCCTCCCCTCACTCCTTCTTAAGGTACAATAGATATTTCCCTAGTCAGGGTTAGAGACTGTTGAGAGGTCACATGGCCAGCGGCAGGATGTGTTCACACCATGGACAGTATCACAGCCGACTTAGGCCTCTGCAGTTACTGTTCCACTGTTAAGTCCACATCATGAAGTCAACACTATTTTCATTTTATTTTACAGGTGTGAGGAAACTGAGGCAGACAAGGTACCTTACGTTTACACAACAAGTGGTAGAGCTAGGATTTGAAACAATATTTCCACTCCACAGGCTATGTACCTGGCTGTGACTATTATACTGTGAACTACCCACTTCTTTTTGCCAGCAGGCTGTGCACCCCAATGACATCTAGTTAGCAGTGGGAAAGGGGGAGCATCTCGGAGAAGCAGGAACTTAAATGCAGCCTGAGAAAAGAGGGATTTGGGAGGAAATTGTTGTGGGGACTGCTAACTGAAGCAGTGCTGGCTCCCTTTGAAGGAAGAGAAATGAAGCAATTTCAAAGAGTCCATGGAGGTTAGAGGTCAACACTAAGCCACCGTAGCTAAGCAGTGTAGAAATGTAAGCCTGTCATTGCTAAAGTGACAAAATAG
Organism: Oryctolagus cuniculus; assembly: GCF_051225735.1. Taxonomy (NCBI): domain Eukaryota; kingdom Metazoa; phylum Chordata; class Mammalia; order Lagomorpha; family Leporidae; genus Oryctolagus; species Oryctolagus cuniculus. The sequence goes on from NC_142867.1 coordinate 30,346,575, forward strand.
AATATCAGGACACATTCAAAACAACCTCATATAATTATTATGGAAATTAACCATTGCTATTTCTGAGCCATTTTGCCAGCTGTGTGAGGGACATATGACATCATGAACAATTACCGATGGAACAGAGGATGAGGAATTAAGACTTGAGGGAACTATATGGCCTTGGCCAAGTTACTTAACCTCTCTGAGTCTCTTCCTTCATTTGTGAAATTGAGATATTAATAGCATCCACCTTTTAGTGTTCTTGTGAGGATTAAATGATGATAATGTTGGCAAAGTGCTTGGCACCATGTGCAGTGCACACAAAGAATCCAAAATGTATATTAATTTTCACTTCCACTCTCCTGTCAATTCCACTTTTTATAAAACTGGGTTCCATCTATCATGAGAGAAACACATTATTTACCCATGAAGAGAGTACTTGGAATATGAATTATTCCCCAGATACTTGTAGAGTGCCCTGTGTGTCCTGGGGAGGTACTGGGTATCTTGGACACATGAGAATGCTCTTTCGGCCTGGTGTCTACCTCCGTGGACCTTACAGTCTAAAGGGAGTTGTGGATCAGAAATAATAAGTAAGAAAGGAACACTGTAGGGCATAATGGGGATATATAGCAGGGCTTTAATGCATTCTGGAAGATCAAAAAATACCTACCTGATGAATTCACTGGTTAATTAATACCTTCACATGGTGGGCATTTGGTTTAAGAGTTAAGACACCAATGGGGAAGCTCACTCTCATATTGAAATGCTTGGTTTCAAATTCCAGCTCCATTTCTGATTCCAGCTTCCTGCTACTGCACACCCTAGGAGGCAGTAGATGATGGCTTTAAGTAGTTGGGTCACTGACACCCTCAAATGACCTGGAGTAAGCTCCCAGCCTGACCAAAAGCTTCAGGCATTTGAGGAGTGAACTATCAGATGGAAGATATCTTTTTGCCTCTGTATGTGTGTGCCTTTCCAATTAAGAAGGAAGAAAGGAAGGAAGGCCTTCAAAGTGAATGTTAGGTGATGGAGGGGGAGTGTATTGAGGAGCAAGAGGGTCCCAGGTAAGAAGAAGAGCTCATTGAAGTTGTTAGTGTTACTGTAGAATGAGGAAGGTCAACCAACTTAAAACATATGGTCATGTTTGGCTGGAGCTCAGTGAGCAAGGGATGACTAATATGGGCTAAAATCAGAGGAAAAAAACAGAGATTGGATTGTGGGAACCCTATGGCCTGCTGTGGAAGCTAGCTCCACAGGTGAGACCCAGTGTTTAGCAACAGCCTCAAAGAACCATTGAAAGTCTGAACATCAGGCCCCAGAACAGAATTGTGTGTGTGTGTGTGTGTGTGTGTGTATAGGAGGAGCATATTGCTCTATGTCAGGATTTAGTAAGGAAAACAAAAGCCCCTCAAAGTATTCCATGTTTGAATGCATGTAATACATGGAATTACAGTTTTACAAAACCAGAATTAGGAGCATAGCTGGAGGAGCAAGTCAGAGAAGCTGCCCCTGACTGTCTCATCCTGCATCTCAAAGAAGCAGCTCCTTCCTGGAAGCCACTGCAGCTCTCACACCTGCCCATGTGTCTGCTTGCAACTGGCTCAAGAGAAAAATGGCTTCTCCTGTCCTGCTTTCCACTGTGGGCCAGTGCTGAACCTGAGACCCCACAGGAAGGAAACTCCCAGGAAATCTCATGCCTGGCTTGTCCCTCGTAGATGGAGAGGGCACAGATAAAACGTCTTGCAGCTGCAGCAGATATACAGTAGTGTCTCCTTATCAATAAAGAGATGTTCCTAGATCGCAGTGGATGTCTGAAACTGCAGATAGGACTGAATCCTGCAGATACTGTTGTCCCCTGTACATTATATATATATATATGTACATATATACATATACATGTAAACACACACACACACACACACACACACACCATGTACAGTTTTTCGCTTAAAGGAATCACTCTACAGAGGTTCTTTGGCATATCCCAGTTGCCAGCATCACTACAGTTGTATTTGAGGATATTAAGTAAAATAAGGGTTATGTGAAAAGCATTGCAGTATCACTGCAGGCCATCTGATAACTGAGGTGGGTACTAAGTGACTAAAGTGCGGGGAGCATATATGGTGCGGATACAGTGTACAAAGGGATGATTCATGTTCTGAAATAGATGGAGAGGTGTGGTGCAAGACTTCATTATGCTACTCAGATAAGCAACTTAAGACAGGAATTGTTTGTTTCTAGAATTTTTCATTGAATATCTTTTGATAACCAAAACCACAAAACACAAAACCTCAGATACATACAATGCGTACTCACTATACTTCTATCAAATCTAAGACTAAGGTGAGTGTGTAGCATAGCAGTTAAGCCACCATTTGGGATACCAGTATGTTGTAGCTGAGTGCCTGGCCCAGCCCTGGCCTCTGTGGGCATTTGGAGGGTGAACTAGCAAATGGGAGATCTCTCCCTGTTTATCTCTCTGTGTTCCTATGTTTCAAATAAGATGGTAAAAAATCTAAGATACACAATTATCTTTTATACCACTAAATAGGAAAAAAATTCTGCCACTTAAGTGGACACAAGCTTTCTTGTCATCAACAGGCATCTCTGTATTTCACAGATATAAAAGCATTGGTATGTATGGTGAGCAGAGGAGCCTTTCATAGTTAATAATTTAAAAAATACATAAGGAAAGGTGATATCCACCAGAATGTCTGTACTTTTGGCCTCCAAAAGAATGCTCATCTTCGGGAATCTGGGGCAGTCCCGGAGCCTGACTTCTGGTCGGGACTGAGGAGCTTCCTTTGGGCGGTAGCAAAAAGGCTTATCTTGCTCCTGCCCTGCACCTGCTGCCTTGATTTGCCGCTTAGTCTTTTGCACAATGACTGTGAGGAATCTGCAGTCTAAAACAGAATCAAGGGATCATCGTTGTGGCATAGCAGATAGAGCCACATCCTGTGATACAGTCATCCCATATGAGTGGCATTTTTAGTCCTGGCTGCTCCACTTCCCATCCAGCTCCCTGCTAATTCACCTGGGAAAGCAGTGGAGGATGGTTCAAGTACTTGGGCCCCTGTACCCATGTGGGAGACCTGAAAGAAGCTCCTGGCTCCTGGCTTCTGGCTTCAGCCTGACGCAGCCCTGGCCATTGTGGCCATTTGTGGAGTGAACCAGCAGATGGAAGATATTCTCTCTCTCTCTCTCTCTCTCTCTCTCTGTAACTCTTTGAAACAAATAAATAAATCTTTTTTAAAAATAAAATAAAACAGAATCAAGAGAGCTGTGCTTGCATGCTCCAAGACCAGCTTGAAGGTTTTTATTTTTAATTGTGAAATATACCAGCAAAAATATATCAGATTTTGTCCAAAATCAGAAAAGTAGACAAAACCATCCCCAAGTCAAAACAGCAGAAGATCATTAGCATTTGCAGAAACCCTTCCTTGTATCTGCTGCCCATCAGGATTCTTCCATCGTCCCTAAAGCCAGTCACTGTCCTGACTGCAAAATTAGTGTTGCCCACTCTGAAGCTGAGGGTAAGCAGAATCAGTCGGCAGGTCCCTTTGGGGTCTGGGTTTTTTCCCCCAACACTGCATGTGAGATACATTCATGTTGTGTGTGATTAGGGTTCATCCATCCTCATTGTGCTTTTATTCCATGACCTGGCAATGCCTTGTATTACTGGATATGGCATTGCATTGTATCTGGATTGCCTTGTATCTTGGATATCTGGGCAATCTCCAGTTGAGTGCTGTTGTGAGTACAGCTGCTAGGAACACCCTGGCACAGTCTTTCATGAAGATGTGAATGCATTTCTATTGGGCATCTGCATATACCTGGCATGTAGAGTTGAGCGTGTGTCTGGCTCTAGGAGATATTTCTTGGAACACTTATGTGTTGTGTACGAAAGACGTTTTCTTGCTTTCGTCCTCCAGGGATCACAACATTGCTCAGTAACTTTCAGAGACACCTCCAGACAAGGATGTGAACCCCAGACACATTTCATCGAGAAGAAAATTACTTTCTTGACAGCAGAGGCAGAGGAATGGATCAGGAACTTTCTCTCTGAGCAGAAACCAGAGTTAGGCACTGGCAAGTAGACTATTGCTTGATTGCAATAGAAAAACGTCCCACTGGAAATGTCTTTGGGAAGGTCAGTTCCTCCCTTGCCTTATTCAGCACCTGGGTACTTGGGCAGATCCCATTACTGGTTTCAGGAACTTCTATATGCGCTGTTGGGTTTTGCATCCATGGCAACGCATGTTTTACATACCACTTTATTTCTAACAGTGGGAAATTAAACATTTGATGTGAAGCAATGTCAAGTTCCAAGTTGGAGGGTGGGGGAAGGAGTAAGACTTTTCTCCAAGTGGCAACTTGTCAGACGGAATGCCTAATGCAATGCACTTAAGGAAAGGTGTTGATAGAAACTCTCCTTGTTCTGCAGTGTGCATAAAAATGTTCCTTACCGCCTATTTGCCTTGGCCTTCCCGGCCCTTACACGCTGATTGCATCTCAGAGTGCAAACCGCACACACACACACACACACTCACATATGAAAATAATAATTCTAAGGATGAAGTGGACAAATTAAAAAAAAAAAACCCACCTGTCCTCAAAATGTGAGACCTTTCTCTTGGTGGCTCACTGGCAGGAACAGGATAGGAGATGCTTGCTAAATATTTAGATAATAAACAAATGAGCGAATGCAGCCATTCAGCAAAGGAGGGGTGACATTGGGGATCAAGGTGTCATTTTGTGTACCAGTTTCCTTATTATGACTTTTAATGACTTAATTCTGTGATTAGCTTTATGTCCTAATAAAAGCACCTTTAACAATTAGGGGTTATCTCTCTGAAGTTGTAATTTTAATTAATTAGCCCATGGATTTAACCGTTCCCACATTCTATTAATGCAGACATGTAGGAGAGCAGCAGGTAGGGAGGTACAGTCCTATTTACAGGGACAACTGCTCTTTGGCTTTTGTTTTTGTTTTTTTTTCTGTTTTTTTTTTCTTTTTATTTCTTTTTGCTTTCTTCCTGCCATCAACATCAAAGGGGAAGGGATAACAGGCCCGTGGAACTTGGCAGGACCAGAAATTGACTTCAGTGATGGAAAGTGAGAAAATAGTGCAATGTCTCCTCCTTTCTGTGCCCATTCATGTTGAAGTCCCTGGCATTGGAGTTACAGGTGTACAGCAGCTTTACTGCTCAACAGACAGGAAGCCAGGCTCTTTCCCCAACAGCATTGGGTTAAGGAGTGGACGGTCTCAACTTGTCACTTGCAGGGACGGCTACATTTTGGGAGAGGTTTTTGTTTTTCTGATAAACACACATAAACTCACAGCCTCCACAAATGTGTGAATGCCTAATATTTAGCAAGTCAAATCTGGCAGGTGGAAATGAGCCCTTTTGACATATCTTTATTTATTGTGTTATTTCACCAACAAAAGCTCAAACGCTAACTAGCCTGGTGAATAATTTGTGGATTGGAATGTGATCATTTTTCTAAGTCAGCCGGTGGGCTCAGTTCATTGCACTCCCCACCTAAAAATAAATTCTCTGGCTGACTGTGAACATACTGATACTTGCTGCAAGTGAGGCAAACTTATGGGGACCATTAAAGTGCCAGGGCATTGGAAAATAACAGTGAAGTGAATGCTGATTTGCATTTATGTCATAAAATAACTTGTCACCTTCAATTTATCACAGTAATTGGTACCAGAGGAGAATGTGAGATGCTTATACTTGGTTCAAAGCCACCTTTTCTCACCTCTCAGTCCCTCCCTCTCCCTCTCCTGAAATAGTAGTGGGTGCATTTTAAAGATAACCCATATTAGAGCTTTTCCATATCACTGGGATTTGGGAAAAGAGATGTATCAGTATATTCAAAGAAATTAATAATAGTGGCTAATAAGCATTTCATGTTTACTTTAAGCCGTGTGCCACATTGAACAGTTTTGTTCATTAGCACAGTTAGATCTCACAGTGATCCTATGGAATATGTGCTATTCTTGTCCCTCAGATCACAGATGGAGAAACTGAGGCAAAGTGAAGTTACTTGCCCAAGGTCATATAGTCAGTAAAGGGCAGAGCCAGGATTTATGCCCAGGATTTAAATGTGTGTGTGTGAGAGAGAGAGCTTCCCTCTGCTGATGCACTCCCCAAATAGTCAGTGCTGAGCCAGGTCAAAGCCAGGAGCCAGGAACTCCATCTGGGTCTCCCATGTGGGTGGCAGGAGCCCGGTGTTTGGATCATCTTCCTGTGACTTCTCAGGTGCAACTGGATTGGAAGCAGAGCAGCAGGGACTGGAACAAGTGCTCTGATATGGGGTGCTGGTGTTGCAAACAGTAGCTTAACTCACTGCACCAAAGCACAGGCCCTTGTGCCCAGGATTTTGTAAGACCCTCCCCACCCTCCCCCATCTGTCCCCTTCTCCACCCCAAGCACATGATCTTTACCACTATGCTGAACTACGTGGCTTAGACTATAATGCACTTCCTAATAAAAGCATTGAGGGTAGCATCAAACATGGGAAAAATACACTTCCTGAAGATCTTCAGGCCTTTAAGAAGAATTCGGTGAGAATGACACATCATTGCTTTTGTCAAACCAAGAGAGGGACCTGGCCAGGGGTAAGTCAGTCTGTTATTCCAACTGAGTTTGGAAGAACAGCCAGGGCCTGTGGTTATTGCCAATGCAGTGGCAGCCCGACTGTCCTGACCACAGTGGCCTGCTGTGAGTGGATGCTGTGAGTCTGTTTCTTTCTTTCTTTTTAGATTTATTTATTTATTTGAGAGACAGAGTAACAGACAGAGAGAGGGAGAAACAGAGAAAGGTCTTTAACTGGCCGGTTCACTCCCCAAGTAGACTCAACTGCTGGAGCTGAGCTGATCTGAAGCCAGGAGCTTCTTCCGGGTCTTCAAGGCAGGTGCAGGGGCCTAAGCACTTGGGCCGTCTACCACTACTTTCCCAGGCCATAGCAGAGAGTGGATCGGAAGAGGAGCAACAGGGACACGAACCGGAGCCCATCCGGGATGCTGGTGCTGCAGGCATATGCTTAACTTACTACTCCACAACACAGGCCCAGTGAGTCTAATTCTATAAGCCAACCAAAGCCACATCTGACAGAGTTGTACATTTATTAGGGAAATTCTCCAGGTCTCTCCATTGATAACAACAGACTGCATATTTTAGTTCTAGGAATTTCAGTTTCACTTCCTCGGATGAATACTAAACTATTCTTGAGCTTGGACTGCCCGTTTCTGAGAGCAGGTCAATCCAGCTCCATCTGATTGTCTGGCCTACAAATACTCTGAAAAGAGGACACCTTGTCAGCCACTGTGGGGCACGGGATTTACACTGCAGTTGATGACAGGAAGGTCAAGGTTTAAGTCTTCCCTCTATCACTTCCGTGGAATCTGGGCAACTTTTTTCTCTGAACTTCCATTGCCTCCTGTGTCAAAGGAAGCTGATGCTATCACCATGAAGAATAACAGAAGTCAGTTTGCACATTTAGCTAACATTTGTAGAACACGTTATAGATGATAGCAGTGAATACCCAAGCACTCTTATGTTTGGCTCATGCTTTATAAAAACGTTGACCACGGTCGGCGCCGTGGCTCACTAGGCTAATCCTCCGCCTTGTGGCGCCGGCACACTGGGTTCTAGTCCTGGTCGGGGCACCAGATTCTGACCCGGTTGCCCCTCTTCCAGGCCAGCTCTCTGCTGTGGCCCGGGAGTGCAGTGGAGGATGGCCCAAGTGCTTGGGCCCTGCACCCCATGGGAGACCAGGAGAATCACCTGGCTCCCGCCATCGGATCAGCGCGGTGTGCTGGCTGCGGCGGCCATTGGAGGGTGAACCAACGGCAAAAGGAAGATCTTTCTCTCTGTCTCTCTCTCTCACTGTCCACTCTGCCTGTCAAAAAAAAAAAAAAAAAAGTTGACCACATGCACACTGCTAGGTATCCTTTTTTTAAAGTATATGAAATATACATGACATTTACCATTTTAACCATTGTTAACTGTACAGTTCAGTGGCATTAAGTGAAGTCACTTTGTTGTGCAGTCAGCAGCATCCTTCTCCAGAACTTTTTCATCATCCCAAACTGAAATTCTGTACTCATTAAATAATGACTTCTATGTCCTCCCCCTAACCCATGGCAACCACCATCCTGCTTTCTGTCTCTATGAATTCGACTGCTTGTAGGCACCTCATATAAGTAGCATCACATAATACCCCCAATATAAAATGCACCAAAATTCCAAACTTTTCAAATAGACGTGATACCACACATGGAAAAATTCTACATCATGAATAATCGTGTATAAAGTTACCTCCGGCTACATAAATCAAGTGTATATACTTGAAGCATAAATTCATTTTGTGGTTAGACTTGGGTCCCATTCCCAAGATATCTCATTCTGTATATGTAAACATTCCAAAATCTGAAGAAATCCCAAATCTGAAACACTTCTGGGCTTAAGCACTTCAGATAAGGGACACTCAACTTGTATTTGTCATTCTCTGTCTGACTTATTGCCTTCACTTAGTTTAACGTCTTCAGTGTTAACCTATGTTGGAGCTTGTGTCAGAAATTCATTCCTCTTTAAGAGTTCCATTTAAGAATGATGGTCTAGGGGCCGGCGCTGTGGCTCACTATCTTCTGCCTGCAGGGCCGGCATCCTATATGAGCACAGGGTTCCAGTCCCGGTTGCTCTTCTTCCAGTCCAGCTCTCTGCTGTGGCTTGGGAGAACAGTAGAGGATGGCCCAAGTGCTTGGGCCCTGCACCCCATGGGAGACCAGGAGGAAGCACCTGGCTCCTGGCTTCGGATCGGCACAGTGCAGGCCATAGCAGCCACTTGGGGAGTGAACCAACGGAAGGAAGACCTTTCTCTCTGTCTCTCTCTCTCTCTTACTGTCTATGACTCTACCTGTCAAAAAAAAAAAAAAAAAAAAAAAAGAATGATGGTCTATTGTAGACATAAACCACATTTATCCATTCATTTGTTGGTGGACATTTGGGTGGTTTCCACTTTTTCCTATCGTGAAAAATGCAAATATCTGTTCAAGTCTCTGCTTCCAGTTCTTTTTGGATATTTACCCAGATGTGGGGTTGACAATCATATCATAAGTCTATGTTGAGTATTTTGAGGATGGGTTCTTCTGTGTGTAGCATTTGGAGTAGAAGGGCTGTTGAGAAGGGGAATTCTGAGTTGTTCCTGCAGGACCCACCCCACCATCATGTCTCCTAATTAGGTCAAGGACCTCCTAGGCAGTTTCATAAAATCAAGAGAATGCTACTCAGTCATTTAGTCTCCCTGATGCCTGCCTTTCCTCCCCAGTACAGGTGACAGATTGCAAGAGCCGGGGAAAGTAATCCCAGGGTTATTAGTATGCAAGCCAGAACAGGGAGCAACACGGTTTAAAATGGGTTCTCCACTGTTTTGCTGTGGATGTGTGTCTGAATGTGACACATATCCCACCCCCAGTACACCCCCTCCTCTCTCTGTGGAAGCACTAAGCAGGCATGTTGGAGTGTGTTAACCCTTCCCAAACCAGCATCAATGACTTCCTCAAAGCATTCCATGTTGCAGCAGCCCTGTCTCTGAGCGGTAGGTTAGCTGGGAAGCTGCCAGTCACTTGATGACATCAATTGTTCCATAACTGACAGACACTGAAAAGTCTCATTATCACCAATAACGGGAATACCTCATCCACATCACACCTGTCAAGGCCGTCAGGTTGGGTCCTGTATGCATCCGGCAAAAGCCGACTCTCACATCACACACAAGGAGAATCCTGCACCCTGATGATGTACCCCTCCCTTCAGCCCAGTCCCCAAAGGGAAGCCGCAAAAGATCAGAAGGAACCACTGTTTAGAAATCAAACTCATTATTCTTGTGCTGTTACTTTTAACCTGCCGCTGATCTTCACTGAGCTTTTCAGAGAGAAAAATGTTGACTACACAGATTATGAGCAAATGGCAAGAGGTTAGAAGAGAGCCTTCTGAGGCATGGAATTGCAGCCGACCCCTCAATGGCCACTTGACAAAGTCATCTTCCTGAGTTCCAGAACTTTCTAGGAAAATCACTTCCAGCTGTGTTAGCACAAGTTCTTAGAGGAAGAAGTCACTGGGCATGGTGTAAAGATGTTGGGCTTTCATAGCAGGTGGGTTGGGATGTTGTCAGCCTTGATTAGCTGTGTCACAAGGGGCAAGTTGCTTAACCTCTCTGTGCCTCTCTCCCCATCAAGGAAGAGAATTCAAAACAATCTGCCTTACTTTGGTGACTTATCAGTTACGTGGGCTTTGGTAAATCAACTTTTAAAGAGCCTTCATTTCCTTATCTGCAAAATAGGCAGAACAGCTGCTGTCTCTACAAGCTTGCTGTGAAGATGAGACCAAATGTAAAGGGGTTATAGTGAGTACTCAATAATTACTAGATATTACTATTTCAATCTACCTTCCATCCTTCTGATGGTACATAGGATACAGATCATCGCAATATACGTATGGAGAAGAAAAATCCAGTGGAAAACACCTGTGTTGAGTTTACCCAGGAACTTTGTCACTGTCATTTCTGCCAGAATGTTTGGATCTGATGCCATTCCCTGTGTTCTAGAAGGCAGAAGCCTTTTATAACTCAATTGTGCCCACCACACATTGCTGTGGCCCAGCAAGATGCCCCTAGAGTCATTCACCGGGAATCTAATCGTGGCACCTCAACTTCCAAGCCTCAGGGTTTTGAACAAGTTCTTATTTTCTTTTTATTTCAGTTTCCTAATACATATAATAAGCTCAAGAATTGTCTCTTTGGGCAGGTGTTGTGGCACAGGGAGCTAAGCGGCTACCTGCGATGCCAGCAGCCCACATTAGACCGCTGGTTCTAGTTCCAGCTGCTCTGCTTCAAATAGAGCTCCCTGATAATGTGCCTGGGAAAGCCATGGAGGGTAGCCCGAGTATTTGGGGCCCTGCCATCCACGTTGGAGACCTAGTTGAAGTTCTGGACTCCTGGCTTCATCCTGGGCTGGCCCCTGTCATTGCAGCCATTTGAGGAATGAACCAGCAGATGGAAGCTTTCTCTCTCTTTCTCTCTGTCTCTCTCTCTCATTTTCTCTTTCTCTCTTTTTCATCTTTCTAACCTTCCCCCTTCAAATAAATAAGTCTTTACAAAAAAAAGAAAAGGTTAAAGAAAAAGGATTGCCTTTGCCATGGACATCATGAATAAATTAAATGAGAGACTATATGTAAAGTGCCTAAAATGGCTCCTGGCACTAGGTGAAGTGTTTGGTAAAGATTAAGCTTTATTATCCAGAATCTTTCTTGTATAATTGCCAGGAGTAGAAGGCAGTGGTGTGCTAGTGCTGGCTTAGACTGGCTCGGGGGAATGTGTGTGTGTACCTTTTCCCAATTCTGCAGTTACATCACTCCTGAGCTGGAACCTGGCCATGAAAACTGGCAGACATTTCAAGCCAGTGCCTCCCCTTCCTCCTGCCCCAGGGCCAAATGGTAAGCATTCACCAGCTCACTACTTGGTGCAAGAGAACCCACTGTGCCACCAAACCTCCCCTTCCACTGCCCCGGGGCCAGCTGAGCACAGGGCTCCCAGGCGGGTCAAAGGCTGCTACCCAAAGAAGCTGATGAGGAAAAGCAAATACTCTGCCTCTCCTGACCCTGAAGTCTCAGCCCTGTGACACTTCATTAGGGAAAATGCCAGTTGTCATGGAACAGTCTTTCCAGACACCATATCCACTCGAAGATTTTCATTGTTTGAATGATTTCTTCAGTCAGAGTCTTCAATTGCAAGCAACAGAAACAAACTCGCAAATGGTAGGAAATGAGGGAACTCTTAGGCTTGAAAGGAAGTTTGAAGTTAAGCTTGGAACAGACAATAGCTGTAGAAACTTCTGGTGGCAGGAAACCCCCAACCTCCACACACCCCCAACTTTCTAAGCAGCTGGAATAAATAGTTAAGAAGCAAAGTGCTAAGAGGGAGAATCCATTTGACAGACTTTAGATCACATTCAGTCTCACTATGTGTCTGGGGACAATTAGATTTGAGACTCAACAAAATTAGCCACAACTGGGTAATTTCCCAAAGCAAATTAGATGTTCTTCAAGAAATGGATGCTGGATGGCCATAACCATGACAAACGTCCACCCTGCCTTCTTGGCCACTCTGGTGGGAAATGTGTTGTGGTGCCTTTCTACAAAGGGCATGGTCATGCCAACTAAACTTCACGTGCATGGTCTTTTACAGAATGTGACAACAGCAGAGATTTATGGGAAGAAAAAAAACCCAAAGCCCCCCAGGGTGCACAAAATAATGAGCTGAAGGGAAGAGTTCCATGCTTTTAGCTTGAATAATCCCAATGTTCATTGAGTTCACTGGAGGGCACTTGACAGAGTGATCGCCACGTGTATTCTCCAGGGAAAGACTTACGGATTTAATCAGCCCTATTCACCTACATTTTCTCCCATTCCTGCCCGGGGTGAGCAGTGCCATGATGGCTTTGATGACAGCACCACCGAATCCCCAGGGGTCTGTAATTTTGGGGTGGCATCACAGGACGATTTGTTTCCTCCTAGGGCCCTGTGGATTTCTTCAGGACTCTGACTAAGCTCCCATGAGAAGTCTTTTGTAAACCTGTCAGCACCTACTGCTGGGCCTTGGTGTGCCTTTCTAGCTTGAATTTCTTTTTCTTCCAGTCGCATTGTGATCAATTTTGGAAAGGTAGTTTTATCTGGTTTCATTCTTTCCTTTTTGTTGCTTTTTTTCCTGTTTAACAGCTCTGTAGATGATGGCCTCCTTTCTTCGACACTATCTGGATGATTTCCCTGTAACAGCAGGCTTCTGTGGCTTTTCTTTTGAAAACTCTCCTAAAAGTCTGATGCAGGGAAGAGTCAGTATCAAGCTCCCGCAGACCTTTGGAATGGGTCATGGGAGGGAGGCCTAGAAGTGAGCTTCTGTAGAACGGTGGAGGTGACAGCAGCACAGACCATGTTGGTGCCTAGGAATGGGATTAATAAACACCATATTTTACTATTTAACCCCTTTGAATTTGGTGAAAATGGGTATGAAAGAAGCCACTCAATCTGTCTGTGCTGCCATTCCCTTCTGTGCCCTATCGATCAATTTCTAACATGCACTGAGTCCTTCGTTGTGCTAGCTATTGTTCTACATGCATCACATGTGTGAATTCATGAACAAGTAGGTCCTACTATCCCTATTTTCTGACTAGGAAACCAGAACTTGCCCAAGGTCACAGAGCCAGAAAAATGGAGGAGCCAGGCTTTGAACCCAGAAAGCCTTCCTGTAGAATCCAGCCCTTTCTCAGCATGCTCAGTGCTTTCCTAAGGAACCGGGGCCCTGTGCTATCCGTATCCTGCCTTCTGTGCTTGGCTCTTAGTAGGCACCTGCTTACCTCTACAGCCATAAATTCTGCAATTCCCCACCCCTCCCCAGACCACATTTGCCAATCACACCGGCATTCTTGAATTTCTCAACAGTAAGCTCCTTCCCTTGGTCTCTCAAACATGCTGATTGACATGTTCTCCACTCCTTCCTTCCCCGCTCTATACTGGCTGACTTCTGCTCACTGCTCTGGTCTCTGCTTAAATGCCACATCCTTCAGCCTGCAACATCAGGTGGTCCCCTGTTAGCACTCTCACAGGGACATGGGTTTGCCTGTCATCGCAGTTATTACAGTGATGATCTGCTTAATGTCTAGCTCCGCTCCGGGGCTCTCCAGAAGATCAGAAACCACATCTCTCCAGGTAACTGACCTATTGCTGCCACCCAACCCAGTGCCCGACCCAAAGCAAGCAGCCAGGAAATGTTTGTGCCATGAATAGATGCAATAATGTCAGTTTGCCAAATAAATGAAGGTTTTGAATAACGCAAGGAAATCAAAGATAAGGACTAGGATAGTGTATACCAGTGGTTGCTGTTCAAATTATATAAGGAGAAATCAGAGCTTATTTATTGGTCTTAGTCCTGGGGCACTGGTCAGGTGTTAGCACTGTGCCAGGTATTAACCCGTTAGTTGCTGGATCATAGGAAAGTACAGAGGATTTTTTTTTTCAGGAAGGAGGCTGGAACGGTTGGGAAAGTGGGATAGGTACACTCGAGACTCAGGGCAGTGGATGTTTATCAACTGAGCTGGAAGTATGTCAACAGTCTAACCAACATAACTATCCATACATGTAGCACATACCTGGATCATGAGTAAGCACTTGAAAAGAATCCAACAGGACTTCACATGGAGTGTCAATTTTTGAATGGCTAAGTCTGGAGTCATTACAATAATTTTTATGGCATGAGTCATGCATCCAGGATCATGGTATCAGATAAGACACACACTTTATGTGGAGTTGGATCATAAGTGGGATATTAAAGGGAGAGCTTGGATGGGTTCCAGCTACAAACAGGTGGATGACAGGAGAGATGTGTAGCGACTTTTTGGACATCTTTTATTAGCTTAATGCCTTCAGAAGTCAAAGATACTTAACCTCTTCTTTCATTAGCATTTTTGATTTTGCTAATAATCATTAAATGATGAAACCCAATGTTCTGCCTCTGGAAATGCAAAGTTGAGATTCGCAGATGATGGCAAGGGCTTTGTTTTCTTTGAAAGGTTGGCAGAGTGTGGCCTTCGGTGTCCAGGAGCCAAGGATCAAGTGGGGACGGCTGCACTTTGCAGAGTTGGGAGCTGTGGCGGAGGCAGGAAGCTGTCTGTAAATGAAAAGCAATTTTCCCTGGAGTTACTTGACCTTTCTTTAATCCTACGTGTAACCTGCAGGGGCACCGGCTCTTTTCTCTGCGACATGGCATCGTTTTGCTGGTTCCGATGCTGACTGAAGGGCAGTGGAGGCAAAGGCTGCCCCTTTGCCTCTCCACCACGTGTGATGATTTCTAACCATCCCTCCCCTTTCCTCTGCTTTCTCACCTTTCCCTTTTTTCATTCCTTTTAATCATTTTCCAGGCTGATATCTTCAACTTGCTGCTGGCATACAGAACAGAATTTGTTATTGACTCTGGGGTCACTTGTTTCACGGATTACTTCAGGTCAAATCCTATTAAAGTAAATGTCTCCACTGTGGGGAAATCTCTCTGAATAACCAAATAGGGCACCTAATCCTCAGGTGAGGGCCAGCTTATTGCAAGCAGGATTTGATCACAGGCCTTAGAAGGCGCTCAGGTGGACTTTGTTTCTAGCAATAAGGCGGAAGACATGACCCAAAAAACCTCGTCTCTGTAAAACATCTATAAATGTTTTATAAAATATAACAAACATCTTTTTAAATGCATAGCTGGGCTCACAAAAATGTAAGGAAAATCCCCAGGGGTCCAAAACAAAGAGAACCAAAAGCAGAGTGATAAGTGTGAACTGACACCTGGGACACCCTGATATTTGTGTGTGTGTGTCTGGTCTGAGTAAGCAGATCCGGTTTAATGTGCTCCAGCTGGAGGGAACGTTGGAGTTTCCAAGACCCCCCCATAGCATCAGGACTCTCAAAGGAAAACTCTATCCTTCCAGCAAAGGGAGATGTGAGAGGAGATTGCTTGTCTTGGGCTGAACTCTAGTTGGGGTAAAACAAAAATCTCCAGGAAGATTCCTCCTCTCCTCGCTCATTTGTTATTTATATTTACCCTACCTGCTAGGCCTTCAACATCCAGACAAAATGATTAATATAAAAATGAGCCAGTTCTGGCTTTATCCCTGAGGTGTCTGACACAAGGAAATGAAACCATCTTGGAAAGTATCTTCAACCTAAACAAAAGGGAATCTCACTGATAAAATCCTGCCTGAGCACGAGTTTATAATCCTCAGTCACAAAATACAAAACCTCCATGAGTCAGGTTGCCATATTTAAGAAAGCAGAGCCAAGCCAAGCCAAGCCAAACCAAATGAAAGAGGATGCTTAGTTAACTTTGTTTTTTTTTTTTTTTTTTTAATAATAGTTATTACTCCAAAAGTGGGAGAGAGAGCAGGAGAGAGGGAGAGATGTCCCCATCCACTGGTTCACTCCCCAAACACCAGCCACAGCTGGGGCTGGGCTGGGCTGAAGTCAGGAGCTGAGAACTCCGTCTGGGTCTCCCGTGTGGTGGCAGGGACTTGAGTCACCATCTGCTCCTTCCCAGGGTGAGTGTTAGTGGGAAGCTGGATCAGAAAGTGGAGCAAGGACTTGATGGCAGAGACTCTGATATGGATGAAGGTGTCTAAACTGCTGCACCAAATGCCTGCTCCCAAGATGTCTAGTTAACTTTGAATTTGGTAAGTAACAAATCATTTTAATATAATCATATCCCTGGGACCAGCGTTGTGGCCTAATGGGTAGAGCTGCTGCCTGCAGTGCCAGCATCCCATATTTAAAGTTCTGTAATTTCTGTACAAAAGGACACATACACACAAGGTTAGACCATGCCTGGACCTCAGATACTAGAGTAATCAGATGCACACCTTAAAAACTGTTTCTATTTGAAAGGGAGGGAGGAAGGGAGATAGAGACAGAGTTTCACTCCCCAGTGCCTTCAGTGGCCATGGCTGAAACCAAGGGCTGGGAACTCAATCCGAGTCTCCCATCACTGTTGCCTCCCAGGGTCAGCATTAGCAAGAAGCTAGAGTGAGCAGAGAGCTGAAATTGGAAACTGAACACACATCAACCCGTCACACATGTATACTTTTAAATGATTGAGTAGTTTAAAAAAGTCATCAGTTGAGGAAGGAAGAAGACAAGATAAGAAAATTGAGAAAATTGCTAAGAACACAGTAGGACTTTTGGGAATAAAGTCATGGAATTTAAACAGACAAGCAAAAGAAAGCAAAACTTTAGTGATGAATTTAACAGCAGTTTGGATGCTTGGAGAGAAACTAGTGAAATGCAAGAGAGATCTGAGTACCCAGAGAGCAGCACAGAAGATACAGAAGTGGAAAACACAAGAGGGGCCAGTGCTGTGATGTAGTAGGTAAAGCCATCGCCTGCAGTGCCAGCATCCCATATGAATGCCGGTTCGAGTCCCAGCTGTGCCATTTCTGATCCAGCTCTCTGCTATGGCCTGGGAAAGCAGCAGAGGATGGCCCAAGTCCTTGGGCCCCTGCACCCATGTGGGAGACCTGGAATCGTGTCCTGGTTTCTGGCTTCAGATTGGCCCAGTTCCAGCCATTGCGGCCACCTGGGGAGTGAACCAGCAGATAGAAGACTGACTTCTCTCTCTCTCTGCTTCTGCCTCTCTGTAACTCTGCCTTTCAATTAAGTAAATAAATCTTTAAAAAAATAAGAAAATATGAGAAAGGTTGGGCCATCGAGAATAGAAATATGATATAGTATATGCCCAATGATAGTCTTAGAAGTAAGGGAGAGAATAAGAGAAAATAATTGAAGAAATAATGACTAAGAATTTGCCTACATTGAAACAACAACAACAAAAATGAATTCTTAGATTTATGAGATATAATTTTCCTACCAAAAAAAAAAAAAACCCAACAACAGATAAATCCATATGATGTCTTGGAAGATTTGAGGGAAAAAATAGAATGCAAATATACATTTATTTATTTATTTATTTATTGACAGGCAGAGTTAGTCAGTGAGAGAGAGAGAGACAGAGAGAAAGGTCTTCCTTTTTCCGTTGGTTCACCCCACAAGTGGCCGCTACGACCAAAGCGTTGTGGCCGACGCGCTGCGCAGATCCGAAGCCAGGAGCCAGGTGCTTCCTCCTGGTCTCCCATGTGGGTGCAGGGCCCAAGCACCTGGGCCATCCTCCATTGCCCTCCCGGGCCACAGCAGAGAGCTGGACTGGAAGAGGAGCAACCGGGACAGAATCCGGCACCCCAACCGGGACTAGAACCTGGTGTGCAGGCGCCGCAAGGTGGAGGATTAGCCTAGTGAGCTGCAGTGCCAGCCCATATACATTTATTTTTGCTGCAAAAAAGTTTTTTAAAACCTATGTAGAGTTTTTTCATTTTTCCATGAACTTTTTGGAGACTCCCTCATGTCTGAAGACATCATAATGAAATTACAGGACACCAAAGACACAGAGAAGATTGTGGAGGGGAAAAAAGACAATTAAAAAAGACATATGAGACAGAGAGAGAAAGAAAGAATGGATGACAAGGGAGAAAAGCGTAACCTATGCTGGTGCTAGATAGATGTGTCTTCAAGCCACAGGCTTGCTTCTGCAAGCCTGAGGGGAAGTTTACTTAACCCTTTTGAGCCTTGGTTCTTAAACCTGTAAAAGAAATAGTGAATTTTGAACTCTGATTGCTAATCTTCATAATAACTCTGTAAAATGCCTAAGAGTATAAAGAACTGATGAAATCTGGAATGCATCACAATTTGAAGTAGTTTCCAACTGAAATACTGGTGCCAGGTTTTAGTCAGGGAGCTTTAATCAAAGGAGTTTTGACGGGGGCCAACATGGTGGCACAGTGGTATCCCTGTGATACTGGCATCCCTTATGGGACACTGTTTCGAGTCCAGGTTTCTCCACTTCTGATCCAGCTCCCTGATGATGTGCCTGGGAAAGCAGTGGAAGATGCTAGGCATTTGGGCCCCTGCCACCCATGTGGGAGACCCAGATGGAGTTTTAGATTCCTGGCTTCAGCCTGGCCCAGCCCCAGCTGTTGCAGCCATTTGGGGAGTAAACCAGCGGATGGAAGAACCCTTTCTGCATCTCTCCCTCTTTCTCTGTAACTCTACCTTTTGCATAAATAAAATAAATATTTTTTTAAAAAGGAAAAATATGCCTAACAAAAGGTGCTGTTTATTAGTATGTGTTCATCACAAGTAGGTTTTTATATTTTTGGTAGACTCAATTTCCTCATGATATTAATTCCTACCATACCATTCCCAAGTACCTCCTCAGGATGATGGAATCATGGAATTTAAAGAGACAAGAAAAGGAAAGCAAAACTTTAGTGATGAATTAAACAGCAGTTTAGAGCTTGAGGAGAAAACTAGTGAAATACAAGAGAGATCTGTATTGAAGTGTATGTCGTATCACAGAAAGCAGCTAAGAGCCCTGCTGGAAAAGCTCAGGTCACACCCCTGCTCTCCCCAGCCCTCCGAGAGAAGCTTCCCGGACTCCTTTCAGCAGAACCTCTTCAGGTCGTTCAGGGGACTACTGTGAAAATCTCTTTTTTTATACTTCTTTTTCTTCAAGACTTCCCCTCAAGTACAAATATAATGACAAGGTCAGCTTGTAAGCCATCCCTGTAGAGGAGCTCACAAAGACCTGTGTGATGGATCCAGTGGAAATGTCCTCTAGCCCAGACAGCATTTATCCCAGTTCGAGCCTGCAAGATAATGTCCCATCTTTCCCACTAGACTCTAAGCTCCATGAAGGCAAGTCCTCAAGGGCACAGTGCTTAGAGTATGGCTTGTGACTTCTTCGGAGGCACCGAGAAAGTTGTGGAAGCTACAAGCAGGGGAAGGAAACTGGAAACTACGGCTGGAAATCATGTGTGTAGTGGCTGAACATAAACACACATCATCTTTCTAGAGTTGAAAGGCTCTCTAGAGAGTCTGTAGCCTTTGTATCGCTTTTCCAGATGAGGGAAACAGAAGTATGTCAATTGGTCTAAACAGGGCTATTAAGTGGTGAACTCAGCACAAATGCAGGTCTGCTGGTTCCTAAACAGTATTGCGTTACCACCAATGGATTTGCCTTCATGACCAATGTCAAAGTAGAAGTTAGACACAAAGGGACAAACTGCATGATGCCATTTGCATGAATTATGTAGAGTAGGCAATAGAGATAGAAAGTAGATTAGAGACTACTGGAGGTAGCGGAAATGAAGATTTTTTTTTAAAGATATGTTTATTTATTTGAAAGTCAGAATGAGGGAGAGATGGGAGGGCGGGGCGAGGGAGAGAGAGACAGACAGATGGATCTTCTATGCACTGGTTCACTCCCCAAATGGCCACAGTGGCAGAGGCTGGGCCAGGCCAAAACCAGGAACAGTCTCCTACTTGAACGGCAGGGGCCCAAGGACTTGGACCATCTTTGGCTGCTTTCTCAGGCCATTAGCAGGGAGCTGGATCTGACGTGGGACAGTCGGACTCCATCTGGCAGTCCTATGGGCTGCTGGTGTCACAGGCCGTGGCTTAATCCACTGGGCCACAACCCTGCTCTCAGAGAGGTTATTACTTAATGGTTACAAGAGCTTTTAAAGGGGTGATGAAGAAGTTTTGGAAACCATGGTGTGGTTGCACAAGGTTGTTATACTTAATGCCACTGAATTGTACACGTAAATATGAATAAAAGAGTAATGTGGATGTTACATATATTTTAACACAACTCAAAAAAAACAATGATCCTGATTGTGTCATGCTCTACCTGCCTTACTCTCCAGGATCTTTGTGGGATGGGGGCAAAATCTTTAATGAACATTAAAAAAGAGTCATTGCAAGGAAGGTGGAAACAGAAACAAACGAATGACAAAGGCCCATTGAATTAAAGGTGACACTTCTCTATTATTAACTCGCAATTTCTCAGCAAAGTAAAACTCTGTTCGTTGGTACTGGAGAAATGCCAGCTCTATAAAGTACCAGTTTTTCTAGATATGGTGTACAGTAATTGTTAAAACCATAAAAGGCACCATATGGCATGTAAGAAAGAGGGAAAGAGTTCTTTTTTTCTTGTTATTCAGTGGACAATCAGTTCTCCATTCTCCTAAAAACGTTAACATGCCGTTGAACAAAAAATTTCAAAAGTGCCACAAAGATATATTCAAAGTGGAAATAAAGTTGAAAAGATAAATAAAATGAGCATTCCTTTGCTATATTTGGTGGAGTCCTGCGGAGAAAAAAATTCCAGCGAGGCAGTATTGAGACATAGTTTATTAATGCAGCTTCCCCCACAGCAGGACACAGAAAAAGAAGCTGGTAAAACAGTCACATTAAAAAATTATGACTCTTACATCTGATCTTTATGAATACACAGGAAAGGAACTGTCCTCTGGAGTCATCCTTGGGCACGACTAAGGCAGAGATGCAAAGGATTTTGCTTTATTACAAAATATTATTTGCTTACACAGGGTTGAGACACGCTGAAAATTACTTCCCACATTTAAGGATTTTTTTGTAAGTATTTTTTAAAAAGACCTCATGTAAAATTCTGAGTGGTTCTCCCAGTTACCTTTTGAAACAGTGCACTTCAATATTTTGTTTGTAAAAGGTACACACAATTGGATCCTGTATTCCCCTTGGGAAAAAAATGTAGTAGGTGGTAAACTGGTTAAAAAGGACTTTCCCTAGAATCTTAGAGCTGGAAGGGAGCTTACCGAACACCTGATCTAGAGTTTTGCATAGTACAGGCTGTGCTCCACTGAGGAGTTATGAAATCAATTCAGGGGGTCACAAAAGCAATAGGAAGCAGAGGAGGCGGTGGAACAGAATACAATTGAATAAAAGAGAAAAAATATGTTATACATAGTGTTTTGTAAAATTCTGCTTCTGTTGTATGACGTGTGTGTGTGTGGTCCGGGTAGCAATGTAAAGTTTGTGTCTTTTTGTGAGTCAGAAGAAGCCTGGAGCTCCTGATTCCCACGGTCCTTTCTGCTGGGTGCCAATGATCAGAATGTCCTGAAGGGTGGCTGTCAATCCCTGTGCTGTCATGCCAAGGGAGCTGGCATTCTAGTCCCTTCTGGAACATTCCCTGAGCTTGCTTCTCTCTTCCTTCTCCAGCATTCCTATCACCCTCCTACCACGTGGGAAAGGGACAGGTGCATGGAGGGCAAATAACCAGTGCCCAGGCTTGGATGATCCATGACTATGGATTGCTCACGGTCACTCAGCAGGTGCAAAATTCTGCAGCTCATTGCTCCCTGGAGCTGATGGGCCACATGAGAAATAGAATTACAGCCTCCTGGTGAAAGAGAGAGAGGTATATATGACAACTGACATAGAGGGCAGTCTCAGAAATGAGACAAGCCAGCTGATACCTGTGAGCTCCAAGGTAATTCTGCCAGGCTCATGCACTCTAGTTGGTTTCCCTGAGCCAAACCAGAAGCATGTAGAATGTGTTCTATGATGGCAGAGATAGAGCAGGATTATGAAAGACTCCTGGTGCCTCTGGTTTTGACATAGAAAAATGATCTACTCTACCAATAAATAAACACATGTATTGTATTTACTATGTGCCAGGCACTACTCAGAGAGCATTGTAAATATTTACTCATTTAATCCACATAATCAACTTCTGGGCCTTAGAGGACTCTCCTAGCCGCAGTTGCAGGCAGAAGGATGAGAAATGTTGAGATGTGTTAAAATAATGTGTTTTTCTTCCTGATTCAAAGACAGGAGGGTGAGTATGCTTAATAGAGTTTAGAACTATGTCATTGACAGAGTGAATTAATCAACAGTGGAATCCAGGGAGAAAAGGTCAACTGCCTACTTTCTCTTGGCAGAAGGCATTGGGAAGAGGATCGCTCCCGCAAAGATTCATCACTTTTTGATGCTTTCCAGAAGTGGTGATAGATTTGCAATGAGCCATCTACTTTTTTCTGTTCTTTTTTTTTTTTTTTTAAATTGCCCTCATATATTTGTAGTATAGCTGCTTTGGAGCACAGGGTCTGCTTTGGTCTTGAAACCACTCACTCAAATCCACGTGGAGATTAAGCTGTGACCTTGGCTTTATGAACCAGTGCCTTGCATAGTGCTAGCAGGTGCTTAAGAAACAATTTCTTGAATTAATTGATTAGCAAATAAAAAAACGATCCTGGTCTTGGAAACAGCTAGATTTGGGGATTTTTTTTTTCTTTTAATGCTGGTTTATTCGAGAGATAGAGAGGGAGAGAGATAGACATAGTGCTCATCTGCTGACTCACTTTATAAACACCCATGATGCCTAGGCCAAAACCAGTAGCCAGGGACTCCATCCATGTTGCCCGTGTGGGTGGTGGGCACTCAGTCACTGGAGCCCTCACCACTGCCTCTCAGGGTCTGCATTGGTAGCAAGCTGGAATCAGGCCAGTGGAGCCAGGACTTGAATCCAGGCATTCTGGTAGGAGATGCAGACATCCACTCGTTTCAACTGGTGCCTCAACTCCTAGCTCAAACACCTCTCCCTAGCTATGGTTTCGATGATCAAAATTAGTAGAATTCTACTGAAGTATAAGAAATGCAAAGGCTTTTTTCCTCTTTAAAAGAGGAATAAGAAATGAGATTTTTTTTGGAAGTACCTATTATGTGCCTGTATGTTTTATATGTTAACATTTAAATCCCACAATACTCTGATCGAATCTCCATTTCACAGATGAGGGAACTAAATTCAAGGACTTGCTGAAGGTAAATAGGTGAGGGGCAGAATTCAGAAGACAGTTTGCCTGCAGAACTCATTACTTTCTGCAAATCATGCCTGAAACTTTTTTTTTTTCATTTGAAAAGTGATGTGTCCCTAGCAGCATTTACTGACCATGGCAAGACTTTCATTGATCTTTCCATTCCACAGCCTACCGGTTAGCCACGAGGAATAGCAACAGTTAAAGCAAGGTCTCTGTAATTAATTCTCGGTTCCCTTAACAACTCCACCATGTAATTAAACTTTTTTCTTTCTTCTTCCCTCAAACAGGCAGATATGGTTCACTAAAGAATCTGAGAAAAGTCATTTAAATTAAGCTCAGTGCCTTGCTCTGGGTTAACTCTGTTCACGTCTGGGCTTAGAACCGAAGTTCAGGAGGAATGTTGAGAATGCTGCCGGCCCAGAACTCACCAGTGCTGGAGTCAGACGGGAGGCAGGGAGCATTTCCTGTGCAAACGGGAAACTTCCAGCTTCCTTCTGCTCATTGTTTTCCTCAAGGAACATGCAAGATGTAGAATCTATATCCTGTTCTTGAAGTGGCCACCATTAATGTCAGCAGCAAATCTCATTATTATTAACTATCAGAAAGGGAAAACGCTATTTTTGAAAGGTGTAATTACCAGAGGTCTTGAAAAAGCATATAGTTGCTATTATCAGTACATTCTGGGGTTGTACTGCAAAAAAAAATTGACTTTCACCACAAATAGTTTATGGACTGTTTTTGTTTTTCCTAGTTAAGATTTGGCTTAGCCTAAGGCAGGAAAAACATACGGATGACATTAAATAGTTAAATTACACACTACCTTGCAATTCACAGTGAGACAAAGAACCCACAGAGATTTAATAGCTTTGTGAGTCTATAAAACCCTAGGTTTACAAATGCAAGTCAAATTACAAAAAAACACCAAAAAACCAAAAAACAAAAAAACCAAAATTGTAACCCCAAGTAGCTTTGAGTTAGAAGTCAGGAAACACCATGAACAGGCAAGATCCCTGGGCCCAGATAACAAATGCCCAAATGCAACACCAAGGGGCTTTAAAATAAACAAAAGCAAATCTTGTCCCCTGTCATGGGCCATGGGCCAAAGACCCCGAAGCCATTTTTAAAGTTCTAAGTCTTCTGACAGTGAAGAGTCCAAATGTCACACAGAAGAACTGTGCACCTTCCTGGTCTCACAATGCCTCCTGCTCTTAGGGCATCAGGCAGTTGGACCTTGGACAACAGCGCCGCTTCTTTAAGAACTTTGCATGAGTCCAGATGTTGGAGATGATGATCTCCTGAATGCAACGGAGTCTATGCCAGATTAAAGAGATGAATTAATGTATGGCTTTCTCTACCTGTTTGCAATATGTGCTCAGCTTATTAATGCTACACACTGTGACGCTTGGTGATTATAATGCTGCAAATAATGTACAGCATGTGACCACAACAGTCAACTTTCAAAGGAGGCATTTGTTCTATTTTAGTCTGCACATCTGGTTCTATCGTATTTGTCAAATGATTAATATAGGAATATACTGCAATGAAATCTCTTCCTATCAGTTTTATTTGCCAGGAAATAGAACACTTTTCTCCCAGGCTTTTCTCCACCTCCTTAGTCTACATTCTAGGCTGAACTCAAATTTCCAGCACAGGAGACAGCCGGCCTGCTCTTGACCATTCAATTCTGCAAGTTCTGTAGTCACAAGGGGCGGGGATAAGCATCCTTTGTTTTAAAAGCACACCAGCTAGGGAGAAAGCCTAAAACATACTCTCAAAGTATCAGATACTCCAAAGAGTTAAAGTCACAAAAATTAAACTTCTAAATTTTAAACTCCCTTTTATTGAAATATAAGTCTGTTTAGTATATTTACACCACACTTTATGCACATATATATACAGAAG
This sequence comes from Oryctolagus cuniculus, assembly GCF_051225735.1. Taxonomy (NCBI): domain Eukaryota; kingdom Metazoa; phylum Chordata; class Mammalia; order Lagomorpha; family Leporidae; genus Oryctolagus; species Oryctolagus cuniculus. The sequence goes on from NC_142867.1 coordinate 30,371,749, forward strand.
GCAAATTTTGTCAAATAAAAAAGTTTTTCTTAATAAAAAATTAAAATAAAAACAAAGTAAAGTGCATGAAACTGATTTTTTTTCCGTGTGAACATCATCATTGTCAAAATTTTGGTCGGCTGGGAGGGGGAGGAAGAAATCCATTATTTGATTCAGTGCATACGGTCAGTCCTGAAATCGGAGGCTTCAGGCTAAAATGACAGGAGGTCAGGAATGAGTCAGACAAATTGACAGGGTCTGCGGGTCCCAGCGGTTGAAGGTCCTGCTCCCTTTGTCCTATCGGAGCCGTTCCCCGCTCTCAACAGTGATCTCACCACCGCGGCGCTGGAACAAAGGGAGAGCTCAGAAGGGGGCTCCACCACCAATGTCACAGCCGGGCTCGGGGGCCACCAGCGCCGCGTTCCGTAGGAAATTGCAGAATTAGCTCAAGGGCTCAAACGGAAGTTTTCCTTTTTCGGAAATGGACCGGGGTCGGGGGGTGGGGTGGGAAGCGGCCGGGTGGTGGGTGGGGGGCAAGAATGGGGTGCATCTCCCACAGAGACGGCCCCCCTGGGGCAGACCTCAGCAGCCAGTTTCTTCGGATCGGGTCTCGCGCTGGCTTTAGAAAGAATCCTTTTATCAACTGGGTGGAGGGAACGTGGCTCATCCCGCCTCGGTGCGTTCGCCCGTCCAGAACTTTGAAAGCAAACAGCGTGGGCTTGCAAAGAAAGGCAGGTGGGTGAAGCAGAAGTTTGAGACACCTTCGCGGCGGGCCACCGGCTGGGCGTTGGCCGGCGGATCCCCAGGCGGTGGCCGAGGCGACGGCCCTTCCCCCACCAGCCACAGCCCAGTGCCGGCTCTCCCGGCTCCTCCGGGTGACGCTAAGTGCCCGGCCGCCGGCCGTACTTGGCCTTACAGTGCAAAATGTGCTTGGCGAGGAAGTCGAGGCGGCGCTGCAGCAGCTGAGCGTGGGGGTCGGCGAGCGCGGCCAGCTCGGGGAAGCGAGGCTCGTGGTGCCGGTAGAGGCGCAGCAGCCTGGCCGCCGCGTCCTGCCCGCGGTGCAGCTCCAGCACCCGCCGCGCGGTCCGCTCGCGGAACACGCACACGGACTGCAACAGCGGCTCGTTATACTTGTCCCACATGCCCGCCACCCGGTAGCCGTGCACCAAGCCCGCCTCGTTGTCCAGAAAGACCAGCGCCCCGCCGGGGCCCCGGTGCAGGTTGCTCGTGGCGCGCTGCATGACGCGCGGGTCCCACTGCAAGCTGAAGAGGTTGCTTACGAGCCTGTCGAAGTTGGCCGTCAGGTAGTCGAAGAGGATCAAGTCTGTCCATTGCACCAGGTCCACCAGCTCCGCCTGGCTGAGGTTGGCCAGCTCGCCCCCAGCGCCGCGTAGGGGCCGCAGACGGCCGTCCTCCGAGCGCCAGGGCGCGGGCACCACCACGTCCGTGAGGTTGGGCAGCCAGCGCGTCAGGCTCACGACGCTGCCCTCGGTCCAGTGAGCCGCGCGCAGCTCCTCGTGCACCTGCGCCCACTGTGCGCCCCGCGCCTCCACCCGAGCCAGCGCCAGCGGCGGCACGTGGCGCTGGAGGCCCAGCAGGCGCGCCAGGTAGTAGGACAGGGCCTCGCCCTGGATCTGCTCGGGGTTGATGCCGTAGCGCACGCAGGCGCGGGTGCCGTCGGCGAAGCGAGCCAGTCGGTTGGAGCTGCGCCCGCAGCCCCCGCGCTCCAGGGCCACCACCCGGGCGCTGCGCGCCGCCTCCAGCCACGCCGCCGCCTGGGCCTCGGAGAAGCCCCGGGGCACCTGCTCCTCCAGGCCCCGGCTCCAGAAGACGCCCCCGTGCACGGCGGCGCTCTCCTCCTCCGGCCGGGACCGCCCGGCTGGCACGTGCCGCTTGCGCTCGCCCGGGGGCCGCCGGGGCGGGCCGTCAGCGCCGGCAGCCAGGGTGAGCAGCGCCCGGAAAGTTTTCAAGGAGCCGCCGCGGGCGTCCCAGGCCAGAGGCGGGGGCAGAGGGAAGCGAGGCGCGGGTGCCGGGCCGCCGATCCGGGCTGCGAGGCGCGGGAGTCGGTCTTCGGGCGGCCCCGAGGCGGGCGGCTCTGTCCGCGGCGGCAGGAGCCCGCCCCATAGCGCCAGCAGCGAGCCCAGCGCCAGCAGCCAGAGCCCCGCGGTGGCGGCGGCACCCCGCATCCTCCTGCCCATGCTCCTGTGGCCGCGCCGGTGCCGCCGCCACCGCCACCGCCGCCGCCGCCGCCGCCGCTTCAAGCCGAGCCGGGGCGCCCAGGTCCCGGCGGCGAGGTGGGCCGGGCCGCTCGTTGGCTCCGGGGCTTCGGGCGCCTCAGCCCCATGGCGGCCGCCGGGCGCTGCGGGGCTCTGTGCGGCGCTGGGAACTCGCCTCGCCGCCGCTTCCCAGCTGCTTTTGTATTTCGCTGTGAGACCCTCCGGCGGGCGCGATTCACAGGCGCCCGCACCACGTGGGAGCGAGGGGGATCCCCCTCCCCCTCCTCCGCCGCCACTCCCCGCCCCCCGCTCCCCCGCCCCCTTCCCGTCCTCTTCCCCTTAAAGCGGCGATGGCGCCGTGCAAGCCGGAGAGACGGCCCTAGGCTCGGTCGGAGGCTTAGGGGTAGGAGGAAGCACAGCCGGCTGCGCCCGCGCTGGGGCTCCGAAGGGGACGGTGCAGGCTCGGCGTCCGCGGCGGGCCTGGCCCTCGCTGCGTGGGGTGCTCGCCGGGTGCTGGCCCGGGCAGCGTCCGGTCTCCCGCGAAGTTCCGCCGGACCCCCCACTCACCTCCCCGCACTCCGGGCGCAAGAGTCAGGGCGGGTCCCTATGCTTTCTCCGTTTGCGACAGTGAGGCTCACGTTGCCTTGTGTCAGCCCCCGGTAATCTCTCCGAGCCACCGAGGATGGGGCTGCAGGCGGGAAGAGGCACCCTTAGTGGCTCACAACTTTGCACCAGCACCCCCCTTTCTCGAGCGTGCTCCCCGCCCCTGGTCACTGCGAGCTTTGAGGTTGCACCTCTCCCAAGGGACTCAACAGGGCTTGAAATCGCGCTGGGCACGTGGAACACCTGGGCTGGCTCCCAGTGATGGGTGGATCCCTCAACAAAGCCACTGCCCGGAGCTCTGGGCACAAACGGTGTATAAACCCCCAGATCCGTTCCCAGGGCGCACCGTTATAACCTGGGACCCAGCCTCGTGCTGGCGCAGAGGTGCCAGGGACGACTTCCCAATAGAAATGATACTGTTGTGCTCTCGAGGAAACCGAGGCACTGAGAAGGCAGGCTTGCTCCAGACCCCACGGTTAGCAAGTGCAGAGGCTCAAAGTCACGTTCAGGGGTCCTGGCTGCAAGGCACTTGAGAGACTTAACATGATTTAATCAAATCAGGATGCTTAGGTTTTCCACTCTGTCGCTTGTCAGTCCTGTATTCCCCAAATGTGATTTTCAATGAAACCAAAATAGCCCTATGTTGCATTTGATGTACTGGTTTAAGGAAAACAGAAGTGGGGGTGAGATGGGGGTTTGAGGTGCAAACAAAAACACCAACATATCTTCCAGCCGCCCCTGGGTTCAGTCCTCCAGGAATGCACCTCTTGGAATTTAATCTGTTCTTTCCCTTTCTGCCCCGGTGTGTCCCAGATCCAAACCTGGCTGCTCCCAAATGAGACACAGGTTGGGAAGGTAGGTGGAATCTGCCTGTTTGAAAGCCAGAGTTTGAAATCTGTTTCCTTCCCCTTGCTCCTTTTCTTCTTTGTATTCTCTCCATCAGGTGCGCAGGGGCGTTTCAATGGTACTACCTCAGTAGCTGGCCCTGATTCTCTTTAGAAAGAATGTTCTAGGGTTATAGTACAGACACTCCAATGTTTGTGGCTGAGCAGAGGCATCAGAAAACCGCATTTGGGGTCTGCAAGTGCTGACCCGGTGTAACCATCCTGTATTGTCCCTAGTGTGGAAGTACATATGGGCCGAAGCGTGGGGGTCTTTTTTGAATTTATTCGCAACTGCACTGGTGGCTGAATCATGGCTTTTTATAGCCCTTGTCTGTGCTGAGATTACTATGAGTCCCATATGGATAGATGGAAATGTATTAATTCATTAAAAGGCATTCTGTTTCTGCCTTGCGCAAGCTCCCTCCCCTGTCTCTCCCTAGAAGGCAGGGGCTATGTCTTACTGACTTTTTATTTCTTTTACCACCTAACATAGTTCATTGCATTAAATAAGCACTCAATAAATTGAATTTAATTTTTTGTCTTTTGGTTAACTTCTACCCAGGAATTTTTTTAAAAGCCGAGCTTGCAGCTTGGTTTAAGCAAGATCTCCACCTTGTGGACATAAGTAGAATATCATCTAATTAAGAGTAAAACGCATATATTTTTAACTGCACCGTGAATTAAGTTAAAGTCCAAGAATATGAAATGGCTACGATGGACCAAGCCATACCCTAGTGACTGGGGGTGGGGGGATCCCAGATGGTTGGTGGCGCTGTCTTTTTGGCTAACCAAAGCTATCAGTAATGGCCAGGGTTCCTTGGCTGTAAGCTGCGTGGGGAATCTGTCTTGTCCATTGTTCTGTGAGGGCCTGGGCCCTGAGCCTGGCACCCAGAGAGTGTCCAGTAACAGTTTGCTGAGTTGATTGTGGAATGCTAATAAGAAGAAACTCTCCAAGTAGCGTGCAATAAGGTTTTTTTTTTTTTTAAATAATATAATAGAAGACACAAAGCAAGAACTCTTCGTTTATCTAAAAAGGAAATGCTGTTTGTGAGGGCTTTGCAAAATGAATGTGCAAAGAAGTCCATGATTTTCAGTCTGACAAAAACAGCTGCAAGGGCTGGCATGGTGGTGCAGTAGGTTAAGCTGTTGTCTGTAGTACCGGCATCCCATATGGGTGCCAGTTCAAGTCCTGGCTGCTCCACTTCCAGTCCAGTTCCCTGCTAATGTGCCTGGGAAAACAGCAGAGGATGATGCAAGTCCTTGGGCCCCTTCACCCATGAGGAAGACCTGGAGGAAGCTCCTAGCTCCTGGCTTCTGCCTAACCCAGCCCTGGTTGTTTCAGCCATTTGGAGAGTGAACCAGTGATGGACTATCTCTCTCCTCTCTCTGTATGTTTCTTCCTCTCTCACTGTAACTGACTTTCAAATAAATGAATCTTGAAAAAGAGAACAGCTGTAAAGCTAGACACCCTGAGTCCCTGGATCTCCCAATCCTATTCCTGACAAAAGTTGGCGAAGCTCTTATACTTCACAAGATGGGCTGACTTCATCATTGAATCTCCCTGTCTTTGCCTGGGGCCACACGATGGAACACAGTGTGTGCCTGAGCAGGGTGCGCTGATAGAAACCGTAACAAGTTCATCAGAGTGCAGAAGTACAGACAGCTGAAGGGATAAACACATGCGCACACACCTGCAAAGTGGAATGCAGCTTTCAAATGGTGTTTGATCGTTGTAGACAGTGTTTAGACTATTCTCTACTTCCTGCCTCATGACATCCCCGCACCTGCTGTGGCCAAGCCAGTGTGGCTCACTGGGCTCCAGCTGATGGAAATAGGTGACCTTGGTTCCTCCTGCCCTCTGGCACTTGCTAATGGAGGAGGTGTTGCTCACTTGCCCCTAGATGGGAACCTATTTGCACCTTTACGTCTTTCTTCATACTTTTCAGTTTCTCCCTGAGCCAGAACTTGCAATATCTTCAAACTTTCCTTGACCTGGTCTGGTTCTGGTTCATGTTCATGTTCATGTTCCCAGCACCTCCTGGGAAATGAGAGGAGGTGGAGTTGAGGGTTGGGAGCAGGGGAGGATACCCAGTGCGCCTTCCACGGGCCCCAGATTTTCCATGTCCAGTGTTTCTGTTTTCTGACCTGCTCCGTGGCTAATGTCTACCTTTGGTGAGTTTCCTTTTCTGAACCTGAGAAATGAGGATAATAAATCCTCCCTCCCAGGTTGTCATGCAGCTTGAGGGAAGTATTAAAAGCAGTCACAGCAACAGTGGCCACCAACACTTACCTGAGGGTTTATTATGGACTTGGGAACAGGCTAAGCCTTGCAAAGGTTTTATCCCACTGAATCCTCCCGACAAGTTTTATTATTATCCCACTTCACAGATGGGAAAACTGAGGCTTAGCTAGTGACTAAGCTGAAGTCAAATAGCAAGTAGGGCTGTGGTTTCATAATGACAGAAGTAAAACCCTGTGTAAATTATCAATTATCGGGGAAATGCTAAGTATAGTCCTTATTGTATTACATCAAAGTAGATTCAACTCATGTTAAATTTCCTTAGGAATGTTCTTTGGGGCTGCTATGACTAAGTGCAGTGATTGAGAACATGAACTCTTAAGCTGATGGTCTGGGTTTAACACCCAGCCTTGCTACTTTCCAGGAATGGGAACTTGAGTGAGTTACTTATCCTCTCCGATCCTCAGTTGGCTCACTTGCAAAATGCAGTCACAAAAGTATTAGTACTAGGGACACCTCTAGTATCTCGTGACTACTAGTAATCAGTTGATAGTAACAAATCTTGCAGTAGATTGGTCCTGGTATCTAAAGTGTTGAAAAGACCATCTGAGCGTTCACTGTTCCTGCACCTAGTGTTTTCCCTTTTCCTCCCTGCTTTGCTGGGCCATCGCCCAGATAGGGACCTCTTCCTCCTCTTGTTGCTGTCTTGCTCCAGACCTGGCTTGGGTCTTGAGAGATGGAATCCAGGGAGTAGAGGTTGCGTTCCAGCCTAGCGCACCTTTGAGGCCCCAGATGGGTGTCTTCTCTGACCGTTTGTTTTGTGTTTCCTTCCCAGGGAGCTGGGCCAGCTCACCAGTGCTGCTCTTGTTAAAAGCTGGGAGCCGGCAGCCAGCAGCCAGCTTCTGGCTTCTTCTCACTGCCTTGCTGCCCTCTGTCCCGACGTTTCCTGGGTCTTCTGAGTTCGAGGTCCGTCCCAAAGAACCCTCCAACGCGCCCTGCTAGATGCTTCTGCAAAGAGGAAGAGAGAGAAAGGCGATGTCAGAGAGGTGTATGACATTCTTTGACACTGGGTATGTATGACTCCCAAGTTGGCCATTTCTGTTTGCTTGACCTTGAGCAGCTTTTTAACTCTCTGTGATACAGTTTCATTATTTGTCTCTTGGTTGTGGACTGAATGCTTGTAACCCCCACACCCCAAAATTCACATGTTGGAGCTGGAGTGCCCAGGGTGATGGGATGAGAAGTGGGGTTGGCGGAGGTAATAAGGTCACGTGGGTGGAGCCCTCAGGAATGGAATCACTGCTTTAATGAAAGAGGCCCCCGAGAGCGCTCCAGCCCTCTTCCCGCCGTGTGAAGACATAGCGAGAACACTGCTATCCGCGACCGTGACCTTGGAATCATGTTCTCACCCGACATCCAATCTCCTGGGGTCTGCAGTTTGGACTTCCCAGCATTCCAGCACTGTAGGAAAGAGATGTTTGCTGTTAACAGTGCCAACTAAGACACAGTCTCCTGCCCACATTCTCTCCCTGTAGGCTGTGTTATTTTTCTGCTATTACTTGGCTTCTCTGTTTGACCATGATCTGAATCTTCCAAAAATTGTTTAATTGATCTCATCCTCATATACCTGGATGCCCGGGGCAGGTATTGGTGTATGTCTTCCTGGTTCCAGGTGAATTCTCCTGGATAGCTCACAGGAGATCAGGAAACATAATAATCTCTGAGTGTGATTAGCCTGTCTGTTAAAACAAGCCTGGCGTTTAGGAACACATTATGTTTCTGGAAAGCAAGTCAGGGTTGACAGGAACCCTTGAAATTATGGTGAAACTAACATTTTTATGATGCTTTCTCTCTTTTTTAAAGATTTATTTATTTTATTTGAAAGTCAGAGTTACACAGTGAGAAAGAGAGGCAGAGAGAGAGAGAGAGAGAGGTCTTCCATCTGCTAGTTCACTCCCCAATTGGCCGCAATGGCCAGAGCTGTGCCAATCCGAATCCAGGAGCCAGGAGCTTCTTCTGGGTCTCCCACATGAGTGCAGGGGCCCAAGGACTTGAGCCATCTTCCACTGCTTTCCCAGGCCATAGCAGAGAGCTGGATGGGAAGAGGAACAGCCAGGATTAGAACCAGCGCCCATATGGGATGCTGCTGCTTCAGGCCAGGGCGTTAACCCACTACACCACAGCGCTGGCCCTATGATTTTCTTTATTCCTTGTAGCTGTCTTTTAGACCTGCTTTGGAAAAAGGTTTCTGTATCCACTGATGTTAGAGCCTAGAATTTTTGTCTAGTCTAATTTAGTTCAAGTGACATTTGTCCTGCACCTGCTAAAGGCCAAAGGGCTGGGCAGCAGGTGATGGGGCATCAGATTTCCCCTGGCCCTTAACTCCTGGTTCAGGCCCTGGTTGCTTCCTCCTCCACCCTCACTTCCCACTTCTCGCCTGCTCTCCAGTTTCCTCCTGTGTGCCTGATGCTTGAGGGAGGCCAAATCCTGACTGGACTAAACAGGCCTTGGGTCTTTGAGGCCCCTTGTGTAGGCATGTGGGATGTATGTGTGTATCCATTGGCATCCATTGGATGTCTGTCTGGCCAGTGAGACCTGATAGTGAGTCCAGGGGGAGGTTTCTGGAAAAGGTTCCCATCCTATTGTAGAGACACAAGGAAGATGTGGCCCTTCTTCTGCATGGTTCCGATCTGGAGGGGAAGCCTTGGACTGGGAAAGTCACTGAGGAACGGCCAGGGGAACTATGTCCCTACAGGAAGGCAGGTAGAGCAGAAAGATGGAGGGAACCAAGGTCCTCGCTGATGTTGCCGAGCCCCCAAGTGAGTCAACATGGAGCTGTCCTTCCTCTGGATTTCCTTGGTGGTTTAACAGCTCTGGGTTGGGGTTTCTGTTGTTGGCATCCAAAACGTTCCTAATTGGTAATATCCCTTTACAACAGAGATGGAGGCAGACACATCGACAGATTTCTCCTGTGCATTAGGGCCCCTGGGATTTAGCCTTTTGGAACATGTGCTTTGCAGCAGGGCTAAGTTGTGCCTTCTTGGAGAAGTTACTTAATCTCTCTGGGGATGTTAACTCACCCGTAAAATTGAGATGGTACTTGCACCTGCCTCATCGTGTGGACGAGATGTACCTTAAACATGTAGTAAGTGAGCAGTGAATATCAGTGCCTAGAGCTATTATGGAAATGGAGAGCACAGGGGAGCACAGAGGAGGTGGCAGGAAGGCTTCTGTAGGGCAGCGGATGTAAAGAACTGTGAAGGGCAAGTTGGGGTTTGCAGAGGCGCGTTGGAGCAGGGAGGATGCTTGGGCAGGGGGAGGGAACAGCATGTGAGCCCAGCAACCCTGTGCCCACAGGCAGATTGCTGCATCTTCCCAGAGCTCAGTGTCTGCGCCCTTGTGTGGGTGATCCCAGAAGCACTGGGGGTGTTGAGCGTGGGTTCTTTGGATAATAGAAACAAATCTCAAGTCCATTCCCTAAACCGAGAGTCACCCATTCAGACTCACCACAGCCCCTTCTGCAGTAACCTAAAATTGTCTCAACCCTCTGTGAAAAAATTCACTCAACAAACACTTCCCGCTAAAGGCAGTGACTCTTGCTGCTTTGTTGATTTTGTTGTTCTTCGCCGCCCAGAGCTTTATCCAGTGTACAATTAGTGATTCTGCGCCTTCTCGGCTCCCCCAGGCCTTGCACGTCATCAGTCAGGATGATGCCGGGGCTTAATTAAGCTTGGAAAGCTTTCTGATTTCCTCGGATGAAAGGTGGCCCATCAGCAGCAGGCTTTATTTTGGTGGCTCCTGCCAAGGGTTATTATAAATAGGAATCAGTGCAACGTGGCTGAGCTCGTAGGGTGATAATGTGTCAAGACCAGTCGAGGCAGCTGAGAGCAGAGATATTATCATAATGGTTCCATCATACGTGGTGGGTGTTAATGGAAGTGGCTGTGGAGAAAAAAAAGGATTGCAGGCAGCGGAGCCAGGATAGAGGTGGCTGCGAGTGAAATATTGGCGGCTCTCGGGATCTCCATCATAATCATTAACCAGATTAGCCTTCGAGCCATTCTTCTGCAGTTTCTCCTAGATCAGGCTCAACTCAAATAAAAAATGGGTGCTTTAACTCCAAATGAAAATATATTCCTTTGCTGCTTTTTAAAATCCATTTACATGAAAATGATGGCCAGCAGGTAAGTAATTCATAACTGAGGGCGCGGTGTAGTGGAGATGAGTGGCCTCAGAAGAGGGAGCAGCCTAAGTGGAAGATGGAGGGACTTCCGGACTCAGAGAAACTAGTGCTGTCGGACTGAAAAATGGCTCGCTCACAGGAAAAGGCAAAGGGTGCCCTACGGACGCTTGCTGGCCGGGAAGTAGCAAATGTAGACATAGCTTCCTACATTAAAGTGAAGTGAATTCTTCAGGACTGTGGCTCTGGTTGGGTGTTTCTTTCCTGGGCTCCAGGTTTCATCGCCTAAAACCAGTTTTCTGCACTCCACAGGAGACAGACAACATTAGCTAGTGATGACAGTCAGGGTGCAAACATTATGCTGTTAGGTGAAGCATGCCTGCTGCTTTGAGATCCAGTTGCACTTGACCCAAACTCCTCTTCCATGGCCTGAGAGGATCCAAAGACCTTCTCCTGACATCTGAGAGTCCCTGGAGCTTTGTCCTTTGTGCCTGTGTCTCTGTGTCCACTTTGAGTTCCAACACCCAATAACATGGGTGCAAAGTTCCATGCCTTAGCTGTCCCCTCTTGACCCACAGATAGGATTTGGGAGAAATGCAGAATTGAGAACTGGTTGCCAAAGGCGGAAGGTGCAGAGAAACCAAAGGAAAAGGCAGACAAATCCAAGATTACACAGTAATGAGAGATTTTCAGACGGAAGTGTGTCCTGGATGGCTGCAAGATGAGAGGGTCCCCGTGTCTCAAGGCAGGAGCAAAGGGGTTCATGTATATTAAGCCAGACAAGGTGGCCTGTGGCCAGCCGGAATGTACCTGGACTTTTCTCAAGGAAGACAAACATCTCAGGAGTGAGATAAGGCACGTTCCGGCTGGGTGTCAGTGCCTGTCCTGAAACGCTCAGCAGACCACCTTGACTTGGTTTATCCCGCAGGGGTTGTGAGGGCTCCCCCCCCTCCCCCAGAAGTCACTGTGGCAATTCTCACAAGAAGGCTGCTGGACCCCTGCAGATATCGTGAGTTTACTGCCTTTATGGAAAATCTGGAGGGCTCCCCGAAGGGGACGCTCCTCCCTGTGCAAGGCCTTTACCTGTCTGGCTCCTCTCTTTCTTTTCTCTTGCATCCTCCTTTGCATGCTGTAAAGTTGGGCTGCTCCCATGCAGGCCTCCCAGGATCTCAGCCTCTACTTCAGCTTGAGGCTTCTCTAGGGAGCATATTGGGGAGTCTCTGAAAGACGAGATGGTGGGCACCCCTGAGCATTGCCTGTGTGCCTTCTACACGCCAGGGAGTGCGCTGACATCTCGCCATGCCCTTCGTCTTCGTGGCCTCCTCCCACCACTCGAGGTGGGTGGTTATCCCCCCATTCATTGATGAGAAAGCAGGAGCATTGTGAGAGCAAGACTTGGCCCAGACTTCTGCTGTGTATCAGAAGAACCCCAGCTGCAGTCTGCCGTAGAACAAGACTAGGTTAACCACGACACCGGAGCATCCTTCATCCAGAAACGTGAAACCCAAGATGCTTCTCAAATTGAAAACTCTTGGCCAGCTAAGATGACACCACATGTGGAAAATTTCACACCTCACCTCATGTGATGGTTGCAGTCAAAACACAGATGTGCTACAAACTTCATCTAAAACTTCCTGCAGGCTGGGGGTATAAGGTGTGTCTGAAACATAAGTGAATTTCACATGTGGATCTCTCTTTCTGTATACGCAACTATTCCCAAGTCTGAAAAAAGTCTGTAACACTTCCGGGCCCAAGTGTTTTGGAGAAGGTGTACCCGACCTGAGCCGCAGGGCTTTCCAGGGCTGAGGAACGCCTTGGTGAGTTAGCAATGGGACCTTACAACGGAATTGTGCCTCTCCTTGGTGCTAGCACGTTGTCTTTTTCCATGTGTGCTTGAACCCAGTACTACCTGCGTCTCTCCTCATCTCTGCTGAGTGATTGAACCCCGGCTCACTTACAGGGAGGTAATTTGCAGTATGGCAGGCTCCATGGGGTCAATATAGGGAGGAAGGAGGGACCAGAGAGGTTAGGAAAGAAGAGGGCTAGCCTGATAGTCCTGGTGATGGCACTGTCTCTGTCTTAGGTCCAGACAGCCTGCGTAAAGATGTCAGTGTTCTTGACACCTGCTGGCATTTCTCCTCTGTTTTGCCCCCCCCCCCAACTCCAGGTTGCCACAGGGAAGGTGTCTCCTGGGAGACAGTGTGTTGGTGGTGTACCACACCCACTGAGGTTCACTCCTGCATACCTCTGGTTCCTTTTTAATTCTTTCACCCCAGGGGGGATAAAAAAAAAAATGAAAGGGACCTCAGAGGCTATTTCTTGCTTCCTGGCTTTAAACAATGGGTGAATTTTAGGGAGAGTGTGGGCCTCCAGAATAGCAGGACAAAGGGGGAGGAATAATGATGGTGGAATATTTGGGTTGCTCCTTGCAGTGTTACCATTCACTTTCACATATCTATGACTTTTCACAAGGGAGGTGTGGGGAGATGGGCTTGGTTACTGTTGCTATTTGGTGAAGGAGAAAGACAGACTTCAGAGCATTGCATAAAGAGCAACTTGACAGTCCTGGAACTTGAGCACACTTTACCTGACCTCCACCTTGGAAGTTTCATCTGGCATCTCCTCTGTTCAGTGCTATTCATGTGTGCAAACCCTGTCACTATCTTGGTTACAGTATCCTCTACAGCTCTGGAATGCGGCTGGAAGAAGTGAACCCAGGGTTGCTACAAAGCTGGAATATGTTAAAGCTCATGTATCAGTTTGGTTTCTGTTGCCAGTAGCACAAGCCAAAAAGAGTGGGTAAGTTTTTAATTATTATTATTTTTAAAGATCTGTTTCATTTCCCAAATGGCTACAATGGCCAGGTCCAAGCCGAAGCCAGGAGCCTGGAACTCCGTTTGGGTATCCCATGTGGGAGGCAGGGACCCAAGCACTTGGGCCATCCTGTGCTGCTTTTTGCAGGCACTTTAGCAGAGAGCTGGATCAGAAGTGGAGCAGCCCGGACCCAAGCCAGCTCTCTGACATGGGAGCTAGTATCACAGTCAGTGGCCTAACCCACTGTGCCACAGTGGTGGCCCCTTTTTAAATGTTTTGATGGGATAAGTTAACAAAATTGGCTCACAGTTTTGGAAGTCCTTGGTCTAAGACCTGCATCTGATGACAGCTCTTCTGCTGGCAGGGTTCCCTGGTGGTGCAGGACCTCACGCGGTGAGAGGGAGGGAGCATCCGCACACGTGTACGTGTCTCTGTCTTCTGGGTGCTCTCCCTCTCTCTTTTTTTTTTTTTTTTTTTTTTTTTTGGACAGGCAGAGTGGACAGTGAGAGAGAGAGACAGAGAGAAAGGTCTTCCTTTGCCGTTGGTTCACCCTCCAATGGCCGCCACGGTCGGCGCGCTGCGGCCGGCGCACCGCGCTGATTCGATGGCAGGAGCCTGGAGCCAGGTGCTTTTCCTGGTCTCCCATGGGGTGCAGGGCCCAAGCACCTGGGCCATCCTCCACTGCACTCCCTGGCCACAGCAGAGGGCTGGCCTGGAAGAGGGGCAACCGGGACAGAATCCGGCGCCCCGACCGGGACTAGAACCCGGTGTGCCGGCGCCGCTAGGCGGAGGATTAGCCTAGTGAGCCGCGGCGCCGGCCTCTCTCTTTCTTTTTTAAGATTTATTTATTTACTTGAAAGGTAGAGTTACAGGAAGAGAGGGAGAGAGAGAGAGAGAGAGAGAGAGAGAGAGAGAGAGATCTTCTATCTACAGGTTCACTCCCCAAATAGCCACAGCAGCCAGGGCTGGGCCAGGCTGAAGCCAGGAGCCTGGAGCTTCATCTGGGGCTCCCACATGAGTGCAGGGGCTCAATGACTTGAACCATCTTCCACTGCTTTCCCAGGCTAATTAGCAGGGAGCTGGATTGGAAGTGGAGCAGCCAGGACTTGAACTGGTCGCTATATAGGATGCTGGGGTTGCAGGCAGTGGCTTTACCCACTACGCCACAACGCCGGCCTCAAATTTCCACCTTCTTTTTTTTTTTTTTTTTTTTTTTGTAGTTTTAGTGATGTTTATTCCACATTTAATGCAAATGAAATGCAAGAAACATTTGATGACATTTCTTAATCTTATATTAACATATTTATTTGACATAGAAATGGAATTAGAATATTTTTGTCAGAAAAAAGTCTTATTTTGCTGAGAGTTTTGATAAAATGTGTTGGCTTTGTCAATATAGAAATGATTTTTTTTTCTTTTTTTTTTTTCTTTTTTTTTTTTATCTTTTATTTAATGAATATAAATTTCCAAAGTACGACTCATGGGTTACAATGGCTTTCCCCCCCATACCGTCCCTCCCACCCACCACCCTCCCCTTTCCCACTCCCTCTCCCCTTCCATTCACATCAAGATTCATTTTCGATTATCTTAGTATACAGAAGATCAGCTTAGTATACCTTAAGTAAGGATTTCAACAGTTTGTTCCCACACAGAAACATAAAGTGAAAAATAATAGATGATTTTTTTTAAATGATGATGAAATCAGATCAGACCTATTGTCATGTTTAATCCCAGTGAGAGTCAAGTTGGGAATTGATAGTTTCTTTTCTTTTTTTTTTTTTTAACAGAAGATCAGTTTAGTGTACATTAAGTAAAGATTAATAAAGGGGAGAGTGATCCAACATGGGAAGTGAGATACTCAGCAGACTCATAGAATGGCAGATGTCCTAAATAGCACTCTGGCCTCAGAATCAGCCCTAAAGGCACTCGGATCTGGCTGAAAAGCCCATGAGAGTATTTCAGGCATGGAAAGCCAAGACACTCTGGCAAAAAGATCTCTGTGAGTGAGATCCCAGTGGAAAGAACAGGTCTTCAAAGAGGGAGGTGCCTTTCTCTGAAGGGAGGAGAGAACCTCCACTTTGACTATGACCTTGTCTAAACAAGATAAGAGTCGGAGAACTCAAGGGGCTTCCATAGCCTTGGAAACTCATGACTGGTGCATAGGGAGATTACTGATGCCATAAACAGGAGTGTCAATTTGTAAAGTCAACAACAGGAGTCACTGTGCACTTACTCCTCATGTAGGATCTCTGTCCTTAATGTGCTGTACACTGAGGCTTAATGCTATAACGAGTACTCAAACAGTATATTTCACTTTGTGTTTCTATGGGGGTGCAAACTGTTGAAATTTCCACCTTCTTAATACCTTACAATGAATCCTTGGGGGAGACACTCAAGCCACATCCAAACCATAGCTGCTCTTCCCTTGCTCAAACTTTCTACCTCTCTCATTAGACGTATGATAGCAAGCAGAAGGGAAACTACAAGGAGAGGGAAGGGTTAGGGGAAAAATTATTTTGGAGTCTTTTCTTTGCCTGCTTGTTTCTGTTGGTTAACAAGCAGAGAAATTAATCAAAGGGAGTGAGAGAGGGAAGGAGGAGGTAACTGCTGATTAGCCACTCACTTTCTGAGTGAGTTATTTTGGGGGATGACGCGGGGAAGATCATACAATGACTGGGAGATGGGTAAGAAGAAATGGTGACAAAAAAAAGGCTTCCTCTGGTGTACCTGGCCTGCACATGGTGCGCTTGCTCAAGGGGGGGCAAATCCAGGCCAGCAAAGCAAAGTGTAGCACGTGACTCCCCCATGCTGAGACGGTCACTTTCCCCGCTGAGACCCCCGCTAGGTTAGGGGTGATGACAGGTCTACTTGGCTGTTCGGAATCAGTGAGAAGAGCTCCACGCTATGGAAGTCTTCCTACCTTGGTTCTTGCATTTCTAAAATGGGATATTAATGCTCACCTCACAGTGAAAACTGAAAATTCAGTGGGATTATGAGCTTAGGTAAAATACAGCAGGTGAAACATTTTAATACAGTTCCTGGCATATGATGGTTTCAGTAAACCTTCCATAGTAAAAGCCACACACCCAGATGCATAGAAAAAAGGACTCAGAGGTTACATTCTAAGCTGTTAATAGTGTTACTCCTTAAAAGGGCACTTGTGAGTGGGAGGCAGTTTTACTTTTCTATGTATTTTTTTCATCCTCCATCGCGTGGTGGGGATTGTATGTAAATATGCGTGGATGTGTAGGGCAGCTCAAGTTAAAAGGTAAGATCCCACAGATGCATGGGGAATTAAAGAGTGTGACAGTTTGTGGATCTGTCGGTGTGAGGGTGTAAAGTTTGGTCTCAGTACACTGGGATCAGTCGAGGACCCACTGGTGGCAAGGAATGGCATCTCCGGAAGAACTGGGAAGTGGGTGTGATCAAGCATCCAATGTGGGTAACCTGGTTTGGTAGGCCAGAGGGTGCTGTCGAGGGTGAGGCTCTGAGATCCCACAGTCACCTTCCATTCAAGCTTTTACGGTATGGAAAATGGGGATCTGCTCGGTCCATTTCTGGGTCAAAGTTTCCAGCACCCCCCCATCCACCTCTGCCAAGTGCCAGGGCAGATAAGGCAGGAGTGCTTCGGTTCTGTGCTGAGCCATCACCCTGTACACATCCATCCCAGCATTCTGTGGTGTTTGATTTTTAAAAAGTATACCTTGGATTCCTTTTAAAATAATAATGAGGGGTAGGTGTTGTGGTGCAGCAGGTGAAGCTGCGCTTGGGACACCTGCATCCATATCAGAGTACTTGGGATGGGGCCCCACCCAGCTTCTGATCCAGCTTCCTGACAGTGTACACCCTGGAAGGCAGCAGTGACAGTTCAAGTACTTGGGTCCCTGCAACCCATGTAGGAGCCCAGATGGAGTTTCTGGCTCCTGGCTCCTGTGGGCATTTGGGGAGCCAACCAGCAAATAGAAGATATTCCTCTCTCTCTCTCTCCCTTGAAAATAAATAAAATAAAATACTAAAAACCCTAGCCACGAATAAAACAAATAGAATTGTATTGCAAAATCTCAGCAAAAATATGTTTTGTGTATCTTTTATAAGGAGCCAATAAAAGCCAAAAGTAAGCTGTGTGATTTGTCATTCACGTGTGTGGTGATACACTACGGAATGATACACCTGCCTTGGGCCTGCATTAATGAGAATTATGGTGGCAAACAGGCCCAACAACAGTAGCAGTGCTTGTATTTTTTATTTCCATATGTTTCTTGAGTGGTGCCTCTCTGATTAGGAAGGGAGTTTGAGACCTGTGTTAGGGTCAAGAAATGTAATAGGGCATCTTCTGCTTTTCCTATCACTGGAAGTCATTTTATAGTGGCTGGAAGGCAGGGAGTGGGCAGGGTACAGAGAGAGAGAGAGAGAGAGAGAGAGAGAGAGAGAGATTGATTTTCGTTGCCAGGGCAGAGTAACTTAGAGCGCATCCAAGGCGTGCCTCAAATCCAGACTGCATTTTCTGGGCTGACCATCTGTGTTTCCCAGGAAAGCGAAGCCCAGCCAGGGCCCAGGAGGTTGAGGAAAGAGTGAGAAGCAGGGAGCTTGGCCAGCCTGGGAGGGGCTGGGGATGCTTTGAGGTCTCGGTAATGCCTCTTGGCAACGTCACCCCACAGAGGACTTGCTCGGCTACCGCCCCTCCTGTCCTTCCATAAACATCCTTTCCAGACTCAATAAATCCTCTCCTTGGCCACCCACTCCTTTGTGATTTGTTTTGTTTTTCGGGGGAGCTGCTGGGAGGACGGGGTTGCTGGGTAAGATGATCAGAAGTATTTACTGAAAGGCAGTGGCCAATCTCTTAATGACCAGGGCTAGACTAATAACAGATGCCATTTACTAAGTCTTCTTGCCTGCCAGGCAGTTCAAGTCGTATCCTCACAAACCCCTTTTGGTGGGTTTAATCACCTCCAAGGCTCAGAGAGTTTAAGTAAGTTGGCTCAAGCTGGCACAGCTCTGAAACGGTAGAGCCAGATTCCAGCCTGCTCCCGTGTCTCCAGGTCACCTGGTCCAAACCCCTCCCCCATGTGGAAAACTCAGCTCAGACTCAAGATTTAGTAGTTCTGCTACGTATCACTGGCTGCTCTGGGAGCAGTCCTGGAATGTCACTGTGGTGCCTGGTTACAACAGATTGGAAATTATGAGACACTATTTGCTCCAGAAGCTGGCATAGTAATAGCACCATTGTAAGTCAAGTTTTTTTTTTTTTTCAATTTTACTTAGAGAGAGAAAGAGAAAGAGAGGGAGAAAAATATCTTTCATTGGGGCACGCCTAAGTCAGGAGTTGGGAACTCAATCGGGGTCTCCCACATGGGTGGCAGGGATCTGAGTACTTGACCATCACCTGCTGTCTCCCAGGGTGCACATTAGCAGGAAGCTGGGTTGCAACTGGAGCTGGGCCTGGGACCCAGGCTCTCCTAGATGCAGGTGTCTCCAGCAGCATCTTAACCACTGTGCCAATTATTCACCCTTAGGCCAAGCTTTTGGTTCTACCCTTCTGCACATGGTTGAGAACACAAGGCGCCATGAACCCTCAGAAGTCTGCACCCAGCCATAGACCCTCTGGTGAGTGTTCTTTCTAATATAACCCTGGACCAATTTTTCTTGTTTGCAACTTTTTTTTTAAAAGATTTATTTTATTTATTTGAAAGGCAGAGTTACAGAGAGAGAGGCAGAGAGAGAGAGAGAGAGAGAGAGAGAGAGGTCTTCCATCCTCACTTCCCAAATGGCTGCAATGGCTGGGACTGGGCCAGGCCAAAACGAGGAGCCAAGAGCTGCTTCTGGGTCTCCCTTGTGGGTGCAGGGACCCAGGCACTTGGGCTATCTTCTGCTCCTTTCCTAGGTACATTAGTAGGGAGCTGGGTGGCAAATTGAGTAGCCAGGACTTGAACCAGGGCCCACAGGGGATGCTGGCACTGCAGGTGGAAGCTTCACCCTATGCCACAGCTCTGGCCCCACTTGTTTGCAATTTCTGGTGCTGGGAGTTTGTACCCCCCAAGGTAGCTGAAATGGAATCATTAGACTGAATCATTACATTGAAATTAAAAATATTGTGGATTTTGTGTTAACTGCCTCTGGCCATAGCTGCAATAAAAATGACACCGCTTCAGACAATACTGTGCACTAATTAAAGCAGTGGAGAATGAAACAATAGATATGCAATAGCATCAAAAATTGGAGATGTGGGCTTCAGAATACTCCCCCTGTGGGGTAATGGGAATTTAAATTTCCATTATTTTGAGTGAATGTAGCCCTAAGGCATCATGCAGGCATGGTTTTCTTAATGTGATTTCAGGGCAATCCCTCGCTTGTAGTATAGTAATTTTTATAAAGCTGTATGGCACATTGTTGACAAAGAAAAGTACCAAATAGATGTGTACCTAGAAAGAAGCTCTGAGGATGCATACCCAACCATGAATAGTGGGTTACCTTGTGGCCAAGAAATTTACAGAAGGGATTTTCTATGTTCTTAGAGTTTAAATTCATCATACTCAGCACGTAGTGTTGAGCAGATTGGAATGATCGAGAGAATGCTACAGAATGAATGATTCATGCGTCAGAATAAATGACTCATGCTTCATGGCACAAGATTGTCAGAAGGAAGAATGGAGAGGTGACCTTCCAGAAGCTGCCCCGATGGGCCAGGAATTGAGGGAGGAAGGGCCTGAACTTGAAGGTGAAAAGGAAGGGAGAGGAAGTGAAGCCTCATTAAAATCAGCAGCCTGGGGGTAATGCCTGAGTTGGTTTAAGGCGTGCATGGGGATGGAGGCTGGGTGCTGGTGCTGAGCTGTAGAGGCACCTAGAATTCTAATTCCCAGTGCATGGGTGAGTGAGTGATGGATGGGCTAATGAGTGAGCCCCTTCATTTAATGCTCCTTGCTTTCAGGTGTAGGCTGACTTCCTTTAAAAGTCTGATTGAATCCTGAGCATAGGTCCATATTTCCTATATTCCCCCCCGACCAGTGGTTCTTACTGCCAGTCAGGGAGACTCAAGGTCTTTCTAAGGTCTGGATGCCTTTCTGGATCATTTAGATCACTGTATGTTCTGTCTATGAGAAACTCACTTGCAAATGGCTTCAACAATAAAGGAGATGGATTTATGGCCCATATACCTGGAAGGCATTCTGGGCTGGCTTGATTCTGGGGCTTACGAATATCATCAAATGGTGGTTTCTTTTAAACTTTCTGTTCCTACTCTATGTATCAGCCTGATTTCCTCATGGTGGCAAAATGGCTGTAGGAGTTCCAGACTTCACCTCTCCATTATTTATAAGGAGAAATAGAAATCTTCCCTACCCCCAGAAGTTCCTTGAAAAATCTCCCCTCAAGTCACACTGATTTGAATTGAGTCTCCTGTCCATTTTTGACTAAGTTCTTTTGATTAGAGAATGCAGAATGGCAGATTGGCTTAGGTTACCTGAACCAATCACATTCTAGGGGTCGTGGCCCTGTGCTGGACCCACACTTCCCCCATTCACATGGCAGCTGCATGGTGAGGGTAGGGAAGAAGGGGTTTTAGGCTCCAGCAGGACAATGAAGCAGGAATAGCTGGTGTTGAAGGATGAAAAAGTAGGAGGGAAGGATTTCCCAAAATGAGAATCAGGGCAGTGAGTGTGAGCTCTTCCCAGCAGGGGAGACGCCTGGTCTGTTTTAGAATAGTACCTGTGAGGCCGAGGATGGAAGGGGAAGGATTATGGGGTGCATGAGAAAACTGGGCATGAATCCTGGGGTGCAGACAAGGGGATTGGCTTGACCGTGAAGGTGTGGGGGAGTGGTTCCTGAGCTGGGGAGAGTCTCCCTTCCCGAGGCGGTGTGGCATGACCAAGCAGTGGCACCAACCAGCGTGGGGAGGGCCATGGCATCCTGTGGGGGTGTAGAACAAGTTCCCTCCTGCAGCACAGCGGGAGTGCATCACACAGAGAGGATCCTGATCACCGCCAGCCAGCCATGGTATGGATTTCTACTTTGCATTGTTCCAAAGTAGCAAGGAGCAAGCGCAGCAGGGGAAATGGAAGACCAAGGGATGCAGGCCTTGTCTCTGCTTCGCAGTGGCGCCATGGTAACTCCTTTTCAGGCTTCATGAGCCCCAAGAAGGCAAGTCTCAAGAGTATGCCCACTGGTGTTCAAGCAGCTTCCCTTGTATTTGAGCAACAGAGACCTGCCAGCCTTACTTGTGTCACAAGAGCTGGAGTAGATCATATGAAGTTCATGGAAACAATGGAAGCAAAAATGAGTTTATTTTAATGCAAAAATTCAAATCCATAGTTTCTCATAGTATGCATTTTCCATGAACTTTTGGGAGAGCCTCATTCATACAGAACTGTAAAATTGCATACACACATGGCAGAGGTTATCTCATTCCAGTCTCATAACAGTCTAAGGAAAGCCCAGCTTGGAGGGACGAAGTCCATGGCCCAAGTTCTGAGAGTAGGATGGAGTTGGTCTTTGCATCCTGCACCGATCCCTCCCAGCCTTCTACCTTCCTGATGGAGCTTCAGTGTGGCTCCCCATGCAGCCATGTGCTGCAGGGAATTGGAGGTCCTAGGAGCTCACCCTCATCTCCAGGGGAGAGGAGGCTGTTTTGTCCCCTCCCCTGATGCTGACCACTGGGAGCCTGCTGATGGGATCCTGAATGAAGCTTTCTCACTTCTCAGGGGACATGCCATGCCAGGAGTAGTTTTGTTCATCTTCCGTTGGATGTTGTCACATCTGCCTGGGGCATTTGGAGCTGTTGCCCACTTTACTCCCAGATCTAAAGATGAGGCTCATACCCAAGACAACCCTTGCAGAGATGGGGAGAATCTGCTTTTTTTTTTTGATGGTGGGGTTGAGTTTCTAAATAATCCATTCTAGAGACCTCCAGCAGCCGAAACTGCTAGTTGCCTTTCCAGTGTGCATCCTCTTTCTTCCTTAGTAACACAGAATCTATATTGATGAATATAGCAAGGTACCCAGATACAAAATCACATTTCCAAACTCCCTCATCACAGGGACAGCCAATTGAATGTTAAGTGGCTCTTTGCCTTGCCCCTCCTAGCTTCCTACTTCCTGGAATGTGGGCAGGAAGTCTAGAGCTGCAGCAGTCGTTATGGGACCATGAAGCTAACTCATGGGAGGAAGAGTGCTAGGGATGGCAGGGCAGAAACTGCAGGGCCTTGATGACTGTGGAGCTGCCCTACCAGTGATGTGAGAGAAACAGAAGCAACTCTTACTGTGTGTTTTCTCTTGTATGCAACCAAATCTAATCCCAGCTGAGAAACTTATATTGCTTCTGAATTTCCTGGTGGGTGAGAATTAATTTCCCTAATGTGTAAACTGTTTGGAGTTGGGGTTTCTTTTATGTGCAGTCAATAGCATCCTAATTGCTTCCTTTTCAAAGCCCTTACTGTTAATGTCCGTAGCGTGTAATCAGGTACAACACAGGCTGTAATCTTCAATTCTCCATTTTTTTTTTTTTGATCGATGCTCCATTATTCTTGGTGGGAAAAGTCCTAACATTGGGATCCCCACCACTTTCCATGTATCTTTCCTGCCTCTAAGCCCTATCTTGGGGCAATAAGGAGTTTCCAAACAAAACCGAATGTGTTCTGGTTAGCTGCTTCAGGTCTGGTGTGATGTTGCAGAGGAATCCAGGTGGTTCCGTTGGCACCTACCCCAGACTCTCATGGTGGTCCCCTCCCTCCTGAGCAGCCTGGGCTTTGAAGAGTGTGCTACGTGCTCCTCAGCATCCCCCTACCTCCACTGGCTGCTCCTAAATCCCACTGCCCTCCCGACGTGCACTGCCTCCCACATAAATCCTCAGGGAGAGGAGCTTTTAATAACTGGCAAGACAACTATTGACTCGGGTTTTGTTTGTTTGCCACTAAGTTAGCATATAATAAATACAGGATTCTTGGCTTAATAGGCCAGCAATTGTGTAGTAGTGAAATGACAAATTAATTATTCAGAGCTGTGCTTGAGATAGACCAGAGAGGTAGCCGAGACAGCTTTTCTTGCTCCTAATTTGCAGTAAACATTTCATCCTGGCCAGCCAGGGTTTTGTTGAAATATAATAACAACCTTGTTAAAGCCCAATCTATTAAATCTAAATGGAAGGAGTTAGTCCTGGGAGGGGGGGAGTTTGCTCAGTCGCTGTCGAGAGCAGCCCAAACTAGCAGCTTCATTACTCCCAACCATGAGGATGCCAAAGTCAGGTCATAAGACATGGCTGGGCTAATAATTCTCCATTATCCAGGGACAGAACGACCTACCACCCTTGGCTCAAGCAACTTTACCTTGGTCATGAGCTTGTAGTGTAATGATAATGACACCCACTCTTCACTAGAACATACCATGTGACAAGTGTTGCAAATCCATACTCTCCAATTCTCCTAGCAATCCTAATTTATAGATGAAGAAAGTTCACGGAACACACACAAATATTATTTGGCAGAACCAGGATTCAAACTGCAGGTCATATGGGGAGTAAAGCTGCTCTCTCTCCGTCTCTCTCTCTCTCTCTAGCTATGGAAACCCTGATACCTCGAACATTATTTCTGTGTACTACACAGGCAGGTTCTGCCCCTTGGTTCTTGGCCCAGAACCTGATTACCAGAGCAATCAGTTGTGCCACTGCCCCTCCCCAGTTAAGCCCCAGTCTTGTCTCACCTCCGCTGGGGCGCGCCCACTGCCCTTTTCTCCCTCTTGTAGCTCCCCACTGCAGCTGGGCAGAAGCCATCCTGAGCCTGCCTCGGCACATTCACTCCCTTTCCCCTTTCCCTGTGCAGGAATGGAGGGGTTACTACCAGATTCCAAGGAGAAGGCAAAGAAATCCCCAAGAAGAAAAAATTCTGACATATCCAAGCCGGGTACCTGATTCTCGGAGTGTTCCTTCTGCCCTGCTCTCTGAGCCTTTCTGAGACCCGTCAAAGCAGGCCTTTGGCTAACAGCTGAAAACCATTGGCCAGGCATGAACACTGAACTGCCCAGGGCTTTAACTGTAGCTCCAACTCGGGCTGCTGAGATGCCAAGTCGGAGCCGTGGGTCGATGCTGCCCAACAGTCAGGACACAGGATTCAAACCAACAATTAGGGGGGCAGGTCATTCATTCACTCACGTAACTGATCTTTGTTGCTTGCCTCCATGTGTCAGGCAGTGTTGTTAAGTGTGAGTTCTTTGACTTCATGCTAGATGTTTTGGGATTCCAGAGATCAGGGCAGAGGAAGAAGCACTGAACCGAGAGTTAGAGGACCTGGGTTTGAGTTAGGGTGACCAACTCTCCTGGTTTGCCTGGAACTTCCCCAGTGGTAGCACTGAAAGTCCTGTAGCCTGGAAACCCCTCAGCATCTATGGGACAGATGGTTGCCCTAGATTAAGCATTTTCAGTCAGCTAACATAAACTTCTTTTAAAAAATATGATTTCCCATAAACTGGCTCACTTCTCAAATGCCTACAACAGCCAGAATGGGGCCAGGTTGAAGCCAAAGGCTGGGAACTCAATCTGGGTCTCCCACAAGGGTGGCAGGGACCCAACCACTTGAGCCATCATCTGCTGTCTCCCAGGGTGTGCATTAACAGGAATCTGGAATCAGAAACAGAACCAGGACTGGAACCTAGGCTCTCCAGTATGAGATGTGAGTGTGCCAAGTGGTGTTTCAACTACTAGGTCAAGTGCTCACTCCAATATGTACTTCTAGGTACCAATATGTACCAGGCAGTGTCCCGGGGCTGGGACAACAGCAGTAAACAAAGAAGAGTGCCTGTGCTCAAGGAGCACCCTTAGAGGCAGACAATATTTGCAAACACAAATAACATAATTTAAGATGCACCTAAGCCATCAAGAAGATAAAATAGGAGCTGTGATGTCAGCGACTTCCTAGTAGGAGGGGCTCTTTCAGCTCGAAGGATCTCAGTGGGGAATGACAATGGCAGAGAGCTTAATGAGGAAAAAGGCCTGCTACAGAAATCTTGGGTGGAGAGGTTTTAAACAGGAAGATTAGCCAGGGCAAAGACCTTGTGATGGGAACCAATCTGCCAGGTTTGAGGGCCAGAAGGAAGGTCAGTGTGGATGGGTACAGGGCAGGAGGGAGAGAGATGGGAGGGAAGGAGGAGAGGGTTGGAGAAGTGGGCAGGAAGCAGATGATCGAGGGCCTTGGGCTCTGCACTAGGTACGTACCCTGGGGAAAAAATCACAACCAGAGGAAGAAGCAAGGGTTCACAGAAGCCAGCTGGGGCTGGACACCTGCTTCATAGAGCTGAGGTGGGGACTCAGGGCTTCCCCAAACCTGCTTCCTGTATTGGGTTTTCTGTCTTGGTAAGGGTGTCACCATTTGCCACAGAGTCAGCCTGGGTTAGAATCTCAGTGTCATCTGGGTTCCTTTCCCATCCACCTCTGTCCCCATCCAGTTCATGTATAGGTCAGTTTTTGTCCCTGTAAATAGATAAGCTGACACAGGCTTGTGAAGGATTGACTTATTTGAAAGGCAGAGTTACAGAGAAAGAGGGGGAGAGACAGAAAGATCTTCCATCTGCTGCTTTATTCCCAAATGGCTGCAACAACTGGGGCAGAAACAGGTTGAAGCCAGAAATCAAAAACTCCTTCCAGGTCTTCCATGTGGGTAGCAGGGATCCAGGAACCTGGGCCTTTTTTTTTTTTTTTTTTTTTTTTTTTTTTTTGACAGGCAGAGTGGATAGTGAGAGAGAGAGAAAGGTCTTCCTTTTGCCGTTGGTTCACCCTCCAATGGCCGCCACGGCTGGTGCGCTGTGGCTGGCGCACCGCGCTGATCTGAAGGCAGGAACCAGGTGCTTCTCCTGGTCTCCCATAGGGTGCAGGGCCCAAGCACTTGGGCCATCCTCCACTGCACTCCCTGGCCACGGCAGAGAGCTGGCCTGGAAGAGGGGCAACCGGGACAGAATCCGGCACCCCGACCGGGACTAGAACCCGGTGTGCTGGCTCCGCTAGGTGGAGGATTAGCCTATTGAGCTGTGGCGCCGGCCCTGGGCCTTTATTTGCTGCTTTGCCAGGTGCATCAGCAGAGAGCTGCATCAGAAGTGGAGCAGTCGGGACTTGAACCAGCACTCTGATAGGGGATGCCAGTATCACAAGTGGCGGCTTAACCTGCTGTACCACATTTGCTGGCTCCACTTCTCCCTCCCATTAAGCTTCTTGTTGGCTTCCTTCTCTTCGTTTTTCCTGGTTCTGCTCAAATAAAATCTCTCATCATCCCTCAGCCGTGGCAGTTTCCTGACTGATCTTCTCGCACTTACTGTCTTCCCATGTGCATACGTGTTGCCCAAACTCCTTTTGAATGAGCCATTGTCAACTCGTCCTGGCTGACATGATAAACAAGTCACCTATGGCCAGGCCTGCTGCTGATGTCTTGTGTGTGTTTGCCTTTAACTGTGTTCCCCAAACACATACACACACACTCAGACGAGCAGGGGCGGCAAAAGAGTATCACATGGGGCACACCACACTTGCTCCCTTCATTTATGGGGCCGGGAGTGAATGAATGCCTACTGTAGTCATAGGGGGGACTCTTTGTACATTGTACCATTAAATGGATCTGATGAGGCCATATACCTATGTAGTACAATTTGTTCCTTTTTTAGTGAGCCTTGTGGCATTCAAATAAAGGCAGAAAATGGCTAAGCAGGCAAAGTTTGGTGTGTTTTAATCCATCCACCTGCTCTGGCTTCTGGCAAGGGCGTCTACTGAATCGCTCCTCCTACCTCTCCGTGCAGATGGAAACTGGGGACGTGGTGTGTCTTCCCCGTCATCACCATCAGAAACGGCACAGCATCTGTGAGACCGACATCAATTGCCTCTTGTTGAGTGAGGCCCGCATTGTTGGCAGGGCCCAGCCTGAGGGCCCTGAGCCCTGTTTCAACGTTGTTAGTGGCCACATGATTGAGAGGGAAGCTGGCGGTCTGTCAACTCGGCCTGCACAGCACTCTTATCAGAGTGAAGGGAGAGATAAAACACAGTTTGTTTTCAACAAGGTTCCGCTTCTGTCCTCCATGAACAACTTCAAAACATACCATGAAAATACAGCTTCTTATTGCCCTGCTTTCAGAGCATCTGGAGACTGTTAGGAGAGGTACAAGAACTGAGTGTTAACCCTCATTGAGTGGTGTGAAACTACTCTTTCTTCTCATTTAATATTTATTTTTCATCTAACTTGGAAGGCACAGTGACAGAGAGAGAGAGAGAGAGAGAGAGAGAGAGAGAATATCTTCCATCCACTAGTTCACTCCCCAAATGCCTGCAACAACCAGGACTCAAGACAGAGTTCCTAACTCCATCTGTGTCTCCCATGTGGATCACAGGGCCCAAAACACTTGAACCATCATCTTCTGCCTTCCAGGATATGTATCAGCAGGAAATTGGATTTGAAACGGAATAGCTGGGACTCAGACTGGCACTCCAATATGGGATGGGAGTATCCCAAGTGGAGGCTTAACCTGGTGCACCACAATGCCTACCCTGAAAGCTACCCTTGCTGCGGTCACTCATTGTGGTAGGCAGAATAATTGCCACCACCACTCCCCAGCCAAAGATGCCTATATTCTAATTTCTGGACCTTGTGAATATGGCAGAGGGAAGTTCCAGTCGTAAATGGAACTGAAATTTCTCACAGGCTGACTTTATGGCAGGGAGAGGATTCTGGGTGATCCAGCTGGGTCCAATGTGAGCAAAACAGTGGTTAAATGAGGACAAGGGAGGCTGAAAAGTCAGTCACTGAGACAGACTCCATTGACCATTGCTGGCATTAGGATGGCAAGAGATCGGAGCCAAGGAGTGTGTGGAGCCTCTAGCAGATGGAAAGCTCCAGAAAAAGATTTGCCCCCAGAGCCTCCACAAGGAATGCAACTGTGTGACGCCTTGAGGTCAGGCCAGGGGGTCCATTTCCGAGTCCCGACTTCCGGACATAGAAGACAGTCATTTTTCTTTTTTGTTTTGTGGCATCAAGTTTGTGGGCATTTGGTACAGCAGCAACAGGACACAGATGCTCTACTCTTCATCAGCCCCTTTGGCAATGCTCAAGGTTTACAGTGCCTTCGTTGCATTCATGGGAAACTTTAGCAAACAAGGGGACTTCAAAGAAGTTTGTGGAAAATGGAATAAAAGGTAGGTTTATTTTGGTGCAAAACAAATAGGAAATCCCTGAATAACTTTTTCATAATACACATCCCCATGAATTTTTTGAAGACTCCTTATACATGATAGTAGAAGAATTCATAACTCTTTGAAGTGAGGATATTATCTCATTTGTAGACTTTTTGTCTGCCCTTATACCAGAGAGGCTTCTCTGATTGGTGAGGCTGGATGGCAATTACTGAGTATACTATTCATATATTAGTCTATCTGCTCAAGATTTTGTGGACTGGGAAAGGCGTTGTGGCAAGGCAGGCAAGCTTGACCCTTGAAGTGAAAGGTTTGCAAACGTCCAGCATGGTGATGACCATGAAAAAAGTGTTAATCAGAGAGGAAAGCATAGGAAATTCATTCAGGCTGCAGGGTCAATCTCCATCCAGGTGGTCAGTGTTGGAACACTTACTAGGACCTGTCTGATCCCTTTGTATATTTCTCAATTGCCTTGGAGAAATATATAGAGAAAGATATATAGAGAAATATAGAGAAAGGTCTTCCATCCATTTGTTCACTCCCCAAGTGGCTGCAACAGTTGGGGCTGGGCCAGGCTGCAGCCAGGAGCCAGGAGCTTCTTTCAGGTCTCCCATACAGGTGCAGGGGCCCAAGCACTTGGGCCATCTTCTACTGCTTTCCCAGGCCATCAGCAGAGAGATGGATCGGAAGAGAAACAGCCGGGATACAATATATGGGCTGCCAGCACCAAAGGTGGAAGCTTAGCCCACTATGCAACAGCACCGGCCCCAAGGCACAAACTCTTATCAGCTTAACAAGAAACCTACATGCACAATAGAAATGGCTTCAGCCAGCTTTGCGGACTAGCTGTAAAATGTCTGACAATTCGACGTTTTGAAAGTGCTGACAAAATTCTGGAAAGCACTTGTTGGTTTTGCATTTACATTCTGGCTATGTCATTTTCACACGGTAGCATGGACAGTTGTGGTGGGACAGCATTTGGATATAATATGAAGTGACACTTAAACATCCAACATTTTACTTGTCTCTAGTTCATCCTTTGCAACGACAACCCTGAGGCATCCGTGTTGAATGCACATATACATAGACCCGTGTTCATGCCTATTGTTGATGCCACTGGCAATGGGATATAAAAAATGAAGGGCTGTGGTGGGCATTAGAGCTCAGTGGGTTAAGCCGCTGCTTAGGACACCCAGATCCCATGTTGGAGTGCTGATTCGAGTCCCAGGTACCCTGCTTCAGATCCAGCTTCTTGCTAATGCGACTGGGAAGCAGCAGCAGATGAGGGAGACATGGATGGAGTTCCTGGTTTCTTGTCTTGGTCTGGTCCAGCCCGGGCTGTTGTGACCATCTGGGGAATGAACTAGAGGATGTAAGATTGTGTGTGTGTGTGTGTGTGCACATGCGCGCATAAGCATGGTGTTTCTCCCTTTCCCTGCCACTCTGCCTTTTAAATAAATAAATGAATCTTTTAAAAAATAAAGAAATTGGGGCCAGTGCCGTGGCTCACTTGGTTAATCCTCCGCCTGTGGTGCCAGCATCCCATACAGGTGCTAGGTTCTAGTCCCGGTTGTTCCTCTTCCAGTCCAGCTCTCTGCTGTGGCCCGGGAGTGCAGTGGAGGATGGCCCAGGTGCTTGGTGTGGGGAGCAAACCGGACTAGACTGTTACTGGAATTAAGACTTATTCTATGCATCTGCTCTCCCACAATATGGCGCTGGGAGAGAAGTAAACAGCTTCCGCACAGCTGCCTCCAGTTCAACTAATAAACTGTAGGACTTGCTCCTGATTGGAGGAGAGCAGCGTACTCGGTGTGTGGGCAGCCGAGTTGGGATTGGTGGAGGAGGACTATAAAGGAGGAGAGAGACGGCATGCACCGGGAACATCTATGGGGAACATCTAAGGGAACCCGTGCAGCCCCCGAGAAAAGCCGGCCGGCGGTGTGCCGCTCCCCTGCGGAAGTGGGGAATGCGGCCAGGGGGAACTGCCCTTCCACGGAGGTGGAAGGGATAGTAGCCAACCCGGGAAGAACCAGCAGCAAACCCGGGGAGGGCCGAGCAGACGAAAGAACAGCGCAGGGTCCTGTGTTGCTCCTTCACGAAGAGGGGGAGCGACATAATGGTGCCGTGACTCGGATATGAAGCCTAGGCAGCGTTTAGTGTCGTTCCTCCACGAAGAGGGGGAGCGACATAATGGTGCCGTGACTCGGATATGAAGCCTAGGCAGGACTCTGTGTCGTTCCTCCACGAAGAGGGGGAGCGACACTTGGGCCCCTGCACCCACATGGGAGACCGGGAGGAAGCACCTGGCTCCTGGCTTCGGTTCAGCGCAGCGCCAGCCGTGGCGGCCATTTGGGGAGTGAACCAGCGGAAGGAAGACCTTTCTCTCTCTCTCTCTCTCTCTCTCTCTCTCTCTCTCTCTCATTGTCTATAACTCTACCTGTCAAATAATAAAAAATAAATAAATGAAGTATCCTTTTTCCATGGGCAAGTCTTGTTCAGTTAGCACTTCTTCTAGAAGTTCATCTATTCGCAGAAAATTGACAGAAAACTCAGAGAGTTCCATGGATGCTCTCATTTTTCAGCAGCAGCGGCATAGAAAGAAGACATTGCTGTGTGGCGTGGGCAGTGTTGAGCTGAGAGCAGTCACAGGGAGCAGTGCACGGTGGTGACAAAAGCACAGACTTTGGTTAAAGAGGCCTGGGCTTTTCAATCCTGGATTTTCAAATTAGGTACTTTGAAGACGTGGGAAAGTTACTCACCTTTCTCCACATCCATTTCTTCTGTAGAACAGGGCTCATAATACTTGTCTCCCACCACTGTTGTAAGGATTAAACACAGTACATTCCAAATGTCTATTGCTGTAGCTAGCCCGTTGTCCATTACTCATGGCCATATGGAAACCAAATTTGAAGAATCTGTTGGGGGAGTTGTGACTCAAACCCTTGCATAAGTCTGTCTTGGAGCTGTTAAGGCAGAAATAGCTAGGGAGGTAGGGATATGACTGAAGAAAACTCCATGTTTTAAGGAATGCATTATAAGCAAAGATACATAGTAAGAAACAGTGTTAGAACTAATGTAGCCTTTTCAGATAATGCTCAAAGATACAATAGATCTGGTCTAAAAAGCCATGGACAGGATGACAGGAGTAAAGGGATAAACAGTTGATGTGAAATACAATGGCAATAGAGTAAGCAGCGATGAACTGTACATGGTAGATGGCTTTCCTAACTGCCTTCGAGCTGAGCTGTACCCCTTGCAGAGGCACAGTTTTCACTCCCATTTGCCTCTGGTCTGTCTTCTCATTGATTTGACTAGGCTGGGTTCCTCTTCTGAAACCTGCAGCTCCTGGAATGTTCTAACATAACAGATAAGTCAGGTGACAAAACAGCAGCCACACCACACCTCCTGGTTGAACCCTCATCCAGTCTCTCAACAACTGAGAAAGAGTACTTTCACCCATAAACTGGGGATTCCTGGTGTCTCTTTTGCCTCTTCTTTCTGGATCTTAATGGAGCATCAGAGGGAGGGAGGGAGGGATTCAAACTATCTTTAAAAAAAATCATTTCTCATATTTCTGGTTGCCTTGTTATCATAGTGATGGCTCCTTAGGGACAGCAAGCCACATGCTAAAAATAACTGGTGTCTTTGGAGCTATCCCCAACTTTTTGTCTTCTAGCAGGGTGGGGGAGGAGCTCTTCCCTCATGGCATGGAGGCAAGAAGGACTCCTCCTTGATCCTCTGTCCCAGCTATGGTGGAGCCAAGCGCTGTACATACTCAGCAAAGCCAGAAAGGAAACACCTTTAGTTGTTTTTAAAAGATTTATTTATTTATTTGACAGGTCAACTGATACTAAGAGAGAGAAAGAGAGAGAAAGGGAGGGATGGGGAGGGGAGAGAGAGAGAGAGAGAGAGAGGGAGGGAGAGAGAGAGATAGAGAGAGAGATAGAGAGAGATTGGTTCATTCTCCAAATGGCTGCAACAGTGAAGGCCAATAGAACAAGGGAGTGACTCACCCTTCACTAGGGTATTACAATATATTCTGTGGATTTTTGAGACTATAAAGACCTTAGGACTAGGGCTGGCACCGTGGTGTACTGGGTTAATCCTCTGCCTGCCTGCGGCACCGGCATCCCATTTGGGCACTGGTTCTAGTCCCAGTTGCTCCTCTTCCAGTCCAGCTCTCTGCTGTGGGCTGAGAAAGCAGCGGAAGATGGCCTAAGTGCTTGGGCCCATGTACCCGTGTGGGAGACCAGGAGGAAGCGCCTGGCTCCTGGCTTCGGATCGGCACAGCTCTGGCCATTGCAGCCATTTGGGGAGTGAACCAGTGGAGGGAGGACCTTTCTGTCTCTCTCTTGCTGTCTGTAACTCTACCTCTCAAATAAATAAGTAAAATCTTAAAAAAAGACCTTGGGAATCTTCTATAATCTAGGAGTATGTTCAGAGAAGCAAAGTGACTTGCACAAGGATCAGTGCCGTTTATTAGTCAAATTGGAACCAACGTTCATTCCATTTTGCCAGACTACCTCCCTATTGCCAGTTAATATGAATGCTTAAATCATTACAAATAAATTCAAGGATGGGATAAAAATAATAATGATAGCCAGAGGCTGGCTTCTATAGGGACTAACTGACTAGTTTGTTCCAGAGGAGTAGAACCAACATGATGTGTGGGTGTTAGTATACTCTACATTATATTATATATCTCTGTCTCTCTGTTTCTATGTATCCATGCATCCATCCACCCATCCATGTATCTATCTTCTAAGGAGTTGACTCCAACAATTATGGAGACTTGCCAAGTCCAAAATGTGCTGGGAAGGTGAGCAGGCTGGCTTGCCAGGGCAGAGTGCGGTTTGAACCCACAGGCAGTCTGCTGGCAGAATTCCTTCTTGACTACAGAGGAGAGGACAGTCCTTGTTCTATGAAAAGCCTTCAACTGATGTACCCACATCTTGCAGAATCTGCTTTACTTGCAACCTAGCTCATCCATAAAAACACCTTTGTAGAGCCACCTTCCACGTAGCCCACAGATACCACAGTAAAGAAAGGAGAGTAGGTGGATGATTTAGAGAAAGGGAACAGGGAAGAGATGTCTTCCCACATTGGTTAGGTTATGTTTACCAATAACAAAAACCTGTTCAACACGGAGGACACTTCATTGCATAGCTGCCCATCTGAAAAGCTTACATACTATCTGATTTCAATTATATGCCATTGTGGGAAAAGAGAAACTGTGGAGACGGGAAAAGATCAGTAGCTTCTGGGGCTGGAGGAAGGGAGGTATGAGTAGGCAGAGCACAGATGATGTTTAGGGCAGTGAAAGTACTCTGTATGATACTGTAGTGGGAGATCCATGTCATTGTACATCTGTCCATACCCAGAGAATGCACAGCTCCAAGAATGATTGGCTCTGGGTGATACTGGTGGGTCAGTGGAGGTCATCAATTGTAACACATGTGTCTCTTTGGTTGGGGATGTTGACTGTGCTGATAGAGGGCAGAGATATATAGAAAATTTCTATGCCTTCCTCCCAAAGCTAAAATTGCTCTTCAAAAATTAATAAAGTCTTAACAAAGAAACAAACCAACTCAAGCCCACTTTATCAAAAGGGGAGAGTTTATTATAAAGACACTGAAGTGTCCTTTGGAGGAGGAACAAAATGGGACTTGGGAAAGAAGTAGGATTGGCAACCAAGACACAAGCCATCTTCATTCTGAGTCCCTCGCCTCTGGTCTCGTCTGCTCTGCTCTGATTTCCTAGAGCCTTGCTTCTTCTACCTCTCCATTCTTTCGGCGGTCAGAATGGGTCCATCAGACAGGTCTGGTCATCCAAAGTCATACTGTCGTTCTCTCAATTCTGCTTCTAATTCCTCTAAGCACTTTGTTCAACTCAACTAGCGTGGGCTGCTTCTGGTCGATCAATCATGGCAGAGGGTGAAGACAACACTTTTCGTACAGATTTCCAGAGGCTTACTGCACATATATATATAGAGAGAGTTAGGGTTTCATCATGAACTGGACACATACGCCCCAAATGGTCTACTCCTCCATCTCAGCGGGTGAGGGTTCCAGCGCAATCCCAAAGTTCATAGCCCTGAGAATTGGGATGGGGCTGCACATCCTCCCTTCTCAGGGTGCCAGCCTCTGTGGCTTCTCTCCATAGCTGACAGTAGCCAAGAGAAACTGCAGGGAGTACTGCCTTCAACCGAGGACCCGTCAGGGTTGGGTGCCGCTGACAGCCGTGAGGAACAGAGGGTCATGTCAGTGCATCGCCTGAAATGGAATCTCATTCACAATTCAGTTTATGGGCCAAGAAACAAAAATAATATTTAATGAGCAAAATCTTCTTTGTTTAATTATGGTAAATGTCAAGGTTGAATCCAAGTGCTTTGCTTAAGGTCAGATGCTCAGTGCTATCAAAAAGCATTTAAACCAGAGCTGATGGGCTATTAAAACGCAGGCCAGTTAAAATCAGGCACGGTCCTTCTTCAGTGATTTATTCCCTCCCCCTCCCGCCCCCCCGGAAGCAGTAAGGCTGGAGCCAGAACCATCCACCAGCAGGCTGTGCTTTGCTCTTCCCTGCTGCTCTGTTCAGACTGATGAGGGTTTCCCTGATGCAATCAGTGCCTCCAGTCCCCCAGAGAGCCGCTTCTAAGGCTCAGGGATTCAGTTTCCGTTTGGCCAGTGATTTACAAAGGTGCTGATTTCTTTCTTGGCGCTTCTGATTTAACGGGTCTGGAGTTCTTTTAAGGCTCCCAGGTGAAGTATTCCTAATAGGCAGTGGGACTGAGAACAATTGGATTAAGTGCTTGACTTAGTTAATTAAAATAAAACATTGAGAGCTGACACCTTATATCCTGAACTTTCCTTTATAGAGCTCGGTAGTTTCTTGCAGTTTTCATGCAATCCAAATTTATATTCTTCCCCATTGTCTCTTATTCTTAGAGCCCAGAGTCATTTCTTAAGAGGGCACTTGAGGGGCTGGCCCTGTGGCTTAGCAGGTAAAGCCACCACCTGCAGAGCTGGCATCCCACATGGACACCGATTTGAGTCTCGGCTGGCTGCTCCATTTCCAATCCAGCTCTCTGCTATGGCCTAGGAAAGCAGTAGAAGATGGCCCAAGTCCTTGGGCCCCTGCACACATGTGGGAGACCCAGAAGCTCCTGGCTCCTGGTTTCGGATCAGCACAGCTCCAGCTGTTGCAGCCATTTTGGGAGTGAACCAGTGATGGAAGACCTCTCTCTATCTGCCTCTCCTCTCTCTGTGTAACTCTGACTTTCAAATTAACCAATCTTTTTATTTATTTATTTATTTATTTATTTTAAAGATTTATTTATTTATTTGAAAGTCAGAGTTACACAGAGAGAGGAGAGGCAGGGAGAGAGAAAGAGAGAGAGAGAGGTGTCTTCCATCTGCTGGTTCACTCCCCAATTAGTTGCAACGGCCAGAGCTGCGCCAATCTGAAGCCAGGAGCCAGGAGCCAGGAGCCTCTTCCAGGTCTCCCATGCAAGTGCAGGGGCCCAAGGACTTGGGCTATCTTCTACTGCCTTCCCAGGCCATAGCAGAGAGCTGGATCGGAAGTGGAGCAGCTGGGACTAGAACCGGTGCCCATATGGGATGCCGGTGCTTCAGGCCAGGGCGTTAACCTGCTGTGCCACAGCACTGGCCCCTAATTATTTTTATTTTTATTTTTTTAAAAAAGAGAACACTTGTGTAATTTAGCTCCAGGAAGGGCAGAGTTGCCACCATGTGTTCCCCTGTATTTGGCAATGAATGGGAGGGGCATTATCCTCAAAAGCTCCCTAGCCCCCTGTCACAAGGACTAGTGCAGACCCATTCTGAAGGCTCAGGAGAGAGACAGGAATGTCGACTACTGTATTCACCCCATCAGGTGGTCTGAAAGAAAGGGACAGAGGGAGTTTCGTAGCAGTGCAGAAATCCTTCTCCTGTTATTTATGCACACAATTTCTCTGTTCTTTCTTTCTTCCTTGTCATACAATAGAAATAATGATCTTGGTAGTGGACCCTGAGCTGCACTAGGACAGTTAATCACCTGCCAAGTCACTGGTTTGCTCGTGCTCTCATCCACCAGGATGGTTATCCTATAGGTAAACAGAGGTGCCAGTAAATCACAGATGCAGCACCAGTCAGAGGGAGAACAGTTGATTAAGCGTCTCTATAACTTATAGTTATGTAGCACCACTCATCCCAGAGGATCCCCAAGCACCAGATAGACTGATGTATGTGCTGCTACCCACATGCTATATATGTCACTTTCTACACCGTTGCCTCAGCGGGGGTGGACTCTTTATTGCCCTTGTCACACAGTTACCTGTGAAACTGCAGTCATGGGTTAGGCAGGAGGCAAAGAGAGGAATTCCTCACTTCCCTGTCCTTTTGGGCAACAGAAATCAACTCTGGAGCAGCAGCGTGGCAGCAATCAGACACGACCCAGCAACCCTCTTGGGCAAGGTTTCTTTGGTTTATGAGATGCTGCGAATATTAGAAAACTCCGTGTTTATTCTTTTACACTTGGCACCACGTGAGGAGGAGCTGACGTTGAGTGATGAGCTAGGACAAGGTCTGAAGCAAGTGCCATCAGGGCAAGCCTGTGTGGGATCTGCTAGAGTCCTAGGCTAGAAGGGAATCGCCCCGAGGAAGGGTCACGAGCTTCATGACAGCCCTGCAGCCCCCTGCGTTTTCCTTCATGCTTACGTCAATTGTTTGATTACAGTGTGCCTTTTAAACTTACCCTTATGGCTCTGATATATGTATGAGACCAAAAATCAAGTTAAATTAAACTAAATTAAATCCAAGTTAAAGACAAACAAGACTACAAAACCAGTTTAACCTCGCCACACTGATTTAATGGGAAGGATGCTGCTGATCTGCTGCAACCAGATCACCTCTCAGATGAGAACGTGACCTTGACCCCTGCTTTGTTAGTTAAGTTTGGCAAGCCTATGATTCTGAGTGCCATTGGATGGCCCGAAGTCTACATCCTTATCACTAGTAATAAACAAGGCCACTGAGATCCCGTGGTAGGATTTGATTTTGAGGGAGTCATGAGAATGATACAGAAGATGACAAAATTCAATTTGAAGACCATGATCAAAAGGAAAATCTGCACTTTTTACACGTCTTCACAAAAGACTCCTGGGTAGGTGTATGGGAGCCATGGACCCCCCCACTCAAATGTATGAGCAAAGTCATTAGGCTTAGGCCAATAGTAAGTTTAAATATGGACTCAATGAAAATTATCAGGGGAAATAAAAGATAAAATAATATTAAAAGAGGACATGGCAATAAAATTCATTCTTGATAGAATCATGTATTGAGTATGGTATCTTAATATACGTATGGCAAAGACTGCTGAATGTCCAGGTGCACCTGTTCTCTCTGCTTCCCTCTGGTAAGAGAAGCCTCCCCCACTCTCCCCTCTCTACAGATGCTCCCAGGGAACATGATTAATCAGCAAGGGGACACATTTCCCAGCTTTGCTTGAAGCTTGCCTGGCCTTGTGATCAGACTCTTGCCAATAGAGTGGGAGCAGAAGTGTACATTTTCCACACCGATCCCTTAACAGGAAATTGCTTGCTTTCCACTCTCCTTCCTACATCCCTCTGGCTGGCGCTTGGATGTGGTTCTGATGAACCAACATCAAGCATGCAGCACCACTGTAACAGGCCCTGGAGGAAGAAACTAGAAGGGGTCTCAGACCAGGTATAACTCAGAAAAGAGCTGCCTTCTTTCTAGCTTCCCATTCTGTTACGCCAGTGAGACACAAATGTTTCTGTTGTTTAAACACTGTACTCTGGGATCTCTTTGTTGCGGTCTCTTGTCTAAGCTCCAGCAGATACAGAAAGTGTCAACTAGAACACCAACAAATGTCTCTTGGTTGGCCCAGTGGTTTGCAATCCTGTTTAATTCATTCAACAATATTTATTTTTGCAAGTAGTAAGAACCAGGCATCAGTGGGGAGGGATTTATTTGAGAGTGCACATTTAGTAAATACTTGCACTGGGGCCAAATACAGGCATCCTGACCTTTATGCTTCCTCCTCATCTAGCCACGCAGTTCATTCTCCAGCCACTGCAGTTATGTAGTGAGAGCCGAGTGTTCTCAGAACTGAGTGTGACCTGAGAGTCCACACTTGTTTGACCCTTGTTTCTTTAGTTTTTTTTTTTTTCTGAAGGTAAAAATGAAAATCCAAACCAAATTAGAGGAGTTACTAGCCCAGAAGAAATGTTTATTTATCACCAAAGACCAGCTCTGTCCCCTGTGCATAGAAGGGTATACAGGGAAGCTCACAGCATCTCAGGGAAATCAAGGGCCAGCACTGACATTGCCAGGAGAAGGCAGAGGTGGGAGTGTATAGTCTAGCCCAGTGTTTGTGCTGGGGAAGCAAACAAGGTGGCGTCAGGTGAGGTCAAGCCATCACAGTGTTGCATAACAGAATCTGAGGAATGAGAAAAGAAAGTAGCAGAAAACAGAACCCAACTGAATGCGTTCACTTTCCTCACCTACCAAAAGGCATTCGTGATTGCTTTCTCTTGTTTTATTTTTCTTAAGGTATTAAAATGATCAGAAAACTTCTTATTCATTTTCACACAATCCATTGTCTGTTCTACAGGTCTAGTGGGCTTTGTGCCAAGTGGTTGGATGTTTTCCTGGACCATTGAGTTCCTCTCCAAGTCATTTACTATTCTAAAACTTATTTCCATTCTCCCTTCTCAGCCTCTTCTGTAGAAAGACATGTAAGTTTCTAAATTAACTTGGACCAATGGGTAATCACGGCCCTGTGAGTTTTCCCTGTGCTGTAATTTTCTCCTTTTGCTTGTTAATACATTTATATGCCTTTTCCCCTATTTAATCTCTCTATTGTCCATTCACCAAGTGAGCCTCCAGTGGGTAGAGGAAGGGAAATGTCTCTTTGTCTCTATAGAAAGCTGGATAATTCCAAGCACATTTCCATTTGGAATCCAATCCCAGTTTGCCTTCCTTACCTATATCCACCCCAAATTGGAACACCCTAGCAGAAAACAGATGTACAAGGAAAATGGCATTTAATAGTCCTTATTCTAGGTAACTGGTACTGACCTATTACCCAGAGTAGAATGTTAGGAAATTGAATAGGGAAAACATACATAAAATTCTTTTAAGTTCAGAGTCTTCTTGGCCATAGGAAGAATGATGTCAGCTTTGACATGCAGGATGATTACTGAATTTTTGAAAGCAAAAGAAAAGAGATTGGAGAATTCCATTGCATAATAACAGCCCTTGGAATGGAGCCAGGAGCTTCTTCCAGGTCTCCCACGCAGGTGCAGGGGGCCCAAGGCCTTGGGCCATCTTCTACTGCCTTCCCAGGCCATGGCAGAGAGCTGGATCGAAAGTGGAGCAGCCGGGTCTTGAACTGGCGCCCATATGAGATGCCAACACTGCAGGCGGTGGTTTTACTCGCTACACCACAGCGCCATCCCTGAAAATATTTTCAAACTATGCAACTGATAAAGGATTAAATTCTAGAATTCATAAAGAGCTCAAGAAACTCAACAACTGCAAAACAAACAACCTAGTTAAGAAATGGACAAAGGGCCAGCACCGCGGCTCACTAGGCTAATCCTCCACCTGCGGCGCCAGCACCCCAGGTTCTAGTCCCGGTTGGGGCACCAGTTCTGTCCTGGTTGCCCCTCTTCCAGTCCAGCTCTCTGCTGTGGCCTGGGAAGGCAGTGGAGGATGGCCCAAGTACTTGGGCCCTGCACCTGCATGGGAGACCAGGAGGAAGCACCTGGCTCCTGGCTTCAGATTAGCACAGTGCCTGCTGTATTGGCCATTTGGGGGGGTGAATCAACGGAAGGAAGACCTTTCTCTGTGTCTCTCTCTCTCACTGTCTAACTCTGCCTGTCAAAACAAACAAACAAACAAACAAACACAAAAAGAAATGGACAAAGGACCTGAAGAGACATTTTTCAAGAGAGGAAATTCAAATAGCCAACAGACACATGAAAAACTGCTCAGGATCACTAGCCATCAGGGAAATGCAAATCAAAACCACAATGGGGGGCTTGGTGCTATAGTGTAGTGGGTAAAGCCACCACCTGCAGTGCCAGCATCCCATGGGGGCACTGGTTTGAGACCCAGCTGCTCCACTTTGATCCAGCTCAGTAAGCAGTAGAAGATGACCCAAGTCCTTTGGCCCCTGCACCTGCGCGGGAGACCTGGAAGAAGCTCCTGGCTCCTGGATTTGGATCGGTGCAGCTCTGGTCGTTGCAGCCATCTGGGGAGTGAACCAGTGGATGGAAGACTCTCTCTCTCTCTCTCTCTCTCTCTCTCTCTCCCCCGCCCTCTCCCTCTCCCTCTCTCTCTCTCCAGCCTCTGCCTCTCTGTAATTTTGCCTTTTGAATAAATAAATAACTCTTAAAAACCACACTGAGGTTTCACCTCACTCCCATTAGACTGGCTCTCATATAGAAATCAACAAACAACAAATGCTGGCGAGGATGTGGGGAGAAGGATACCCTAATCCATTGTTGGTGGGAATGTAAGTTGGTACAGCCACTGTAGAAGACAGTATGGGGTTATCTCAGAAAGCTAAATATAGTCCTACTATATGACCCAGGCATCCCATGTCTAGGAATTTATCCAAAGGAAATGAAATCAGCATATGAAAGAGTGATCTGTATTCTCATGTTCATTTCAGTTCAATTCACAACAGCTAAGATATGGAATCAGCACAGATGTCCTTCAACTGAAGACTGGATAAAGAAATTATGGGATATATGCACTATGGAATACTACACAGTGGTAAAAAAAATGAAATCCTGTTGTTTGCAACAAAATGGATGCAACTGGAAACCATTATACTTAGTGAAATAAACCAGTCACAAAAAGACAAATACTGTACAGTCTCTTTGATCTGTGATAACTAACAGAGTGCCTAAAAAGTAATCTATAGAGGCAAAGTCAACACCTTGAGATGTGACGATTTTGAACAGCCCTTGTCTTGACTGTTGAGGAACAAGGTTTTCCTTGTTCTTTTTTTCTTTTTTATTCATACAATTTGGTGAACTCTCTGCTTAGTGTAGGGTTAATCTCCTGAGGATAAAATTAACTGAAAATTGATCTTTGTAAAAAAAAATAAGAGAGGGAGGAGGGAGAAGTGTGGAAGTATGGGTGGGAGGGAAGTGCAGGGGGAGAATCACTATGTTCCTAAGTTTGTATATATTAAATTCATGAAGTCTGTATTCCTTAAATAAAATTTTAAAATGCCTTTGATACAACCCCTAAAAAAATAAAATGTATTTCTTCTCTATTGCTACATAGGAAATGACCTAAAAAATGTAGTGGCTTAAAATAGCAACAAGTTCAAGACACTGGACGAGTCAGTGTCCAGTGAGGGCCCATTTCCTGTTCATAGAGAGCACCTTCTCGCTGTGTCCTAACATGGAAGGAAAGGCAAACCAGCTTCCTTGGGCCTCTTTTTTAAGGACACTAATTTTATCTTGAAGGCTTCATTCTTATGACCTCATCCCCTCCCAAAAGTCTGACTGCCTAATGTCATCAACATTTCTAACCTTGGAACTTATATCCCATCCCTTTTGCCATGTTCTGTTTGCTGGAAGCAAGGATTAGGCACAGTTCATTATTCTTCCACACTCAAGGGGAGGTGAGCACACAGGAGTGTGAGTGCCAAGAGGAAAGACTGACTGGCAGCCATTTCAGAAGCCGCTTATCACACAAAACACAGTGGAAGCCTCACAAAAACAAACTCTGCTCCACAGCATCGTGGAAGAATGAGAGGAAACTGTATTTCCCAGGATATGATCCATTACAAGGTTTTATTAACTTCT
This sequence comes from Oryctolagus cuniculus, assembly GCF_051225735.1. Taxonomy (NCBI): domain Eukaryota; kingdom Metazoa; phylum Chordata; class Mammalia; order Lagomorpha; family Leporidae; genus Oryctolagus; species Oryctolagus cuniculus. The sequence goes on from NC_142867.1 coordinate 30,413,658, forward strand.
GCTGAGGACAAATTTTTGGTTAACTTTTGAACAGTGCTAGGCTAACTTCTCGGCTGAAATGCTTATAACTGAAAATGATTAATGTAGCCATGGTGCCCAAAGCAGTTGGTTACAAACAGAACTCCTTGAAGTTTTATGCTTTGTCACAAAAATTCACATGAATTTTGCATTCTAGGCCATCATATATGTATTCGTTTGAATAGAAAATCATAAAAAATGACTTACCAAGGAGCAAAGCTGATTTTCCAAGGCTGGCCAGCATGTGGCTTTAGTTTAAAGAGCTGACTAAGAGTCCATGGGCCCCAGTTCCCCTTTGTGGGTCATTCTGCTGACTCATTGGTGCCCATTTCCTCTGGGACATAGGGAAGCTAACATTTTCATCCGCTAACAGGAAAACAAATGAAAGAGCTTGCAACATCTATTTGTTTCGTTATTATTATCATTATTTTAGGAACACAGCCTCCCAACTTGCTAATCCTGTGTGGTCCACACTCCAGCCACGTTAAACAACCACTTGCTCTTCCCTGAGCATAACAGCTCTTTCTTGCCTTGTGTTATGTGAATATGTCTTTCTCTTAGCTCCAATGGTCATTTCCTGCTGTGTCTCCCTGTGTGGTTTTTCCTGTCCTTTCCCAGAGCTTGGGGAGTTAGGGAATGTCTCAAAGAAACAGTGACACTTCCTTTGAGTTAAAGGCTACACCTGCTCTGTGCTCCCAGAGCCGCCCTTGTATGTATTTGTGCACATTCATTTGAGTGTGAAGACAAATATATATACAGTGCCTGCATGATAGTTCAACAGCTCCTCCTCTAGGCAGGAGCTCCATAAAGACAAGGACTCTGACTTTTCTCTTTCGTGCCCTGCCTGTGAGTGTAAAATACCCAGCCAGTAGATAAGAGGTGGTCAGAGAAATGGCTGGGGATTGAATCCAAGATTCTCAGAATTTTGGTCTTTGGAAATCTTTATACTCTCAGTATGTATTGAGATCTCTAAATTGCTTTTGTGTATGCTATATGAGAGTACTGTAAAAAGTAGTGGAAAAATGGAAGTAAAAGGAAAGTTTCTTTTGGTGCAAACATTTTCAAAATCTCTGCTTAGCTTTTTCCTAATATGCATTTTCCACAAACTTTTTGAAGAATCCTCATATGCAGGGACTTCAAAATTTTTTGCACCAAAATAAACTTATCTTTAATTCCATTTTCACTAACTTTTTGAAGCACTTTTATACTTACTACATCACAAATGAAAATGTAAAAAGAAAATATATTTGCTAAAATGTTTATTATTAATTTATTAAAAATAACAAAAATCATTTCACGTTAGCTGAGTAATATTTTTATAGAAAGAATTTTTCTAAAACAGAAAGCCAGTTTAGTCAGAAGAATGACACTGCTGAACATTTTGGCAAATCCCCTTAATGTCTGCCTTAATAGGCTAACTGGATTCTCTTATCTGCTTCTGCATTTAATCTGTTGTGATATGTCATTATGGTTGAAGTACATGAAGAAAATTTGGCCCCAAACAAGCTTAGTAGTTGGAAAAGGGAAGAGTATCTTAATGTGCTTTTAAAAATAATTATGAATATTCTTTATTCCTACACCAAAATGTGTGAAGTGGTATTTTCTTAAAGGTTATTTCAGCATGGTATGTAAAACTATATAATTAATTTTTCATACTCTGTTACAATAAAAATCCATTGGTCTGTCTTGAGATTTTAATGGGTCTTTTACCCATGCATGATTTTCTGATATCATGGAAAATATTACTTACTGAGTTTATGCATATCATCCAAATATTGACACATTTCATCAAATGATAAAAATCACATTTGTCTATATCACCACTGATCTCACCAGAAAAATTCTGAAGTACTAGGACATTGTCAAGCTCACAGTGGTAGAATTTTTGCAAATTCAGATTTTCAGCTGAGAGTGTAAATTTTTAAAAAAATATTTATTTATTTATTTGAAAGGCAGAGTTATAGAGAGGCAGAGGCAGAGAGAGAGAGAGAGAGAGAGAGAGAGAGAGAGGTCTTCCATCTGCTGGCTCACTCCCCAAATGGCCACAATGGCCAGAGCTGTGTCTGCCAGGAGCGAGGAGCTTCTTCCAGGTCTCCCACGTGGGTGCATGGGCCCTAGGACTTGGGCCATCTTCTACTGCTTTCCCAGGTCATGGCAGAGAGCTGGGTTGGAAGTGGAGCAGCTGGGACTAGAACCAGTGCCCACATGGGATGCCGGCACCACAGGCGGCGGCTTTACCTGCACCACTGTGCTGGCCCCTAATTTTTTTTATCATTATTGAAATATGCTTCCAGTTACCTCCCTTAAAGCAGCAGCAAACCTCATTAAATATAGTTTTGAGATAATGTCTGCCAGAGTCGCTACAACTTACTTGCCATGATTTCGGGCTGACTTGTGTCCCCTGCAAATGCATACGTTGAAGCCCTACTTCCCAGCACCGCAGCCTTTGAGTGTATTTGGACATAGAGACTTTAATGAAGTGACTAAGTTAAAATGACGTTGTCAGAATAGGCTCTAATCCAATCTGATTAGCTTTCTTCAAAGAAGAGGAAAGTTGAACTCATAGAGACACCAGAGCTGCACACACAGATGAAAGACCGTGAAAGAAGGCAGCCCTCCGTACGCCAAGGAGAGAATTGAAACCTGCTGACAGCCTGGTCTTGGACTGCAAGAAAACTGATAACAAACTTCTGTGGCTTAAGCCAGCCAATCTGGAATACTTTAGACATGGCAGCCACAAGCACACTGATACGGTAGCATAGAGGGAACTGATGACTTTGGGTGGAGGGACCAAGCAGCTCCAGAGGGAAATTCATGGAAGAAACCAGGGAAACACACCTCCGGGGGCTCCTGTGGTCCTAAACAATTGGAAGCCAGAGGAGGCGGAGCCTGTGACAGGAGCCAGACAAGTCAGCCTCCCAGGGCCAGGGGAAGCTGAGGGAGAGCCAGCTGGAAGGGCGCTAGATGCCGGCCATGCCTTTCTCATTAGGCGTATGCTGGAAGGAAACCTGGAAATCCTGACATCTTAGTTACTTGTGGTTGTATCCTCTCCTTTATGGAAATGAATAACTAACATTTATCGATTGGTTACTTATTAGGTACCAGGAAGAGTGCTAGACATTCTCAGCGAGTAGTCTCAGTTCTTACAGCAATGCTATCTAGTGGGTACTATGAGTATTATTGGGGGAAAGTAATATTTTGAATATTCACAGCTATTCCCATCCATGCCTCCCATTCCCCTGGCTCCATTTTCTGGGCTTCTTGACCCCCTCTCTCCTTCCTTCTACTTCTCCTATCCAAGTAGCTGGGCCAATTAATGACCTCGGGAAGGGAATTGAATTGTAGATAACAGAGAAAAAAAGTTGTTCCCTGGCCTTTGTGTTATAAGAGTCTGGGACTTTAGGGGAGGCTAACTTTTCATGGTAGAGATGAAGGATTTGGAAGGAAACATAAGTCAGCGCCAAGCATCAGTTTTCCTGCAGGAACAGTTCTCGAGGGCTTTCAGGGGTAGGTTTGAGGAACTTGGAAGTGTTGATGTTGGTGAATGCCTGGGCAGGAGATAAGCCCAGGGATGCGAAAAGCTACAGAGAAATGTGTATAAATCCAAGTGACCAAGCTGCATTTCACAGGTGCAGTGTGAGAGCTTCAGATTGAGGAGGAGGAGGAGGAGGGGAGAGGGAGAGAGAGAGAGAGAGAGAGAGAGAGAGAGAGAGAGAGAGAGATGAATATAATGGGTCTCAGTAGGTGGTATGTTGTGGCTTGAATATGATTTGTTCTCCAGACTCATACAGACTTTTAATCCCCAAAGCCTCATGCTGATGATCACGTTAAGAGGAGGTAATAATGTGATTATGGTGTTTAGAGGTGGGGTCTTTGGGAGGTGATAGGCATTGGATTAGGTCATGAGAGTAGAGCCCCATGATTGGATCCTGGTGGCTTTATAAGAAGTGGGCACATGGGGATGGTGCTGTTGTGAAGGAGGCTAAGCCTCCGCCTGTGGAACTGGCATCCCATATGGGTGCCAATTCACGTCCTGGCTGCTCCTCTTCTAATCCAACTGCCTGCTGATAGCCTGGGAAAGTAGAGGAAGATGGCCCAAGTGCTTGGGCCCCTGCACCCATATGAAGGACCTGGAAGAATCTCTTGGCTTCTGGCTCCAGATCGGCTTAGTTCCAGCTGTTAAGGTCATTTGGGGAGCGAACCATCAGATGGAAGACCTTTCTCTCTGTCTCTCCCTCTCTCTGTCTGTTACTTTACCTCTTAAATAAATAAATAAAATCTTTAAAAAAAGTGGGCACAGATACAGACAGACATGTATGTCTCCATCTCTTGCATTTGATACCCTGGACACCTTGGACTGTGCCAGCAAAAGGCCACTGCTGAACCAACAGGGACCAATCATGAACTTTAACCCCCCCAAAAACATGATCTTAAAGAAACTATTTTCTTTAAAAAGCTAGCTTGCCTTGGTATTTCATAACAAAAGCTAATACAGTACCTTAGGTGGCTTTGCTATGTTTTCCAGGTTCCAGAGTATCCTGGAAACAGGAGACTGTTTCCAGCACCCAAATGTGTCAAGAAGTTGTGAGAAGAGTTCCAGACAAGGTGAAAGGCTGTGTTCAAGGAGATTTGGCTGGCTGATTGATGAAGAATATCATCAAAGGATCAATATTTTTGTAGATATTGGTATGGACAGAAGACATGGGGACCAGAAGAGCACTGTGTCAGTTAGTACTTTATAATCCCCCTGAAACTTGTTCATAACCACAAGGAGGAAAGGGAGAAGGCCCTAAGTTGATGGAAGTAAATATTTGCCATTCAAATACAAATTGGCATCGTGTCACAGCAGATAAAGCTGCTGCCTTTGATGGCAGCATCCCATATGGGTGCCAGTTCAAGTCCTGGCTGTTCCACTTTTGATCCAACTCCCTGCTAATGCACCTGGGAATGCGGCAGAGGATGCCCCAAGTATTTTCCATTCATAGGCTTTTTGGACTAGGTTTTGTCCTAGTCACAGCCATTTTACAGATGAGGAAACTGAATCTTAAACACAGCAAAGCACTTGCCCAAGGTAGAATAATTAATAACTTGGCTGAGACTCACCAGAGCCCAGTTCCTAACCTCTCTGTTATTCTGTCTCCCAGAGGAGTAAATTCAAGGTCAGAGATACCCAGCATCCAAGGTCACATACCATTTTGGATAAACTTTGGGATGGAGCCGTGTCTGTTGACTTCTCAGCCTTGCTCTTTCGTAAGACAATGAGAGTCTGTATTTTGAAGGAGTGGGATGAATTCCTGCAGAGAATTAAGCTGTAAGTGAACTTCTGCTGACTTCCCAAAAGACCGTGAGAAAAATCTCAGTTATTTTAATCATGGCTTTGTAAATTATGAAACTTGAAACTTTGGGAAAGTGAATTAAGCTGTTTCTTCTCAATTTCTTCCATAAAAATGGAGCTTGTAATGTTTACCTCCATACCCTTTAAGTGTGTGCTATGGCTATTGCCGTCCTTCCAAACACTAAAGTAAGGAAAGGAGGTAGAGCATCAGGAGACAGCCAGGGATCAGAAATAGAGCTAGAGGAAGCACACCACCACAGCCTTCCCCAGGGCTGCCTCTGAAACTCCACCACGGCCTGCAATCCAAGGCCACTAGTGTAGAAAAGCCTTCACCCAGAACCTGCCTGCTGGAGATACCCAACGTGGCTACTGTGTCCCAGAGATGGTCTATGGCTTATTATAACATCATTATAATAGAACTACCATGACTGAAACTCTTATTCCCATGATGCCCCGAAACCAAAAAGGCTAGGAAATGGGCAGTCGCTGAATTCCTGGAAGTCCTTGGGCTTTCCTGGAAAACTCTGCTCAAAACACATTCCCCTACGACTCCAGATCACATAGAGGGTGACCCTGAACCCTGTGGGTTGCACCTCACTCTAGGGCATGCCTGCACTCCCTCATGAGTGTGTACTTTCACTCTGATACAAGAATGGCAAAGGATCTCTGTGATCTTCATCCCCCAAACACATAACTCTCATGATTTTTTGGGCTACTGGAACAAAATACCAGTTCACACTTTGGCTCCAAAGTTTCGATCATTGAGTGTGCCGAAACAAACTGACAGGAGACATGTTAACTGGAGAAACGGCACCCAAATTCATTAACATGCACATGTGCATGGAAGCCACACGCCACATGAAACTCAAAGGTGGGCCAGGTGGCAGAGACTTACATATCCTCCTTGTGGGGGGTGGGAGAGAGGGAAGTGGTGCTGCAGGCACTTTTAGAAAGGGAATAAATGGGACCAGCGTTGTGGCTTAGCAGTTAAGCCTCCACTTGTGATGCCTGCATCCCATAGGGGCCCTAGGTCCAGCCCAGGCTGCTCCACTTCTTATCTAGCTTCCTGCTAATATGCCTGGGAAAGCAGTGTAATATGGCACAGTGCTTGGGCCCCGGCCACCCCTGCAGCTCCTGGTTCCTGGCTTCGCCCTGGTCCAGGCCTGGATGTTGCAGCCATCTGGGGAGTGAAATGGTGGATTAAAGTTCTGTCTCTCTGTACCTATGCCTTTCAAATAAATAAATCTTAAAAAAGGGGGGGTGGGGAGTAAATGATTGTCAGGGGATTTAACTGGGTGAAAAGACCATGGCCTGGGACAAAGCTCCTCTGGGCTCTCTGTGTGTTGTTTGGTTTTGTCTCTTCCTCTGTGATGTGAGTCTAATCTTCCTTGGTTAATGAAATTTCAGTAAGGAGACTGAAAGCAATTGTGTTCTTTGATGGATCTGGTCTTTAGGTAGATAAGGGAACTTCAGGGAAAGCCCTCTCCTGCCTTTCTGGAGAGGCTTTGGGGCATCATGTTCTTAAACAACAGAAATGTATTTCCTCATCGTTCTAGAAACGTATCAAGGCCCCAGCAGATTCCATGTCTGGTAAGGGCCTGATCTCTGACCCTCACTAACTTTTTTTTTTTTTGACAGGCAGAGTTAGAGAGAGAGAGAGAGAGAGAGAGAGAGACAGAGAGAGAGAGAAAGGTTTTCCTTTTCCCTTGGTCACCCTCCAAATGGCCAATATGGCCGGCACACTGCGGCCAGTGCTGCGCTGATCTGAAGCCGGGAGCCAGGTGCTTCCTCCTGGTCTCCCATGCAGGTGCAGGGCCCAAGCACTTGGGCCATCCTCCACTGCCTTCCTGGGCCACAGCAGAGAGCTGGACAGGAAGAGGAGCAACCAGGACAGAATCCGGTGCCCCAACCAGGACTAGAACCTGGGGTGCCAGCGCTGCAGGCAGAGGATTAGCCTAGTGAGCTGTGGCGCTGGCCAACTAACTTTCTTCTCACTGTCTTCGCATGGTGGTAAGGAGGACAGGTCTCTGTCTTGCCTCTTTCTTATGGGCTCTTATTCCATTTATGAGGCCTCTGCTTCTATAACTTAATCACTCTTCCATGGCGGGCTGGGGGCGAGGGCCACATACATTCATGCCCAACACCCAGGCTAATCACGACAAAAACACCAGACAAATCCCAGCTGATGGATTTTCTGTAAAATACCCGACCGGTTTGCCCCACAGCAGTCAAAGTCATCCAACACCAGGAGAGGTCTGAGAAATGATCAAAGAAGCCCCAGAAGACGTGATGCCTGCAAGTACTGTGTTCCCTGCACTGGACGAAGACACACGGGAGAGACAGAAAACCCCGAGGAGAGCATGTCCCGCGTACCAACAACGCGTGAACAATTTAGTCATGAACTGTGACACTCATGCGAGAGGGTCATGCAGGGAAACTGGGTGGAGAGTGTCGCTCCCCCTCTTCGTGGAGGAACGACACAGGACCCTGCGCTGTTCTTTTGTCTGCTCGGCCCTCCCCGGGTTTGCTGCTGGTTCTTCCCGGGTTGGCTACCGTCCCTTCCACCTCCGTGGAAGGGCGGTTCCCCCTGCCACTTTCCCCACTTCCGCGGGGGAGCGGCACACCGCTGGCCGGCTCTCTCGGGGGCTGCTCAGGTGTTCCTTCAGATAGATGTTCCTGGTGCATGTTGTCTCTCTCCTCCTTTATAGTCCTCTTCCACCAATCCCAACTCTGCTACCCACACGCCGAGTATGCTGCTCTCCTCCAATCAGGAGCGGGATCAGCTCCTGCAGGTTACTGGTTGAACTGGAGGCAGCTGTGTAAAAGTTGTTTTTACTCCTCTCCCAGCACCATATTGTGGGAGAGCAGATGCATAGAATAAGTCTTAATTCCAGTAACTTAGTCTAGTCCGAGTTGCTCCCCACAGGAGAGTGTCTGGGACCTCTCTCTACTCTTGGAGAGTTAGCTGAGCATCTAAAGCTCTTACAGAAGAATATATTTCAAAAGAAAGAATGGATATTGGTAGGTGAGAAACTAACTTTGGCAAGGAGATATCTTTGAATAAGCTTTATTTGGTTAAGAGAAAACTGATTCTCAAACTTAATTATAATAATTTTCAGTAATAAAGGCCCAGTGACCTACCTGTGGGTCAAGAAACTTGACTTCAAAGTGCGGGGTGCATGGTGTCTGTGAGATGCTCTTGGGCAACTCCTGATTCAGGCGTCTGGATTCAGACAGTCAGGTAGTGCCTGAGGCTCTGTCCTGAATTCAATCTCTAACTAGTATTCAACTCCAGTTGTAGCCACACTTCGCTGATTGGTAGTGTTGTAGAAAGACTTAAATAGTTTGTAAAAATGAATTTTAATTAACGTAACATTCCCAAAGCATTCCCTTTTAACATGTAAGAGCAAAAATGTTAATGTATTCTTTTACATCTTTATGCTAAGTCTTAGAAATCTGCTCTATATTTTGTGCTTATAGCATATCTTGATTTGTACTGGCTACATTTCAAGTGCTACACAGTCACTTGTCAGTTCTATGGCATCATTTAGTAGAAGTGAGGGTACTATGCACATAGTCATGCTATCTGAATTTTTAATCAATTTATTTATTTGAGAGGCTGATCTATAAAGAGAGAGACTGAGAGGACTCGCATCTACTGGTTCACTCCCCCAGATGCCTGTGCTGAAGCTGGGAGCAGAGAACTTAATCTAGGTCTCCCATGTGGATGACAAAAATCCAATTTCATGAGCCGTCACTGCTGCCTCCCAGGGTCTGCATTGGCAGGAAGCTGGAGTCAGGATCTGTGTCTAGGAACCAAACCCAGGCACTCTGATGTGTGCCATGGGCCTCTTAGCCACTAGGCCAAATGCCTGCCCCTGAATTTTAACAAAATGAATATAAACTTGAAATAAAAAAATGAGCTACCTTGTCCTTCATGGACTGTCTTTATTATGAATGTATTTAAGTCTATAATGGTTTGGAGACAGGTGTTTGGGAGTTAGGCACAGGGTACGTAGAGTTGCATAATGGTTTTTGTGACTGCAAGCCTACACCTGTGTTGGTCCCCCTCTCCCCACTCCCAAACCCCTCCTCCCTCCTGGCATTGAGCAGCTCTTATTGAAAACCTACGTTGGGTCAAACTTCCCTAAGTGCTGGGGCCACAATGGTGAGAGTGAAAGGTGAGTCCTGACTGCCTGGTGCTTCCAGTCTACACAAATGAGAGGTTAACTACAAAAGGAGCAGTGCAGTGGTGATGGGGGTGGAGTGGGTGCAGGTAGTGAAGTGTACTGGCTGAGAAAATTTAAAGCAATAATAAAACTGATTGAAACTTGTTCTGCTTTTTATCATCACCATGCACCTGCAATTCTAAGCCATGTCAGTGATAAAATACTTCCTCGAAGAGTTCCAGAGTAGGTCACCATAGCATAAAAATTATTTTGAGCTGAAAGCATTGGTTCCTGAAATTCTTTAACTGCCTAGAAGCAGAGCTTCCCAAAAGAACTCCGTTTTATAAATCCTTCACTGGGAACAATCTGGGAGAAGTGACTTTTATCACTAGAGCTAAGAAGTCCCTACCACACTCAAGCAGACATTATCACAAAACTAGCATCTCTCTCAATTCTTCTCCTAAAGGCTCATTTACCTTTCCAAAAAGTCCTTTGTTTTCTTTTAGGTGCCCTTTCTTCCCTTTTCCCTATTAACATAGCGTATCAGCTCCCAATTCTAACCATCCTCTTGAATAATTTTCTTTGTGAATTACTGTGACTATGTGATTAAGTTTGCCGTGTGTGTGTGTGTGTGTGTGTGTTAATCTCTTTTATGTGTGTGATCTGTAGGCTCCTAATCACTAAACCTAAGAGAGTCAAAGAAAAATTTTTCCCTAGGGATCAGTGTTGTAGTTTATGTTTAGTGGGTTAAGCTACTGCCTGCAATGCCGCCATCTCCTATGGGCACTGGTGGCTGCTTCATTTCCAGTCTGGCTCCCTGCTGGTGCAGCTGAGAGTGTAGTGGAGGATGGCCCAAGTGCTTGGGCCCCTTCACCCACATGGTAAACCGGAATGAGACTCCTAGTTTCAGTCTGACCCAGCCCTGTTGTTTTGGGGGAGTGAAACAGCAGGTGGAAGATCTCTCTCTCTAAAAAATAAAATGGGGAGGGGAGGAGAGGGGAGGGGAGGGGAAAGGAGGGGAGGGGAGGGGAGGGAAGAAGGGAGGGGAGGAGAGGAGAACAACAGGTATATTTTCCTCTTCACAAACTCCTCGCTAGAAGACTTAAGCACTCAAAATAATGTGCCTATCTCCCACCCAGCTCTAGGGAGCTGGCTCCCACATCTGAATGGTTAAGGAGCTTCCCAGGTGAGCCTGATACTCATCCAGGTTAGGGAACTTGGAAAAATTTACTTATTTCATTTTGTTTCAAGGAGCTCTTGATTTAGACCATGGGTAACAAAGTTCTTCTGCCATGCATGGCTTTAGAAGGACTTTGATCCCTGATGGGAAGGAATGTACTCTGATGGACTAGTGATGTCTATCAATCAAGGGCAGGTAGAATGAGGAGGCTGGGGGAAAGTATTTGCCATCCCCATAATTATTTAAAGTATTATCACCTATTTTTATTGGAGGGGTCTTCTCTTCCTTTCTGGAATTATAGTCTTGATATTTTAGCAAATTCTCGAAGAACTGTACCCCTTTCTGTTGTGGTCAACAGGAACCCTGGGTTATATTGTGGGAATTGAGTTGTGGTGAGTCTCGGAGAGCCCAGCCAGACTCTGTCTGGGTTCTTTTCTGCATGTACAAATACGACTGGGAAATGTAGGAAGAGGTGAGAAGGAAAGCAGGATTTATCAGAAGGCAAGGGGTTAGTGCACACTGGGAAACGAGCATGGGAAACCTCACGAGGGGGAATTGCCCCTCCGAGGCTGGGATCCTCCTTTGCAGGATAAGGGGTGGTGCTCAAGGCAGGGCCCGACTGAATGTCTCAAGGAGCCGGGGTTTGGGGTGGGGCTGCAGCACACGTGGTGGTCTCCAGGAAAGTGTCATGGCATCTTGCGTGATGGAAAGTGGGGCTTAGCTGTGCGATGTTGAATCTGCATGAAAGGCCATGGGATTTGCGGGTTGCACGTGGCTTGGGTGTTGGGAGTCCTTAGCTCCTTGTGCGTCACTGACTCCCTGCCTAGCCCACATCACTTCCTCTTGAGTCACACAACCTCCTGGGGTTCCAAAACACACGCGGAAGAGCAAGACTCTCTGTCTACATTCGCCCATTGGACTTTTCCTTTTGGTTTAATCTGTGTTTTTCTTTTTAAAGATTTATTTAATCAATTTATTTAGTTAAGGCAGAGTTTTACACACACACACACACACACACACAAACAGGGAGAGAGAGAGAGAGAGAGAGAGAGAGAGAGAGAGAGAGCGCGAGATGTTCCAACCACATTTTCACTCCCCAAAGGGTCACAGTAGCCAGGGCTGAGGCAGGCTGAAACCAGGAGCTTCATTTAGTCTCCCATGGGGGGAGGTGGCAGGAGCCCAAGCACATGGGCTGTCTTCTGCTGTTTTCCCAGGAGCATTAGCAGGGATCTGGATTGGGAGTGGAACAGGACTTGAATTGGCACCCGCATGGGACACTGGCATTGGAGGCAGCAGCTTTCTGTGCTACAATGCCGGCCTCCTACCTTGCCTTTCCACTTCTTCTCCTTGGGGTTTTGGGTAAAGCTTGGGAGTGAGTCATCAGTCATATGTTCTAACTTTAAATCAAAAGCATTTCTGGCATTAGCAACAACAGAAGGCAGTTAGCATGTGATGGTGCATTCCTGTCTTATGCATGCAGCTGCTCCTTCTGAGCACCTCCTAGGGGTCTGTCTTTCGGCTGCTGTGCATTTAAGAGCCATAGATAAATGGAAGAGAAAATCCTTGTCTTTGGGGAGTTCCAAGTCAAACATGAGTGCCAGATTTCTTATCAGCTCGGTACAGTGTGTGTAGTGCTATCACAGGGGGTGCTCAGGCAGCACAAAAGAAGAACTCATCTCTGGAGGGGACGACTGCGGGTTTTCTGAGGTGCTAGCCATACCCCTCCCCCCTTTTCTGTTAAATAATTACTGAGCACCTCCTTTGGGGTACATCAGTGGACAAAACAAAGATCCCTGCTCATGCAGCTTGTGTTGTTAACAGAAGGACCACATGAAAAATAATCCAAGTGTCCAAGAGGGATCAGCATATCAGACTCATGAGCTGGGAAAAGGGGATGGGAGGATGGGAGAACATGTTGTGGATGCATGATTGGAATCCGATTGGTCCCTCTTCCCTTTCCCTCCCACCATCTGCAGAGAAGGTGAGACTGGCCTGTCCTACCCAGCTCAGACCAACCTACTTTTAGAAGGCTCTGACCTGAAAACCAGAGCTTTTCCCAATCTCTCTGTTCAGAAAAGCCACTCCTTCTCGCCGAGAGGGATGTGTGTGGATGGTAGTGGCAGGGGCTGAAATGGAGAAAGGGACAGAAATTCCTGACTTTGAGCCTAGAGTGAGTCAAGGTGGGGTAAAGGAAGCCTCCTTCACTGTAGCTCAGAAAAAGCCGCAGAGGAAAAGAACTGGATGGAGAGGAACTGTTCACTGTGCACACAGGGAAAGACAGGGAAACATCACAGCAAAGATCTTAATTGACTGCATTTTCAATGCTAGGATTGGGCATCACCACAGTCCCTGACACAGAGGAAGTGTTCCAATGAGCCAGGCAGAGCAGATTGGTTTCATAGACAGAGAAAGGCTGAAGAAAGCAGAAAAAAAAGAGCACTCAGATTGGCCATTTCAAAGTCACTTTCTTTGTAAGGAAGGTACAAGCAAAAAGATTGGGGCCAGTGCTGTGGCATAGTGCATCAAGCCAGAGCTCGTGATGCCAGCATCTCACGTGGGCGTTGATTTTGGTCCCAGCTGCTCCACTTCCAATCCAGCTCCCTTCTAATGCACTAGGAAGGCAGCAGAGGATGGCCCACATGCTTGGGCCCCTGCACACACATAAGAGCCCAGATGAAGCTCCTGGCTCCTGGCTTCAGCCTTGCCCAGTCCTGACCATTGGGCCATTCAGGGAGTGAACCATCAGATGGAAGATCTTGCTCTCTGTATCTCCTTCTCTCTGTAAATTTATATTTCAAATAAATAATCTTTTTAAAATTATTTTTATTTATTTATTTGACAGAGTTATAGACAGTGAGAGAGAGAGAGAGACAAAGAGAAAGGTCTTCCTTCCGATGATTCACTCCCCAAATGGCCACCACGGCTGGTGCTGCGCCAATCTGAAGCCAGGAGCCAGGTGCTTCCTCCTGGTCTCCCATGCGCGTGCAGGGCCTAAGCACCTGGGCCATACTCCGCTGCCCTCTCGGGCACAGCAGAGAGCTGGACTGGAAGAGGAGCAACTGGGACTAGAATCCAGTGCCCATATGGGATGCTAGTGCCACAGGCAGAGGATTAACCACGTGAGTCACGGTGCTGGCCCCAGTAAATAAATCTTAAAAAAAATTATTACTCTTAGGTGTTTAAATTTAAGTGAAAAGTGATCTCTGTTAAATATAAGAGTGGGAATAAGAGAGGGAGAAGATGTACAATTTGGGACAAGCTCATGCTGACTTGCCCCAAATAGTAGAGTTAGAAACGTGCCAGGGGATTCCAATTCAATCCCATCAAGGTGGCATGTACCAATGCCATCTCACTAGTTCAAGTGATCAATTTCAGTTCACAATTGATCATACTGATAGGTCTAAGAGTCAAAGGGATCACACAAACAAGACTAGTGTCTGCTAATACTAACTGATAGAATTAAAAAGGGAGAGAATGATCCAACATGGGAAGCGGGATATGCAGCAGACTCATAGAATGGCAGATGTCCTAAACAGCACTCTGGCCTCAGAATCAGCCCTTAAGGCATTCGGATCTGGCTGAAGAGCCCATGAGAGTATTTTAGGCATGGAAAGCCAAGACACTCTGGCAAAAAACAAAAACAAAAACAAAAACAAAAACAAACCACAACCACCTAAATGAAAGATCTCTGTAAGTGAGATCCCAGTGGAAAGAACAGGTCATCAAAGGAGGTACCTTTCTCTGAAGGGAGGAGAGAACTTCCACTTTGACTATGACCTTGTCTAAATATGATCAGAGTCGGTGAACTCAAAGGGCTTCCATAGCCTTGGCAACTCATGACAAGAGCCTAGGGTGATTACTGACGCCATAAATAAGAATGTCAATTTGTTAAGTCAACAACAGGAGTCACTGTGCACTTACTCCTCATGTAGGATCTCTGTCCTTGATGTGTTGTTCAATGTGAATTAATGCTATAACTAGTACTCAAATAGTATTTTACACTTTATGTTTCTGTGTGGGTGCAAACTGTTGAAATCTTTACTTAATTTATACTAAACTGATCTGCTTTTTTTTTTTTTTTTTTGACAGGCAGAGTGGACAGTGAGAGAGAAAGACAGAGAGAAATGTCTTCCTTTTCCGTTGGTTCACCCTTCAATGGCCTCTGTGTCCAGCATGCTGCGGCCGGCACACTGGGCTGATCTGAAGCCAGGAGCCAGGTGCTTTTCCTGGTCTCCCATGTGGGTGTAGGTCCCAAGAACTTGGGCCATCCTCCACTGCCTTCCCGGGCCACAGCAGAGAGCTGGCCTGGAAGAGGGGCAACCGAGACAGAATCCGGCTTGAAAATGAATCTTGATGTGAATGGAATGGGAGGGGGAGCGGGAGATGGGAGGGTTGCAGGTGGGAGCTAAGTTATGGGGGGGGAAAGCCATTGTAATCCATAAGCTATACTTTGGAAATTTATATTTATTAACTAAAAGTTAAAAAAAAACTGGATTGGTTTATCATCAGGTTGCTCTAGGTTACCTTTTTTGTGTGTCACAGCTAAGGTTGGGGGCAGCTTCATTATCACGCTGATGGAAATTGGCCTATTTTGGGAAATTTGGCTGTTATCTTTCATTTTTTCTGGTTTCTTGGGAGGTCAGAGATACAGCTTCAGTTTCAGTTTGGTGATATAAAACGTTGACATGGGTGACTCCATTTTGGTTGTTATTCTGGTCTGTTGGGGTACAGAGCAGGAAACTAGTACAAAACATTGACCTACTGTAATGTTTATCTAACACCTCATTGCAAAGAAGAAGCTGCACTGGACACCTCTGGTGCTCTGTCCCCTATCCTCTTGACCCACCATTTGTCCTGACTATGGCAGTGGGCTTGATGTAGGTAAGAGTTGGCCACGCCTCTCTTGCTCTCTTGCTCTCAGTGTCAGGGGTTCTCAAATGTAGAAAGCCTACAGGAACTCATGTTTGCATGGTCGAGGAGTGACTATGCCTCTGGGGAGGATGGAGCACAGGGAGAACCATCCCTCCTCTCTCCCTTGAGCATCCAATGTGGCCCTCAGAAGACAACTGCACATTTGGGCTCAGTCGTCCACAGCGGTGGCCAGCTCCAGAGCATCCCCTGGCAATGGCTTGTTTCTCCTCTTGTTGTATTCATTTGTTTGTTTGTTTGTTTATAGCTCTCAATCCTTTCTTTAAGCCATTTCCCAAACTCTCTGCATGAAAGCTGTTGACCAGGCTTTGCTTTTGAGGAACTCCTTTTATACAGAAAGTATAGTGCAAACGGGAGCAGTAATGATGCCAGAATGCCACAGAAAGAGTATGGGAGAAAAGGAATTCAACCCAGGGCTGACCCCAAGAACCGGCCCTTTCCTCCCCCCATCTCATCTCTCTCTTCTATGTGTGCTGTTTGTGGCTGAAATACACTCACATTCTCTGGTTCTTCTAGGAAAAGGCTAAAATAAACCAGAAGTGGAAATGAATAAGATATTTTATAAAGTTTCAACACATGAAACTTAGATTTGGTAACTGGTTTCTTGGAATTTTGAGAGCCATCGCCATCAATGGTTAAATTTGGAAAGTATTTCAAAATGCTGGTTTGGGAATGGTTTTGTTAAAATTATTTGATTTGAGATCTATTTCATGTGGTTTTCATAAAATGTAAGTGGTTTCTTAAGACAGTACAAGCCTGTTTGGTTTCACATTATTTTTTGAAACCAGGCCACTTAGGTAAAATATTTTTTGCAACTTTTTATACTACTTAAAAATTAAAGAAATTTTAATCCAAATAATTTGAAATTCTTTATTAACCAATTTATGGGTAACTTTTTAAAAAATTATTTATTTATTATTTGAAAGTCAGAGTTACAGAGAGGCAGAAGCAGAGAATGAGAGAGACAGAGAGCTCTTCCATCCGTGGGTTCACTCCTGAGATGGCCACAACAGCCAGAACCATGCTGATCCAAAGCCAGGAGCCAGCAGTTTCCTCTGGGTCTCCCATGCGGGTGCAGGGGCCCAAGGACTTGGGCCATTTTCTACTGCTTTCCCAGGCCATAGCAGAGAACTGGATAGGAAGTGGAGCAGCCAGGACTCGAACCAGTGCACATTTGGGATGCTGGCACTGCAGGTGGTGGCTTTACCTGCTATGCTGCAACACTGGCCCCAGGTAGCTTTCACTTTATTCAACTTCAAAACATTTAGTCAAAATAGCTTGGATCCAGGACAGATTTGAAAGCTGTCTACTTCCTAAGGGCTCCTCTAGACAACGTGCAAAGATATATGAACCATTTTATTATCTCAAAACATTACTCTCCCATCACATAAATATGGGCTTCGACAGTAACTTCATGTTATTACAAGAGCGGCTGTATTTTTTTTAATTAAAACATCTGTGTGATGTGCAAATTGATTGAAATGTTTTCCTTATCAATAATCAGGAAACTATTTTGCAAAACTTCTAGCCCGGTCCCTACTTTCCCTTCTGTAGAATAATGATTGTGTAAATTGTGGATTGTTGGACATAATCAGCATTCTGTGGATTAGCCCTGCACTAAACTCCCTTACTCTTTCAAAAAAAGAACACTTTTAGGATCAAAAATGGTTTAAAAGAACTTGCTGAAAATCTTAAATTTACTGAAGAGCACAACAGGTTTAGGGACTCTGTTTGGCTTCATAATTCAAGTTCTTAACAGGGTACTTCTTGCCTTGAGCCAACATTTATAACTTTAATTTATGGATCTGTTGCATCTTATCTGTGTGTATAGCCCCTCATTCTCTTTGTTTCAATAGTTCTCAGCCAAAGAAATGCTGTGTACCTGCGATCAGTGACAAGATATGTTTCAAGTCATTTACCATTGATAACACTGACATATGATTTACACTGAGAAATTAGCGT